>NW_026136717.1:6148981-6508981 GCF_905237075.1 Dicentrarchus labrax
TGTCTTTTGTCTTTTTCACTTACTGTACCTTGTCTTTCATGTTTCTCCCGAAATCTCCTTACTGACATCCTTCCAGCAGCCCTTGCTTCATTCCCTCTGGATTCTTCACTCATACCTGCCTTATTTTCGTAATGTTTTATCCGTACCTTGCCCTATGGTGCGTCACAACCTACAGGAGTATTTAGGGGTGCTAAATGGATCTGAACCAGGTCCATGTGTTATCTATGGTCTGATTCAGGGTGAGTAAATGTTTCGGTTTAGGGGCCTGGCTCACTGGTATATGATTCATTCCTATCCCAAGGTCCCCTGCTGGGGCCACAGCCAGGGACTGGAATTTTAACTGAGCTAGAAGCTATGTGTGTGCTTGTGAAAGTCTGTTGAATATAGAATGCTTTGGCAAACTGCAGAGGGGAATGCATACAGAAGAGAAATATTTTCTGTTAACAGTGCAGCGACAAGAACTTTGTCACATTAGAGCTCAGATTGCCTGGCTGGCACAGAGGACATATACTTAGACTACCATAGTGACCTGGTTTTGCTTCTCAGCTGTGGTGCTTCCAGCTACAGTACATTAGTTGCTTCATCAACACCTTTGGCAGGTCTCAATTGGGAGGGAAGCCAGTCAGGGATCATATCTTTGCTGCACTACAGTTAGTGGTTCCACGAGTGCACGTGTGGCAACCTCTGGGCACATTATGGTAAAAAGACGAAAAGATGAGAAAAAGGGTAGCCTGCGTGCACCCTAGGCCCAATGAGGGCATATGTATCTTGGCCATTATAGACGTAAAAGGGAAAGAAAGTAAAAAAAAGAATATAGTGCATGTGTTTCTGTGGCTTCAGTGTCACGACACAACCGTTTTGCACATTTGTTATGTTTGATATTCCTTGTAACCTTGGCAAGTAGTTATTCTGTTCTTTCTAAAAGGATAGCTCTTACAATAGTAATAAAAACATACTGGAGCTAGCACCATCCCTTGTGGCCTTCTGCAAATAAAAAAGAGGCAAAGACAGTGAAGATTCAAAGGTACAGAATGCCTGCAGGGCTAAGAAGAGCTGAGCATGCCCAGGGGTGTGGTGAATGGATTCCTTTCTGCTCATGTGGTGGCCTACTGTTGCTGAGGCTTGGGGGAAAAGAATCTGTAGAAGATGTTCTTGCCACGTGTGACTTGAGAGATCGAACTCACAGGGTCTGCCATGGGGTTTTCTGTGTCCATATAGCCATCTTTTTGTGTGCGTAAAGGGGATATATTTATTGTGGAGGCAAAATATCAAAATGGGTTTTCTGAGCATATTATTAGAATGAGGCACAGCAGTGGCTTTTATCACCTGCTGTGAATATCTGGGGGAGTTTGAGAGCCTGATGTTCTGCAGAGGTGAGTTGTCCTCTTTGTTGTCTGACCACATTGTATTGTATATTGCAGGACTGTTGACTCCTGTATGCCTAAATAGCTGCCATGGCTCAGCCTGTCACACACATGCACACACGCAAGGACACACACATGCAGGTTTAGTAGCCCCCGGTCATACTGCACTATAGCTGTCACTGCAGCATAAGAGTAAATATGTTTTGGCGAATAATCTGATCTGCCAAGTGCCCTCGCTATCTCACAAGTCTTTTCTGTACAACAGTTATAATGCTATTACATTTACTGTTGTCAAAGCCAGAATTCAAGGTCAGTCACGACAGACGGGGATTTAGAGTCAGAGCTGAGCAGAGAACAAGTTAAACGTTGTGGTTTTACGCATTAGAGTAAAAGAGTTCCCAAGGGTTCTACAAGTCAAGGTCAGTGATAACACTATCACATGGGGCTGGTGCAATATTAAACGCCACCCCAACTTTATCCCTGGAGTGAAAGAGACTACAGAGATTAGCATACCTGTCAGCCCTTCAGTCATTCAGTCCTTCAGTCAGCATGTTTATATGCATAATATACTGTATAAAGAAACTTATTTGCAATTATTATCTACTATGACATTGTCAATAAGCTTGTTCCTGTTTACATCCAGCGTTTTCATAACCTGTGTAATCCCAGTTACCGTGGAAATACAATATTCTGCAGATTCACCAATGCATAGCTCTTCAGACTTATGGGGCTGAATCCCATATGCAATAGTTGGCATATCCAATATAAATAGTAGTGTGAGATCCACCCAGAAAGCATGGCAGTTTGTTTTCTTTTAGTTGAACACTTTGAGTCAGCCTGTAAAGGTAGGAGTATGGTGAACACAAATTAGTTTGAAGATGCTCACAAATCATTGTACATGTAGAGTAGATTACAACAAACATGGACATGGAGTAGTGGATCACATGTACATTGTGTTTCAGGAATGTTAACGTTTGATTCATAAGAATAACCAAGAAGGCATTAAGTTAAAACAACCTTTACGCGTCACTGGAATGTTAACGGAAAGAAATGTTCTCTGCAAAGAAAACATGCTGAACTGTGATGTCTAAAACACAGCACATATTGAACTTTTGTGCTGTTTCACTGCTGGAAGATGTATATAAAGAGCCTATCTGAAAGAAGACCGTATTTCAGATGTGAGCTATAGAGTACCTTGTACAAAGACTTCATGACGCGTGATTCTTTAAAAGCCCTCCCCTTCCACTGACTGTTCCTTAATCCCCGCCATTATCCCCAACCTGGAAGCAGTGAAGTGGTGGTAAATTATGACTTGCAGTCAGTCATCATCATAAACCTCTGTTCAGCTGACGCCAGCCTTGAAACCCCAGCTGTAAGCACCCAGCATCAGACTAGGGGTAAGGGCCTTTTTCATTGCAGTCTCATAGTTCTGCAGTTCCCTTCCTCTCAACATATTTGAGAATATCCATATTTAAAGCATATGAGAGAACCTAGTTACAGTAGCATTTGATATTTATTTTATTTTATCTATCTGTGTGTGATTTTATTTTTATTTTTTCAAATGCATTGTATTACGCAAAATTTGGCCTCTACCACGTCCCTGCTGCCAGCGCACAGTGACACACTAAATCGGAAACAACACCTAGTCTATCATGTTATCTCAAACTGATGCATGATGGGTAGAGACCCTGGCACGCAGCATCATTCACTTGGCTGTCGGTGTCTGTGATGGAGTAGCTGCCGTGGTGCAGGACCGTTGTCGGCTCTTTGTGTCCCATTATGGACGACAAGCAAAGCCCCATCCACACATAAACAGGTTCCCTACACTGAGAAATATAGGCCAGCATCTTGGAGAGAGAAATGCAAAGAGAAGGGGAAAAAAAGGACAAATCGATTTGAAATTTGAGTGGGTAGGATTTTTCATTTGTTTATGTGTATATATGTGTGAAACAAACACATTGTTTTGTGCACAAACCATGTTATAATGTCATGCCCACTCTTCTTGTACAGTCTCAGGCTGCCTTTTGGAAGCATGCATAGTAAGTTTTATTTGAATGTGCACACAAACTATACACACATAGAATTGCATCATTTTGAGAACTTGTGGAAGAAGAAATGCACAGAAAATGTATGCAGACACACCATGCATGCTCACACGCTGTCTGCACACATTAAACCAGCTCAAGCATGAACGATACTGTCTAAGTATTATATGACCAAATTACCATACACACTGTACCGCATGACACATGGTTAGCATAAGCGCAAACACCGGTACACACTACACAGATAGCACTTACTGCATACAACATCTCTTCTCTTCTTAATGGCTTATGTGGTACAGTAAATGTTAAATCTCTTTATCATTTTGTGGCATAAATGTCACATTAATGACTGGCTTGCCGATCTCTTGTATGAGGCACACTGACAAGTTCACAGGCATTATGCCTCGGTACCTTTGTCGTCACAGAGAATATTAGTTTTCTTTAGAAAGGTTGCCCTAAGTAACCCGCTCTATCAAAAGACATAAGTCAGGGCTTCTACCTGATGTGAGGCGAAGTGTGGTAATACAACCATGCAAGTGTCTTCTGGTGGTCTGTGTGCATTCAGGTTTGTTGTCTTTACTGCTATCATCCCTCTATCTCATTTCCTCTCCCTCTACGTGGTTGTATTTTTAGAAATACCATTAATAATCAGAATAATAGTATACAAACCTGAGTATCACTATGTAGCTCTCCAACACAAGACTGTCCTCACCAGATAAATGACAGCATTAGTCGTTGTTTTACACTTTAAATGACCCATAGTTACATTTTCCTGGCAAGTGACCCCTTTTAGCCACACTAATATTTGACCATTTCCCTCAGGATAAAAGGTGGAGGTGGAGGTGGCATGACATTATTACAGCACCATGAAACCTGTTTGGGACGAGGTCAGAATGGATGGCTGGTTCCTTAAAGCCTGACACTAGAGATTGCTGCCTGTTCCCCTACAAACAGCCAATGTTGGTTGCTTTTGACCATGACATTGGTTGTTTTTAAATGCACCCAAGTGGTTTGTCTTTAAAGCATGATCTAACCTTACCTCTACAGATGAAAACTTAACCAACCCTTAACTGTAGAGGTGACATTCCTGGAAATAAATCATGAATTAGTGTTGTAATGGTCAAATGGGTTCTTTTCTGTCTGGCTTTAACAACAAAAGCTGCCGTTAGTATCCTGTCTACAGTCAAAGCTGGCTTCTTTTAACTTAGTCTTAAATAACTATCCATCTTCTAACTATCTTTCCCTAACCTTAACCAATTGGGAGGAAGTGGGTCAAGTAAAACATCTGAACGGTTCTGTGCTATGAGATCAAAATTGCATGCACAGAAAACAACTTCAGAGTTATTCAGGGAGGAAAAGGCCTTGTATTAATAACTCAGTGAAACTGAGTTGTCACAGATGAAGTGTAGAGCTCAGCTGTCAGTCAGTCTTGGAAATGGCAAGTGGACAAGAGAGAACACAGTCAGAGGATTCGCCAGCGTCGTTTCTTTCGGCTGTATGGAAATATTATGCATTTACCTATGACAATGATAGAAAAAATTCTTTAAATTAAGAATTTTTTTAAGGCAAATGGTTGTTAGCTTTTTTTGCCAAATAATTACAGAGCATGTTGAAACTGGCAGTCTATTATATTTCTATATAATAATCAGATGTCTTGATGGTAGACTCAGAACGGCGACTGAATGCGGTCCTAGCTTCTCTTTTCTTTTAGCTTATTATACACACACACACACACACACACACACACACACACACACACACACACACACACACACACACACACACACACACACACACACACACACACACACACACACACACACACACACACACACACACACAGGCTCTGGCTCTTCCTAACTTCCTGATCCATTTCTCCTCTTCTTCCTCCGTGCAAGCTGCTCGTATCTGTGTGGTCTCCACTTACAGTTATGTAAGGCTCGAGACCAAGCAAAGCAGGTGTTGCTGAGAGATTGTGTTTTTCAAGCTATTTCTGGGCACAGGTGGACACTGACAGTCAAAGCAACACATCAACACTCCCCAGACGATCCTGCCATTTGGGAGCCCAGATGTTTCAGGTCTGGCAGCAATAGACCCATGTGTTTGTATGTGTGCGCATACTTGCGGGTATAGGTGCATTAGTGTTCCCAGCGCTTAACATTGACATTACAGAAAACTGCAAGTGCAAGGCAGCAAAATAATCTGATTGTATCTGCACACACTGTCATAAATACATTTATCTTGCACATAAAGACTGTTGTGGCACTAGTTTAATAGCCTCAGGCTGGATATCTGCCTTTTTGGCAGTATATATGCTTTGCTCCATCATGCCACACAACATACATGCATCTTTAACTGCTGTGTATGGAAGATAAACATCCTATAGGCTACATGTTTATCTGCAGGTAAATGCAGTGCAGGAACATTCCCTGTGATAGTGGCACTCAGGCGATAAGAAACAGAATGGGATCTGGAGCGCGGCTGGGCCTTGACGATGGGGCATCCGAGCTGTATACTCGTACGTTTGTGTACATTTTGGCACGTGAATAGTGTGCGATGCAGAGATTAGAGCCCTATTTCAATGATAAGGTTGGCTTTTAGAGAGAGACGTGTAGCCTGACTGATGCCGTGGCTCCAATGTAGAGGATTATCCCATTACTGAGACCTGGCCATTAGCACTCAGTCACTCACCTCAGGGAATGATAGACGGACAGAAAGGGAGAAAAGGGAGGGACTCGTGAGAGAGGGAAAAAAAGTATGCAGAGGGGTGGCTGAATGGGGAAGAATTGGGAGAGAAAAGTGGAAGTGATGGAAAGGGGAATGAGATGGAGATAGGAGGGATGAAGCATAAAAGAAGGGTTGAAAGAGCAGGGATGAAGTGAGGGACTTTGCTGCATGGATAGAAATAGAAAGGGGCAAGAAGCAGCAGCAGCAAGAGAAACCAAGACATTACGGGGGGGGAGCTGGAACACTAGATAAAAGCCGATGATGAAGATTTGATAGTGTGGCTGTGAAAGAGATAGAGAGTGCATTAGGGAACAAAACCATGAATGATGCATCAAAGAAAGGACTGTTTGAGTTACTGGGGCTGGTGGGGCGGTGGAGGGGGTCGCTTGAAAGGAGAATTTTATAAAAAAAAATAAAAACGGGAGAGGAAGGCGATTGGCAACAAAAGAGAAATGGAGGATTACTGCGGATGGCAGCAAGACGACAAAAAGATGGAACGAAGGGGGAAATATGTGAGATTAGAGGCAACAGAGGAGTTATTCCTGGACCAGTGTGACAGGAAGAGAAAAAAAGATGAATAAGGGAGGGATGAATGAAGAAGGTGATGTGTATATGAACAGAAAAGAAGAGCTAGAGGGGCAAAAGCAAGAAAGTGGAGCTACAGAGAAAGAGAGAGAGAGGCTGATGAAAACAGAGGACAGGTCATTATTCTGTCAACCTCTTTCCCCTGTGGATTGATCCAGTGATCTGGCTCACACACACGCACACGCACGCACGCACACACACACACACACACACACACATACACACACACACACACACACAGGGGCACTAGACGTTGAACCTGCATTGATTTGATTGGGGTCCTGTCCGGTTCTGTGTTGGCTTGTTGTTTACGAGTTCTGTGTACAGCACACACACACACACACACACACACACACACACACACACGCACACACAGCACTGTGGTTTACAGCCTGACTAATGCATTGCCCTTGAGTGTGTCCATATTGCAAACACAACCTTCTATCAGCCGTACAGAATCTATGAATTTAGGGCTCTTATTTTGTAAAACTGACAAATAGAAGACTTTAAGAGGACTGTAAACCAATGGTCAAACAAATATACGATTTTAAGGGTTTATGGGGATCACTTTCACAAGCATGGCCTGGTCTTTCCTATAAAACTCTTGGTTAAGTATATACTGACGCTGTTTCATTGAAATGGGGCCATTGTTACAGATGTTAAAATTTAGTTATGGTGGTGGGACAGGTGGCTGCTAGTACAATAATAATAACTCAGAACAACCATTAAGAATAGCCTGTAGGCCAGTAATATTGAATGTGAAAGGATGAGTAGCATTGGGTTTGAGAACCTTAGATTGTATCTTAAAAGCTACTCTGTTGCCTGAACCCTTTGCAAGAACATCTCAATCTGTGGTAGCATGAGAGGAGTAAGATAGGATGTGTTGGTACAACCTGTTTGGCTTAGAAGGTTACAAATGCACACTGAAGCTAAGTTTGTTGTTTTGATTTGAATTTGAGTGGGCTGTGCCTCAGTCAGATATAGCCAGCAGGTAAACCGCACAGCCTGCTGTTACTTTTTAGTGAATGCAGTAGCACAAACAGAGAGGGATTCTCTGATGATACGCATCTTCAGAAATCAAAGCAGCAGAAGCTGCCACCTAAATATGTGGGCGTTAGATGGGTTGAGACAATTAAGTCTAAACTCCAAAATGCCAGTGAGTGGTGGCATTGTATCTAACGAAGAGAATATAAACATAAAAGAAGCTGTGATTAAATACATTTGCAGTCAGATAGGTTCTATCATTATACTCAGTGTAACTTTGATCATTGTGCTTTCTCAAAATGTTTAGAGAATAACTAAACACACTTTTTTAACATGTTACTTAACAGCTTCTTGAGCTTTAGATCCAGATATGGCATTTAGGGTTTGGCTGACATTTAAATAGTTCAATGTCAATGGTAAAAGTCCTAAAAGTACATTGACGGAATTTTCATATCATGTTCCTTTTTCTTAGTCAGTGTTTGTGAATGTGAGCACTCTAAGTTGGCAAAGCTACTGTTGAATCCACTTTACTCTGAACTACGATGTCAGTACAGTAATACAACAGTATCCTTCTCTGGACTATTTATAGAAAATAGACAATATCCCGTATAGCACTACTACTATAGGTTAAAATAGATCTGGTGTGGAGAGTTATGCAACATAACATCTCACCTCTGTCTCTCCTGGGCAGTAGTTACAGTTGTTAATACATGCTACGTTTGAACTAGTTTGAATTTCTTTGATATTGAGTTTTTAAGCTTCTGTTTTGAATAGAGAGCCCCTGGCCAGCATTTTGTTGGATTACTCCAAAACAGAAAGAGAGCACTGTTCTTCTAGCACTTCAAGCTTTTAGACTTTCCTCAGATGATAGAATGATAAATAAATGCCTTTCAGTTTGTTTCTTCACAGAAACACAGAAAATAATACACCTTGATTGACAAAAAACTGGGATTTTATACAGAACTTTTCAAGGAACAGAAATGGCTAACGGCTAAAAGAAAGGTAACACAACTAGTCATGGCAAAAAGACAAAACAAGAAACCCAACAATTATTCATATTAGACAATAATTAAAATGGAAATAAGAAATAAATATGATAAAAATCAAGTATACATTTGTCAACGTATGTACGAGTTTGCACAGTACATTGTGCTCTCAGTTTTTTTTATGTAATAACCTATTGTTTACTTGTACACTACAGGGGGCTGTAACATGCAGGTCTTCTGTGCTAGCGCATGATGTATACTGACATGTCAAAGGTTGCCAGATGACTGAGGGACAAAGAACATGTGGCAGCTGTCAGCCTAGTGATAATACAGCATGTTGGACTGCACACACGTACATGTGTAAGAGCGGTAGCAGTTCTCACATGAAAACGCACGTGTGTCATCTGTTAGTTCAGCGACAGCCAAGAAGGATGCTGTTATCTGCTCCAGCTATCCGCCTCTCGTGATCTCTGGAAAAATGACAGAGCTTAATTTGTCTCTAAATTACCCCTCCCAGCTGAGCACGTCAGCCAGTGGAGAATTTGTCATCTCACACCCACAGAGGCAGCGAGAGGGAAGGGAAGGGATGGGATGAGACGGGATGGGAAGGGCCGGGCCAGTCGATAGGGAGCTGATGATGCTGGGAACCCATCGGCCAATGGGGTTCATGCAATTATATTCATTACTTGTGCCAATCAGTGGATCAATTAAAGCCATCCAAGGGGACCACATAATGGGCCGTCTCTAGGAGGCCGCTGGTTACAAAGCAATTACATTGTGCCAGGTTGAGATTGACTGATGAGTGATAAGAGGGATGAAGTGAAAGAGACGTGTGTGACGGAGAGATGAGTATCGCACACAGTCTGAACACAATGCACTATCCCTACTAGCAACAACTGTTTTGTAACTTGAGTGATATTGTGTGTTTGTATTGGGGCGTATTTTTAACCTACTAATTTCCCAGAAGACGATTTAACATCCAAACATTTTAAGAGAAGAGAAAAGAGGCGAAGAGAAGTTGTTATATAGGGGAGTGAAATTGCTTTTGCAATTGCTTCTTTTTTTTTTTACATCAAGTGCATCAACACATTTAATGGAGAGACAAACTATAGTGAGATTGCGGTGTAACAGAAAACGTTGCAAAGTGAGTAGGTAATGTAAATGTTATCAAAAAATAAATAGAGGCATCAAGTGGAGTGCATATACAGAATGTGAAAGGCCACATTGAATGCATTAAGGGAGTGCTTCCCCTTTCTGCTAAAGTGGAACACATTGAACGTGGAGCACATTTCTGATAACACAGAGCCCTGCTGTTTATTATACTGATGTTGGATAAAAAAACGGCTGGGAGGAGCAGTTTGATGTCAGTGTGGTGAAACAGCAGGTTGTACGTACTGTAGTTTCTGAACATCAGATCTGTAAGCACAGTGTAGCTGTTATTTGAACATCAAAGTCATGCACTGCTGTGAGCTTGGAAATTAGACACTGCAGTATGTTGCTGTGCCGTAAATAAGTGATGGAACAATGACATAACGTTCTAAATTTCTCTCGTTCCTCACCTCCTCGGCTGAATTAGCGCACACAAAAAAGAAATAGGTACATTATGGTCCATCTCATCAGGTGGGCCTGCTTCTTCATTACACTTTTATTATGGCTGTTATTAATTGTCCTGTTTCTTTATGAGTTGCAAGGCTCTTTGTGGCTCCGCTCTATTAAAGTAATTGGGCAGTGTGCTTTTTTTTATGAGTTTTGGATGAGCCGACTCCGCCGGGTCATCGCCACTGCGGCGCCTGGGAGACCAAATGCTGGTCGCTCCGACAATAACCTCACGATCGATCACAGAGCTTGGGGGGATAGAGGGAACTCTGGAGGAGGGAGTTATATAAGGACAAAACACACACAAATTTGAACAGAGAGCACAAAGAAGCACAGTGTGTGTTGAGTCTTCTCAGCTTTTTCTTGGCAGTAACCGTGTGGTATGTTCGACTTCGAAACATTCTTGGTGTCTGATTAAAAATGAGCTCCCTAACACAGTTTTCAGTGTGGTGATTGGAGTGCCCTCATGGTGGCCCAAATGGAACTAGCTCTACCAGTCTTCATTACCTGAAGCAGCTCTGGCAACAGATGCACACTTAGAAAGGTGCTGGCAGACACAAGCATAAGAGACACACATGTACAAACGGACGCAGATGGCGAACGGGATGCACACATATCAGCATAGACGCTTTTATGGC
Source organism: Dicentrarchus labrax (assembly GCF_905237075.1). Lineage (NCBI taxonomy): Eukaryota > Metazoa > Chordata > Actinopteri > Moronidae > Dicentrarchus > Dicentrarchus labrax. The sequence continues at coordinate 6,159,907 of NW_026136717.1, forward strand.
GAGACACACCTGCACAAAGACCAGCGCAAATACTACTACTTCCCAAAACACACAGATACACACACTCTTACCTCTTTCCCTGCTCTTCACACCAAACCTGTCAGCCCACAAGTGGTTGAGAAAAGAGTTAGAGAGGCTCAGAGTCAAGATGGCCCCGGTTGATTAGGAAGTAGCAGGCGTTTACCTCCTTGTGTAAAGATGATAATGACAACTCTAGCAGCCCCTCGGCCACAGCGGACCGGTGCTGAGGACCTGTGAAGAGGAGCCGGAGTGGCTGGTGGGCAGAGGTTTGGCTCTTCAGGTTGGAGGGCGCTCAGCGATACCAGTGGTGAACTTATTGTTTAACAAGCTTCTCGGCTGTCCGGGGCCATCCTGGGAATGGTGAAGGATTGAGAGGGAGTGTGATGAAAATCTGATGAGGACAGGTAACTATTTAGTGGGTGCTCACCAATAGTGTAATTGGCACTGTGGGTGCAGTTTGACCTGCTTCACTCTCTCTGTACTGAGGGTTTGTTCATCATATCAATCATAACGAGTAACTTAATCCAATACCTTAAAAATATTTTAATATTTATTTTTTGTTTTTACTTTTATTATTTAGTCTTTTAGTCCCTGTTTTTATACTCAGGGAAACAGTCAATAAGCACAGCGCCAGACCTATTGTAAATACTGAAAAAATCTGAAACGTGTAGTGAGGTGTATATGTATGAATGTAAAACCCAGAACACAAACAAAAACCAGTAGTTCAGTCAGCAGGCCAAGGGAAGAGAGTGAGAAAGCCTTGCAGGTCTGATTTATAGCCTCCTGAGCCAAGCCTCCTCAGGTGAGCTGCATCAGGGAGTAATCTCAGCTCCACCCCTTACTTCCTGAAACAAAGAGCAAACAATCCAACCTTAGATTATTTCCTAATGTTTAACACATCTGAGCTAGATAGAGAATAGGGGTGTTTATCTGTCTGTGTGATTCAGTGTGATTTGACTCAACTACGATTTAGGATTTGATCATTTGCAAGTGTGATTAACATAAATAAATTATTTTTATTTAAAATCCTGAATCCGAAATGCCCCAGAGGAGGATATCTCCTGCCACACCAACAGCAGTAAACAAAGGCAGTGATACATGGCATATCTTTTTATCCAGTCGCCAAGGAGGATGAATTTTTCACTAAAATGCAGCAAACTGGGTATTGTTTACCTCAGCTCTGGGATCATCCTTCTGAATTTGGTATTTCCTTGTAAATAAAACAGTATGTGGCATTAGTAACCAGGAAGAGTTGTGGCCAGTTGGAAGTAGCATCACTCGTATCATTTTTATTCCGAATTGAATGCAGACCCGGAGCTGGATCTATGGTTGTGCTTCCATGTGGTCTCTGACTCTTGAATCGGTTTTCCAATATGTATCGAGAATTGCTTTTTGCACCCTTACTAAAGAGCACTGTCTGTGGTATTATTTTAATTACCCACTATCCTTCAAAAATACTACTAATATTTTTTTCCCATATTCACAGTTAATCCTTTTGTAATAGTAGTCCCCCCCCCCAAAAAACTAGGACATCTCCTAAATGGAAAGAAACACTTAATATTGGCTAAGAGCTCAGCACAGAATGCCACACCACTCCTTCATGTCTCCCTTCTCTTGTGACAGGGAACATTTTTTCTCCTCCTCTCTGGATGACTCTCTTATATTGCCAGCCCCCCCCCCCCGGCTTCCATTTCTCCTGACTCGGCATCTCCCGGCCAGATATTACCAATAGTCCCCGTGTCAGAGCGCAGTGTGGGAGCGAGATAAGCAGATATTAGCCGGCCTTGCCATCAGCAGAACGGACCCGGGGGGGACGAGCTGGTGTGCGAGGCTTGGCTGGGCATCAGTAGGCACTGAAGGGCAGACGCTGGCGAGGACATGCGGGACCTGCTTCTGCCAACAAAAGGTTTGGGAGGAAATTGATTACATGTCATAGTGGAGCTACAGTAATCTGATTTCAGAAAAACCAATATCTGTAATCACACATATGCAGAAGTAATCAGACTAGAAAGAAGACTGTTAGCTAAAAACGAGTGTAGGTTTTGTTCTGCACAGCAGACTCAAGGAACTGCAGAGTTGGGTGATTATTGTCACTTCGAGTGAGCCATGTCACAAAATACTTTGTCATTTAGTCCATTATTGTTATAAATATACTGATGGAATTGTGTCCAAGTTATGTACTGTGAGTATCTGAGTGGAACATTTGGGTAGTGCTCTCTGACCACCTCAAACAACTCTTTAGCATTTTTGTAGTTCTATTTCTTTTTACTTACCCATAAATCCACAGCAAGGTAATACCTGCTGGTAATATTGGTCATTCCAGTGTTTCAGCCTTGCTTTAATCTGGAAAACATGTTGATTTACGTGCATGGGATAGTGATTGATGGGATGTTTTATTCTGAGATTTGCAGGCCCATACTGTTTATTCAAAATAAGAACTTAATCAGAATAAGAACTACTTGCCGGAGTACGGTGTGCATGTAAACACACTCATTACTCTTCCTAAAGTCGGCACTGGTGGATGAAATAGACTCAGAGCTGTGGTCAGCTGGCAGGGAGCCACTCTGAGTGGCACCGTGTTGTTCTGCAGTGCCTTCACCACTCTATCCCTCCACCCCTGCCTGTCCTCAATCACCTCTCTTTCTCATCTGCTGCTCTCACCCCCTTCTGTGTTTTGGGACTTGTATTTTCAAACCAAAAAACCTCAAATGGAGAGGCTGATTATTCCAATAAGACTATTGACTCATCAGAACGAACACACACACACACACACACACACACACACACACACACACACACACACACACACACACACACACACACACACACCATAAAGATAAATAGACAGACTGACTCTCAGATATGTACACCCCAGATACACATAACACACACTGAAGTACAAACAGATATACGCACAGTTATAACAGACACATACACATACACACCATGGTGACACAAACACATAGAGAAAGATGCACATAGACCAGTGTCGCACGTACACACAACGCCAGACGCGCACACACTCGCGTTTAATTTAAATCACCACTGCACCCGCGTACGTCCCAACACTCCACTTTTAATAGACCTCTGCCTCTTTATGGCTTTCCGCCTCCTAAACCCATCAATCCGCTCTTCTCCGTCTCTCTCGCTCGCTCTCTCTCTCCCTCCTCTCTCTGTGTCTCTGTCATATCTGATTGGAGCAATGACGCAACCTCCAACTCTCATCCAGCTTCTGTCTTAGCCTGCTTTATCTCCGTGCTTTTTCTGACCGACTGCAATCATTTTGTCTTTTTGTCTTACCCCTGTTTTTTTTCCCCCTGTTCTTTGCGTTGTCTTTGCCCTCTCCCTGTCACTTGCTACCCACTTGCTCTCCCTCCCTTTTTTTACTCTGCTGCTAAGAAGGCTGGAGCCAATGCAGCAGTGCATGTGGAGAGGGATTAGATAAAAAGAGAGAGAAGAGAGAGAGATGAGTGGAAAGTGAGTCAGAGAAAGAGACCAAGGACAGCAAACAGAAGGAGACAGATCGACTCAGAGGCTGTAAATAAGTGTTGGGGAGGGATGGATGGATGGATTGAACAAGGACAGATGCTGCACGCCTCGTGGAGCGGTGAAGATATTGGCTTGTATCTCCGCTGATCAAATATCTTAATCTTTATTTACCTTACTTAATTAACCGCTCAACCTTTAGCAAATCACGTACACAACAGGTATATACATTGTGCCAATACATACAAAGTGGTGATCAATTCATACATATTTCCCACTGATCTTTGAAGTCATCAGAAATAATTTGCATATTATAAGAAGGGTTATTGATTGATTGTTTAATATATGAAATTAAATGAAATGAAAAATCCAAACTAGCCGAGCACTGCACGGTCCAGAACTCAATTATATTAAATTTACAGTGATAGAAAACTGAAATGGCATCAAATCCTCACATTGGAGGAGCTGGAAACCGTACATGTTTGGTGTTTTGCTTGATAAATAACAGATTCATTAATTATTTAAGAAAATTAATTAAGGTTGCACAGTGATTCAAACTATTGAAATCACCATTTGGTCAAGTGCAATTTCCATATCGAAACTAAATTCTTTTTTAGAAAAAAAGTCAAATGTGCGACAAAACAGCATTATAATAAAATATTTTACTGCTGTAGTGAAAATAATGGAAATATGATGTTTTTACCATATTGTGCAGTGCTAAAATTCAATAATTAATGAATCATTTTGTAATTGTTTCTTGTGGCTGCTGTTACATAGGCAGAAGTTATATAGGCTCGCCTTAAAGTCACAGTTCTATTTGCACAATAATCACTTTGTGATATTTATGGTCCAGTGTGCTGAGGTCCTCCACATTTAGTAGGATGTATTGGCAGAAATGGAATATAATATTCATAGGTTTGTGTTTTCATTAGTGTATAATCACCTGAAATTACTATAGCATTCCATCCCATTACCTTAGAATGAGCCGTTTTATCTACAGAGGGAGCGGGTCCTTTTTCATGGAGTACGCCATGTTTAACCGCCATGTTGCCCAGAAGAGACAAATCAAACACTGGCACTAGATTGGGCATTTCGCGTTTTTTTTTTTTTTTTTTGCAAATTTCACAGCCACCGTAGTTTCCCCTACAAGCTTAGAAGGCTTGGTGTATTCATTTGGTTGTGATTTGCAACTTCACCTCTCGTTGCCAAAGCAATCCTGCACACTGGTCCTTTAAGAAAATAATAAGCATACTGGCGAATGTTCAAATGACCTGTTTTAAAAGGAGCCCTTTTATTATGGGGCCGTAATGAAGTTTGACAGTGCTCAGGTCCAGAGGAGGAGAGGAGTGTCTCACCCTGTTGGACAGAGCTGAAATTAGCTGTGAGCAAATAAACAGGAAAGGGATGGTGTGGCGGTGCTTCAGAGAGGCAGTGTTGGCTGGCTCAGGTGGCGTGAATGGCAGGGGTCCTGCGTTAGGAAGCAGCAGGCCCTGACCAATACATCAGCACACCTGCACCCTGCCTCCCACGTCCCAAATCCTCGCTCCTCTAAACAACTCCCAAACCAATAATCACGGTCTCTCACACAGCTCTTCAATAACAATAACTCCCTGCCTCAGCCCTCCCTCCATACCATCAGGCACCTCGTAACACCTCACCTCGTCCTCCCTCTGACTCGACCACACTGTCTTCCCCCCACCCCACCCATTACCTCCAAAAAGGGATGGAAGCCCACTTTACACTGCATGGCCATTTGGTCCTAAACTTTATTTGACCCTGCATGAAGAGAACCCCAGTATTGAATTTCCTATCTTTATAGTTTCCATTTTCCAAGCTAGCAAATACATAAATAAATAATCAGTTCAGCTTTTGAATATTGTAGTTGAATGAATCCACCACCCCACCAGTGATGTCATTCACTTGTGTCCCCAGTGGGGGTGAGTGAAGTTTAATATGTTCGATGATTAAATCATTAAATCAACAATGTGTGATTATGACAACGTTTGAACATGAGGGTTTTTTTTTACTGAATTAGTCATGACTGGAGTCCTGCTCTGACTCCAGAGCAAGCTTACTGTACTGTTACTGAACACTGTCCTGTTTATTATAGTATACTGGCGGCCTATTAGGATTCCTGTTGGACTGTACAACCATTATAATGAGTCAGGGAGCTGAGTACCGCACATTAGGCTCAGTTCCAGGAAACCAAGCTTTGAGACAGGCACCTGACTTTAACATGTATACAAAAGGAGAGCCAAATCGGTTAATATAGAAGCAATAACTGTTTTGTTTACACCTCCCCAGATACTTCCCCATAAAGAAAATCGTATAATTAGTGTGAGAAATAACTTCTCAAGATGACACAGTATAAGAAACAAAAGTCCCCAGACCGTGTGAAATATTGAGGAAATAAAATGGACCCAGGCAAGATGGGATTGTTGTTTCTTTTTCATTAGGCAATGGCAATGTTAGACTGTTGGCTGGTCCACAACTTTGATCCAGACGGATACATCTTAACAAATATCGGATGCACTGCCTTAAATTTTGTACATTATTGCTCCCCAAAAGATGAACCGTCCTGACTTTGGACATTTTTATTTTTTAGTGAAACATCTTAAACTATAAGACGGATTGCCATGGGATTTGGCACAGATATTCACGTCCCCTCTAGATTAATTATAATGACTTCCATCTAGCACCATCCACCATAACATGCTAAACTAAACTGGTAAACACCGTCACTATGGGCATGCTGATATTAGGGCTGCTAGCATGGCTGTAATCTCATAGTTTTGTTTGCCAACACTTAATGCAGCATATATTGCAATATTGGCTTGCTCAGTTATGTAGGATATGTTTCTGGTGGTGGATGCTAGTTGACCATTTAAGTGCATGAACTCATGAACCCAGGCTGTAGCCTCCATTAGACCAAGAGCAGCTGTGAATAAGTGGCTTGGGCAGGTTGGTGTAGAGGGAATGTAATTTGAAGTACAGTATTACAAAACCTGTCTGTCAAGCTGAATCACCTCATCTCTCTCGTGCTCTCTCTCTGAGGGACTCTGACACACACACACACACACACACACACACAAGGACGGACACACATCCACACACATGGGGTTGTTGAGGTGAACTGTGAGGCCTCAGTAATACCTGTGTGCACAGGGGTGTTTCAGTGGTGAGAGGAGCCCTCCACAGAATAATAAAGGGATGGACAGAGGTGTAGAGGAGGGAAGGAGGAGGTAGAAAGAGGAGGGGGAGATGGAAACTAAAAATAGCACAGAATAGCCAGCCTTTCTGAAAACAGGCTTTGCGAAGTCACATTTGCCCCAAGCAAAAGATTTGAAGTCTCCTGGAATAATAGATTCACCATGCGCTCTTTTCTTTCTCAACATGGCTTTCTCTCTCACTACAAAGAGCTGCAGTAGAGGGAAGCAAAGAAACAGAGTATTTTGTCCATTTACACACAAATGTTTCTCTTTTAAGTTTAAGTTTAATTGAAACCTGATGTGAGATGTGAGAATGCTTTATGTTGTAGTGGCAGCATAATTCTTTACAGTAATGAATAAAACGCTGTGTGAGTTCAGAAAGAGCTTGGGAGTATCTGTTTCCTAGCTAATGTCACTATCATCCAAAAACCTTCAGCTGTACAGTCACACACTATTCTTAGGCGACTGTTATCCTGCTCGCCACAGTTCAAAATTGGATTGGATTTAAACAGACTAGCACAGCACAGCTCAGGCTACCTAGGAACAGTTTGTTATTTAGAGGTAAAGCATGACCTGCAAAACACACCTAACTTTCCTATCCTGAATGACAAACTGCATTACATAATAACAATTTGGTTTTAATTGCGAATAGAAGAGGAATTTAGAGAGTTAAAAAGCAAATTAAGTTCAGGTGAGGTGGGTTTCGGAAGGTGACACCCCTCCTGGATGGCAATATTAAAAGGTAAAATGACATCCCCTGTGTTCAGACATAACCTTAGTCATAATGAAATATTCACCATATACAGTAAGAGCTGACATTTAAGCAGATAAGAAAATCTTCAAAAAGCAGCACATATTCTGTATTGATGCCTGTAGGGAAACTGTCTCGCTGTCCCACTTCGTCCACGGCGAGGACAGAGGCCAGAACCAGCTTCAGAAACAGCAGCCTGGCGCTCGTAGGGATGCAGCGTATTGCTCAAGGACAATCCAGCAGATGCTGGCTGATATGGGTCTTGAAAGGTTAAGGAACATCCTGCTGGCTAAATCTTTTATATCAGAAATTTCAAATGAGGATTTGAAAGCAGAGGAGGTTATTTAAGTCCTGTATTGGCAGCAGTACGCTCTCTCTGTGTGGATCCTCTGTATTTTACCATAACTGAACAAGAAAATAAATGAGACTTGATATCGTTGCTTGTCACTCCCCTCGCTCTCCACTTTTGATTTTTTAATCTGATAACAATATCCATGGTTTATCCTAATTGCCTGACCTTTCCTCTAGCGCCACCATGGTGTTGACATTTGTTGTTTTGACTTGACTACTATTGGATGGATTGCATGAAACTTTCTTACAGACATTCATGTTTGCCTCAGTGTAGATTGTAATAAGTGATGATTAAGTTATCACTTAACATTTCATCTAGCGCCATCATCAGGTCAGAATGTATCCAGTACTTTTGTTCATGGCCAAATACCTGCAGACCTATTGACATTCCCATCAGCCTCAGAATGCTTGTACCCAATATGGTGAACATGGTTAACATTATAACTGCTAAACATCAGTATGTTAACATTGTCACTGTGAGCATGCTACCTAGAATTTAGCACTTAACAGTTACAAGTACAACCTCACAGAGCTGCTAGAGTGGCTGTAGACATTTGACTAACTACTGACAACAAGGTATATTAGAGTCAGTGTTGCTACCAGTATGGCGGGCCAACAGAAAGCCAGTGTAAATGCTAATCAAAAGATACACATTGAATGTTAGGCAAAGACTCCAGTGTGTAGTAAGTATCCATCCATACATTTAGGAGATGGATAAATATATGAATCCATGAGCATTGTTGTTGTTGTTAGACCATATAATATCTAAAACTCTTGTCTGACTTGAAGAGAATGTGAACGGTCTGATTGGGCATTCTGTCGGGAAGCAGGGAAACCATTTGGGACCACAGAGGCACAGCCATGGCGCATGTCTGTCTAGGGATGCTCAGACTGAGCCAAAGGTCACCACTGCTTATACAGTATCATACGGCAGATGTGGTCGAGTGTGCAGCCTGGACTCACACAGACAAGGTGCTGTAAAAGAAGCTTGAAGTCATTGTAGTAATAATAATAAACCCTTACTGTAACCTTAACTTAACCCTAATTAAAAAGCATTTAAACTACTCATTACTCAACGCAGCTGAAGTCAAATTGGGGTCAGCTAAAGTCTAAAATGAAGCCCAAAGTTTCTTACAAAATGGGGCCCATGACAGAAACACCTAAAAAACACACACACAAAACCCTGCATACAAACATTGGCATAATTACCTGCTTAACTCTTGCCCAGTAAACAAACACACACAGACACATTCTGTCCCTTGACTCCAATCCCCCTCAATCCCCACTGCAGCAGCGAATTCGTGCTTGGGTAACAAAAGCGAAATCAAAGTGGTGTGTGAAATATGGCTGGGATTCGTTATTAGGTGAAGGCTTTGTTTTCCCTGGCACGCAAGCGGACTGGGGGATTTAAGCCTCCCTATTGGAAAGCATACAGATTAGCCAGGAGGGAAGCAGCCGCCGCTGCTTTTCAAGTTTGTAGCATGGACGGCTCTGAGCTGGCCATGTGTGGAGAGGAATGGACAAACATTCCATAGTGCTCTCCATCGCTCCTGGTGAGTGGTCACTGGTGGATGTCCGACCACCGTCTCTGCAGGAACTTTCAACCATTTCTTGGAAGGAAGAAGAAAAAAGGAGTCTTGGTGGACTATAATTAAAAAGATCTCTGCCAAATATGCTGCCGTTCTTTTTAATTTGCTGCCGTGTCTGTTGCTTTTAATTCAAACAAGCATAAATAGAAAAAAATAATCAACTCCCCCATTATTGTCATTATCCTCTCCGAGTTCACTGCACTTGATTGGTCAACTCGAGATGAAAGGGAATTACTCATGCATGCTAATACTGATGGAAGAGGCTTTTTGAGACATCCGCCTCTCTATTTTTATACACTATATCTGCATATGTGTACAGATATGTGGGAGAGCAACAAGGAACCCCTAGCTCAAGGGCATACAACGAGGGACATGTTGAACACGCATTTAGACATGCTAATTGCTAGCATGCTAGCACATGCACATATGCACTCTTACACACACTATACACACATGCACTCAGGATGGCTTTTGTGGGGGTAAACTGAGCTGTCCTGTCATCTTTTATTCAGGGCAGCTCTATATGTCTATTTTCAGCTCGGCATCTGTATAGATGAGCTGCTCTCTACCAACAGGATTTAAGAGAATGGGATCGTTTCAGCAAAATGTTCTCCTTCACTGCTCCTTTCATTCTCTTAAACACACGCACATGCACAAAGTGTACACTCACATACATACATTCTGTGTAAATTACACATCACTGTAGCTGCTCTGCATATTCATAGAGGTGCTTGTGCCAAAGCCGTGGCAGCATTCCACATCTAACAGCAGGGTGACACAGTCATTTAAATACTGCTCTCCCATACTGCACTACACTCTGCTTTCTGCCTATACCAATTTACTATATATAGATATGCAATGAGCATTTAATGTCATTGGGAGGCAGACAGACTTAAAGAGACAGAGGAGGAATTGCAAAGGGAGATTGGAGCAGGTTTCCTGCCAGAACAAGAGAGCACGAGGTCACGAGCGGCAGCTACATAGGGGAGCAAAGATGGGGGGCAGTGGAGGGAAATGGAGGTGAGCAGGTTCTGTGGAAGGAGCCACAGCCGTTGTGGTGGCCTCGATGACTCAGTCGTGGAAGCCTGAATAATTAGAGCCCTGCTCTGGGTCCCTGCCATCATTAGATTGGTGCACATATTAAATATTCAATGAGACATTTTGGGCAGACGTGTACGGGAACAGGCGAAAGGGCAACTTCGCTGGAGTACGTGCCATGTGCCGACAAAGATATGTAAACGTGTGCATGTGTGTGCTCTCCTGTGTGTGTGTGTGTGTGTGTGTGTGTGTGTGTGTGTGTGTGTGTGTGTAAGGCTGGCTGGCTGGCTGGCTGGCTGGCTATTGAGTGGCTTATGCTAACGTAGCTACTGGGGCGAGTTTGACCCTAGTCAAGGACATCAGTACACTCGTAGAGACTGTGAAGTCTGTGTAGCATAATGACAGTGGCCACCAAAACTTTTAATTGCACTTGCAGCAAGTACATGTGTTCGGGCAAAATGTATAAATGACTGATGACTAACAAAAGTGTCTGCTCAAAAATTAATTAGACCTCATGAAAAACATACACTGCATCGGGGAAATTGGCATTGTGAGGTGAAAAAGGCTGGCTAATCAAGTGCCTCCTGGTGCCAAAGCCCAAAGACTGCTCAAAGCACAGGAAGGGAATTTAACCCTAAAACTATCCAAATAGGATCTCTTTTCCAAATATCTATATATCAACTTGGATTGAAGAAGCATCCATAACTGGACTAAGAGAAGGCAGAAATAGTCACCATCATTATGCAACATGTGTGTTTGGCTGTTATCGTGTGAATGTGAGTGGGAATCATCAAGACCCCTGTGTGTAGGTGTATCTGCGTGGGGCCATTATTTGCACTAGCTTTTGGTTTATCATGCTAGAAAAAATTACAAAACACGCCTACACTCGTACAGGTGCAGGTGCAGCGAGGGCAGATGGGGTTACTTAGGCACCTGCCCACTTGCACACATTAGTCTACATAACCAACAATATGGCTGTGTTCCTAGGTCACATCATGTTTTCACACAGACAGACCCGTATGGGCAGACCAGATGCTGAACGGGCCCAGATCACTGGTGGAGCGGAGCCACTTCAGTACCAAGCCCGTAATAAATGTGTAGTCTCCCGGCAGGCCTGCAGATGCGAGGCTCTATTTTCTGCTGGTTTTTTTCCCCCATTGCGTAAGCAGTTCATAGAAATTCACTGTCAAACAACATGAATGAACTGTACATCACATTGTATCAACTCAGTAGGTGATGTAGCTCTTAATTAGCCCATTGAGCAGGGGACTTTTATTACAGTCAGTGTATTTGAAAGGAGCAGCGCGTGATTGGTTAATGTGAAACCAAATAAAGTAAATGTCCACAGTGAAAATGAGATCAGCACATATTTATACAACTGTGGCAAATGATCTCATCCTTAAAGAAACTCTGCTTCTGCTTACTTGCAAAGCTGCACCTGTTTTACATATTGTGTGTGTGTTGTGTTCACTAATAAGGCAATGTACTGTAACAATTAGGCAAATAAGATCACGCCTCATTCAAATCTCGTGAAACAATTTGATTTCTTTTTTACAAACTAATGAAATTGCCTCTCCATACTGGCAAATACTTAGCTTATATAAAGGGAAATTAGATTCAAACATTAAGACTCAATACTAGTCTAAATTGCTTAAGATGGGTAATTGTTTTAAGCTAATTGTCCATGTAGGTAGATTTAGCTATGACCTGATTCTCGTGCATATGCTTTCTTTGGGTACCTTGATTTGTGTTTGTGGTTTGTAATTTAAGACCTGCAGAATTCACCAGTATGCTGGTTATGGAAATTATAAGGCGTCTAGGGAGTGAGGAAGAGTATTATTATTTTCTTTACCTATATTTTTATTTAAATTCAGCCTTCCCTTGTGATACGTACTACATTAAAGTTACATGAAAGACATGGCTTTCATTAGTGCCATAATATAGATTACAATTTAGAGTTTTATTTACCATCATTCCTGCATGCATGTTTTCAGTCCATGGGCGATTTCAACTGACACACTTTATCAATCGTTCTTTGGCAAACATGTTTCAATTGGGGTACATCATCTTAAAGTTTTATGCGTTTCCTCTTTCAGTTATTTATGATTAAAGAAATTACCTGTCATACTTTTTTAAGATATTGGTGGGATGAATAAGCTGCTTTTCCTAAAGTCAAGGGTCAGCTTTTTTTAAGTGACGATTCAGCCCTCTTCATACCCTATTAATTTGTCCACAGGCCCTAACTTTCCATTGTGTGATTGAAGAAAGCAATAAGAACTATATTTTTATTGGTGGGCAGAGTTTTACCTTGAAACACCTGCCCATTTAGAAGTCATTGCACAGGCCCACACACACATAGCAATGTTGTAAAGGTTAGATCTTCCCTTTTCTTTTTCTATTTAATTTAGTGACATTTTGTTTGTGTAGAGACTTGATTGTAGACGCCAGCAGTTGACACAAACTGCAGTTTCTCCCATAGGTCTATATAGTCGGCCCGAGTCCAGGCTATTTGGAAGCATCACGCACTCTGACTCAGGCATGTTGGTGCACTGCTGTGTAGAATAAGCATAGTAATGGAGGAGAGAACAAATTCCACACTATTTTCTCTCCATCAATCCTCTTTGGAACCACATGCCTGCTGCTTCTGTCTGATGTATTGTTACTGTACATTGGGCAGCGGAGCTCTATTTGTCTCAATCACCAGATTCTTCTATTATCATTCCAGCTCACTTACTTTTGGGAATGTTACCAAGCGTAACAAATAAATAATACACCACATATTCATTACACAAATAAAATGTGAGATGCTCGCATGCCAAAAGCTTCTTTTTTACAAATGGCCCTTTGGCTATGTTTAAAGAGACCAATGGTGCATTTAGCATTTAGAGAAATAATCACAAGCATCAATACTGGCATCCAGACTAATGGTCAATGGTCATCAACAAACAAATGTAGCAGTATGCTAATTGGCCAGCTATACTATTTAAATCTGTCTGCTCTCCAAGAATGGAATACTTAAATACAGGAGACACATACAACACTGCACAATAAAGGATACTAATAGTAGATCAATACCAACAGCACTCTGTCTGTGCGCTCAAAGTCCCTCGAACTGGATTCAAATCTTCTAATAACAGCAGCATAGCGGTACTTCAGCCCACCTGCGGAAGGTTACACACTTTGAGGTCTTCAATTTCTCCACATCAGACAGTCTCCACTGTCTCCTCTTCCCCAGTCAATAGTCCCAAACCAGATTGATGCCTGTTTATTGCATGCTTCTTTATGGCCCAGGGCGAGAGTGAATGAGTTTGCCGCTCCGCAGGGAGAGAGAAAACAGTACAAGATTACACGCTAGTGTTCCACTCCTGGGCCAGGCTCTGTCACAGCTCGCCTCAATCTAATAAACACATGTCTTTATTGATCTATTCCGCACTCTTTTTTTTTTTTTTCCATTTGCACTTCTCACATGTTTGTCTGTAAACGCAGCGATCCCTTGGGATCATATGTGAGCTTAATGCTATTAAAAAGAACATGGAAATGTTTTGTTTTGGTATGCGTGCGTGTGTGTGTTGTATGTATCATGATCAGAGCCAGTGATACAGGCTCAGCTCAAGTGGGTTGGCGGCTTGATACAGGCCTTTTAAAGTAATAGAAGAATTAGTTCGGCTTTGTTTTAATGGACTTCAGACTCGAATAAAAGTTATAAACTCTTAAATTTAAAAAGGCTGTAAATTGAGCAGAATTATTATGCTTCATCTGTTGAATTTTGTGTAGCTGCTAGTTTAATAATGACAGGCGCAGGGGGAGCAGAAGCAGCAATTCTGAGCGACAGTATTTTGTTTAATTTATGATTTAAATTATTTGCCTGCGTCTATTTAATTTATGATTCCTACAGTAGAAGTATAATACCTAGAGTAATTCACTTGGGTTGTGCTGTGAAAATGGCCCATTTAAATAAAGCTTAATTCTAGGCAAAAAACGTGCATTTCATAATTTACCGGCCTTTAATGGGATAATTGATTACTGATCATTAATGTGACACTGATAGAGGCTCAAGACTTCACTGTGTATTCATAAAGATGATTTTCATGAATTCTACAGCACAAGAGTTTATCCCTTTCAGGTAGAGAATTGGGATTGAGGTGTGTCTATTCTCGGGCACACGCGTGTATTTCAGTGTGCCCTGACCTGGTGCAGCTGAAGCAGCTGCGGTCAGTGGTTCGGCGTGTCAGGCACCGCGTGTGTGCTGAACCACAACGACAGGGAAACAGAAGAGGAAGGAAGGGATGGAGAGGGAGAGGGGGCAATACAGAAAGGTGGAGGTGCACATCATGGAGGTTGACAGAGGAGTAGAGAATGATGAAAGCGGTCACAGAGAGATTTAAGGCTACAGTACACGGCGAGGAGGACTGCAGAAAGGGTAGCAGGACACAGAGCACTGAGGAATTAGAGGAGATGAGACACTGAGGAGACAGATATAGTAAGAGTAACATCTGGAAAACCTGTAACTCCAGTCTTGAGAGACCTTTTCATTTTTGGATAAACCCAATCTTGCATTCACCCAGCCATATCTCTCCCACATGACTACACACACTCCTAATAATTCATCCACTTCATACAGTTGTTCTGTTTGCCTCCTCCAATTTAACAGTTTCTCTTTCTCTATCTGTCTGTGTGTCTGTGTGTGTGTGTGTGTGTGTGTGTGTGTGTGTGTGTGTGTGTGTGTGTGTGTGTGTGTGTGTGTGTGCGCCGACTCAGCAAGCCCTGTCATCCAGTTAGACAGTGTGGGGGTGGCTTGTTGGATGGCAGCATCTGTCAACACTAAATCGACAAAAGTCACGTACATATTGCACCGCACACACGCAAAGATTTAACACAATGGAAATACATTACATTTTGGAGGGTGCATATGAAATGACAGATATTTACTGCAGCGGGCAAAGCAAAAATGTCCATTAACATACATGTGCTACGGCTCTACCTGCGTTATCTCGGAGGGGTTGGTCCCAGTTGTTTACAGTTAATATAGTATTTGGCTCCTAAATAACCAAGTGTGACATTTACTCCAATTAGATTCCCCCTATCAGGCTGCTTTAGATCAGTGCTGAGTGGTTGGAGATAAGAGGAATGGGGCTGTCGCCAATGCCTGCGTCTCCTGCAGATGAGCCATATTCTCCTGAGCCGTGACCGCAGCAGTCATTTTAAACATCCCCTGTCACTGCAGCCATTACACACCTCGTTGGATCAAATGTAAGCAGGGAATCATGCAGCGGCCAATGGTGTGATAAAAACGTGGAGGGAGGGACGTATGAGCATGTATGTGTATGTCACCCCATGTCTGTGAGGGGCTGGGTGCTTCAAAGTGTTTTATGGATGTGCATAGTTAATCCTCACACTGTGCGTTGGCTCACTAAGAACATGAAATGAAAGTCACTGAATCCTGAAATGTTTTTCTTCAAAAGAAATAACAACGGCCGCTCAGTGAATTGGACTAGATAATCGTGGTTCAGATCGTTCTGTTGCAAATCAGAATCCCGCTGCCTCGTTTCCGGGTCATTCGGAGATGCACAAAGATAATCGAAGCGTGTGAAATGATCTTGCACAATTTGCAGTTAAGGACAAAATTATAGACAAAATGAATATTGCAATAACATAGAATTTTTACAGTATTTATATGTTGAGTACATTTACTTAAAGGACTAGTGTGTAGCATGGCAACTAGTGGTGAAGTTGCAGATTGCAACCATTTGAATACAGCTCAGCCTTCTAAGTGTGTAAGAGAAACTACTGTCTGCGAAACTGAAAAACACAAAAGGCCCTATCTAGAGCCAGTGTTTAGTTTGTCCTTTCTGGCCTCCTGTAGAAACAGTTCAACATGGCGGCCTCTGTAGAAGAGGGCCCTCTCCCTCTCTCGCTCATTCCAAAGTAATGAAAACACAATGATTCTTATTTTGAGGGTATTATTATTATGTCATTTTTACTAATGAAAACGCCTATAAATAATGTTACACACTAAACCTTTAAATATCATTGCTGTCCTGTGGAAGAACACGTATTTCAAAATTTGGAGAGGATTCCTTAAGGGTTGAGAAAATATTCCCACTTCTTAAGCAAAGCATGAAAAATGTATTGTGACAGAGCTGAAGATAGCAGGGTTCTTTTAGCCTATGAATAGGTGAAATTTTGGAGATGCATAGTTTTCACAGGGAAATATTCAGAACGGTATTCAAAATCACATGCACAATTGTTAGTCATTATCATGCCTGTTCCGAAATCCAACAATTAAGTATGTGTGTTATGTTTTAAGTATTTCAGATCTATAGCTAAGTGAATGCAGTAAACCTCTACCATTACCGGCTTTATATCTCTTTCCTGCCTCTTTTCCTGCACACTTTCTAGTAAAGGCAGAAATGCCACATGAATAATGAAGAAGACCATGTAATCTGTGTGTTGGTGCATGTGAGAGAGAGAAAGAGAGAGAGGGAAGAGGGAAGAGGGGAGAGAGCCTTGCAGCATTAGAACAGGTAGCAGCCTAGTTGTTGATGCTGATGTGGTCTCAGAATGCATTTCGACGAGGTTATATAACGCATCATGCTGCGTAGCTGGCGAGCGACGTGGATGCTATTTATAGAAACCCTTTGATGGAGCAAACTCTGTGACACACAGACACCAAAACATCAACCTGGATGCGTATGCACACACTCATTTGTAAGCTGCACAAGCAACGTCTTAAAGCACCTTTTTCTTAATATTTCCTCTGTCTCTCCCACACTAACAATAATGAGCTGATATCCAATGAGCTACAATTGCTAACTATCAGAGGGATGAAGAGGCTGTATTAGATTCTGAGGCCACAGCAAGTGAACAGATAATTATTGATGTGTCCTGATCAGTCACCCTGTCCACGGTGTCCCCCTCTCCGCTTTCCCTCTGTCTGCCTGCCTCTCTTCATCTGGATGAGTCAGTCTTTCAGTTCGGCTGCAACCTTCGCTCTCTCGTTAGCACACGCATACCTGGACGTGAGCGCACACACACACACACACACACACACACACACACACACACACACACACACACACACACGCACGTGTAGGCAGAATACACACACAGCCACAGTCTGGTCCTTTTGTTCATTTAAATACCAAGGAGTCCAGACAAAAAACCATTACAGGGCGCAATGTGGCGTGACGGCTTTTTGATCAGCTGGAGAGAGAAATAAGGGGAGAAATGTTAGGGGCATTACCACTCATTTTCTCGAGGTGCTCTGATAACGTTTAACCAGCTGATTGCTTTGTTTAGAGCCCTGCCTGACACTGCAGCCTGCTAATGTAAAGCCTCTGCACACAGTTTGAGTAATTCTTTCAGAATTTTAATTTTTTAGCATCTTAGATACGCATCAGTTAAACTGTACAAACATGGTGGCAGCTACTGTATGTACTATAATGGTCATATAAATAAATTATTAAGAATTTATGATCCACTAGGAGCTGCAATAATGAGATTTTTAGATTATGTCGTCTTCCAGTGTTATTTTTGCACTGCTAGCAGCAACACTCGGTGAAGAGAAGGAAGTAACCGTCTTGGCTGGAAGGATGGCCATGTTAGTTGTTTGGTCCACCATTTTGGTCCAAACTGAAATATCTAACTATTGGATAGATTGCCATGAAATTTGTTAGAGACATTCTTTGGCTTATGACTAAATACCTACAAAACAAATGACATCCCATGAGCCTCAGCTGTACATTGTATTTAGTGGTGATGTTAGCAAACGTGCTAAACTAAAATGGTTCCCTAAGTAAAAGTCCCATTCATTACAGGACTCACAGTTGGAGCTCTACAGCTTTCATCAGCATGCAACTCTCCCAGTTAAGCAACTGCATTACAAAATAACTGGTTGTTTGATAAAAAGTTAAAGATGAACATTTTTAGGAGAGGTTAAATATGACTCTCAATGTGCATCAAAACATTCAATAAAAAAATAAAATAAATAAAGATTCTGTCACATGTGCCGCTAACGCCAGGTGGGAGCTAAAGATTAAGCCGTTGAAAAAATTATTTTATAATCTGCAGCTTAAAGGTCCAGTGTGTAACATTTAGCAGGATCTATTGGCAGAATTGGAATCAAAAATTCATAGGTATGTTTTCATTAGTGTATAATCACCTGAATATAAGAATCATTATGTTTTTGTTACTTTATAATGAGCTGTTTTAATCTACAGCAGACTTAGGTCCTCCGTCCTCCACCACCCAATTGAACCACCATGTTTCTTCAGAAGCCTTGAAAGGACAAACCGAACACTGGCTCTAGATAGGGCTGGCTATATACTCTTATTCTTGTTACCTTGCCGACCAAAAGATGTCTGTAACAAACCAATACCTTTTGATACAAAGCACCAGCATTAAAGCTCCCAGAACCCAACAGCAGCCACAGTTATTCACTGAAAAACTGCAGCAGAGAGCCAGTAATTCAGGCTGCTAGGACTCTGTGTTACTCTTTCATGTCCTGTAAGCCACATGCTTTGTTAATTTCCCTCCATGTCCACCATATGCTACATTAGCTCCCCGCTGCTTAAGATCTGTGTGTTGTTGTCATCATGCTATGAACTTAACGGTGGTCCCGGAGGCAGACTACGATGCAGCCTGAGCAACTGTGGCATTCAACATAAACCATACCCATATAGAAAACGATCAAAACTCAATATAGAAATTGCTTTTTACGAGAGCCCATAACAGTCCGGTCTCCCTGCTTGCCAGTAGCTGTCACAAAGTCCTGATAGCACACAAACAAAAGCCTCAAATAGATACATCTCGATAAGTTTGTATCTCAACAGCTGGTCATGTTACGGAACACTAGATAACACGGTGAACAGGCAGCTTCGAGTAAAAAAAAAAAAAAACTAACATAAGGAATGTAAACCCTTTTTTTAATGTCTCAGCCTTCTGGTGTATGTGTAGAGTCAAACAGTAATTGTATAGAAAGGAAAATTAATCACCAGATGTATCTACAGTTTTAGATGCTTTAGTGTTTTCCAATACTGCAGTGATGCATTTAACTGAAGAGTAAAAGCTGTAAATTTACAATTATTTTACTATCAGATTGCTGCCACTCTTGTTTTGATCTAAATGATTAAAAAGGGTGAGAGAGATTGAGCGAGAGAGATGGAGCGAGATATGGGGGAGAGAGAGAGAGAGAGAGAGAGAGAGAGAGAGAGAGAGAGGAAGGAGCAGTCATTGACAGCTGCCCAAACCGAGCTGTCTTTCAAGATATCAGAGCAGCTGCAGCACCTCAGCAACCTAAAAGATAAGAAAGACTCCAAGCCAAGATATCAAACAGCATCAGCAATAAGCAACAGCCACAAACAAACACTTTTTCAGCCAGCCACGGGCCCCTCCCCAACCGCTGCCAAACAGCCGCGGGCCACCTCAGGAGGTGCGGAGGGGGAACAGGCCAAAACAAATTGGAAATGTCAAACGGTGCCCCGGTTGACCTCGCTATGCTTCTTCATCAAAACCTTAATAAAGAAACCGAGAGTCGTGGAGAGCACAGAGTTCGCTTTAATATGTTTGATATGTTGTTTGAGTGTGAAGTGGTGCAGCGTACAGGTGTGGCGGGGGCACAGAGAGGGGAGGAATTTAAATGAATGTGTTACTCGTCATTGCATCATTATTTTACTGCCTTTAAAATATAATACCAAAGGGCAGTTAGAGGCGACCTCCTGGACGCGGGTTTTAAAGTCAGTTTATGCCATTTTAATGCACAAAGTTATCATGGAAAATGTATGTATATTCAAGCATTTAAGACTGATAAGTATCCCCAACGTCAATATCAATTTAAAGAAGTCACCTAAAACATTAAAAAACTAATCGTTCAGCTAGGTTTCTCACAGAGTAATCTGGTTGTCTTTCTTCTCACACCATTCGTATCTGATCTTTTTATGCTTCTTTCTGAATTTTTAAGGGCTCCATTTTGTGGTGCCATCATGAAGCGGCTCCACTGACAATGACAATGACACTGATCTTGAAGATCTTCATATAAATAAAGGAGTGATTTCCAAACAGCAGGGACATTCCAGCCTAAATTCAAATAGACATGAGCAAATTCAAAAATGTATGCGTTTTTATTTCTTTATCGTTAACTTTTGAATAGTTTGAACATGTCACCTGCATAAGCAAATACCCAAGCCCATTGTTTTATGTAGTTCCAGCTTAACTTCCAAGATATTAGCAGGTCATTTTGTCTTCTGTCTGTCTTTAAAACTGCAATGCAAAACATTTGTGTTTCAGTATTTTCTGTATTAATTCCAAAAGCAAGGCTATATAAGCTACTGGTCATACCAGAGCCAGTAAGGCTACAGCAGCAAAACCCCAGAGTGTGTTGAGTTGAGCACGGGTGCACTTTATTGCTTATTACTTTAGCTTTTCCTTTGTAGGAGGCAGAACATATTGTTTCCTCTTTGAGGAACTTTAAAAGTGTCAGACTTTGCTTTTTGTAAACAACACAATAACTATTTAAACCAGACTGCCTGCAAACATTTTGCAGCCCTTGCACATGTGTTTAATGCACATAGCAAAGTAATACCACTCCAGTAACAGCTGTTAACACATCTGGAATGATATTGAGATGTAGCCTACTGCAGCCACAACTTCCTGCCTGCAGCATGTACGTACAGTATATGTTTATTTACACATCATCATGTGATATGTGATTCTCTGACATTTTACTAAAAATGAAATACTTCTGGTTTAAAGCTTTTACAGATATCAACCAGCTATTAAATAATTACACTATAAAGACTGTCATAATTAAAGACAAATTCCTTCTCCTTTTTATTGAGCAGCTGGTTATTTCTGTCACCCTCTTCCCCCTAGAATATTAATCCAGCTAAATGGGTTATAATCTAGTAAAAGATGTTGCTCCTTTCTCTTTTACACAGAGAGCCTGCTCTGTAATAGGTTACATTTTGAGCAGTATGGCATCAACAGTGTGTTATCATTTGTGTGATACACCTTACAGCTTGTTTTGGATGTTGGGAATACTCTTAAGTCTTTTACGGCGAGCTGAGGACAATACACGGCTGACGGCAGTAGATTCATCATTCTCCTCATAATGCCGGATATGAATCATGCTCTCTGTGTTGTCCCCCCGCTGAAGGAATTAGTTAAGAGTTGTGAGGCTGTCCCATTCCTCATCCATTTCCTCTGTCTCATTCATCTTTGTCTTCCTCAGGTTGTTTTTTTTAACGCTCACATTTATTGTCATCAGCACAGAGGTGCAATGCATATCTTACTTTACAAACAAGACTAAGATTAAGACACACAAAGAGAAGGAGCAGACAGCTGAGCCCATTATGGGAGGAAAATGAGATAATCAGCAAAACCACAGACATGCCACTTTCATTCCAAAATGAGATATCTACGAGCCATTTCCATTTGCAGGGCGTTTTTTTGGCACAGGCTCCAAGTTAAACAGACCCCACCTTAAATTATGCTGCATGCCACATCAGTGTAACACAGAGAAATGTAGTATTACCTGGAGGCATGGATTTATTTTCCTGGACTTTTTTACTTCAGCTGAGATTACTGTTGCATGGCAACCAAAAGAACATAGTGTCTAGTGTATAACACGTTCCTTCTACCTGATGAACTGTCTGTTACCAGCAACACTCAAACCTGAATCCTCCATTTGAGCGGACCAAAGACCCAGCAGGGTCTGGCTGCTTTAAACCTTATACGTAATACCTTACGCTATCCTGCTATTCAAACAAATGTTGTGCAGTGAAACACCCCGAGGAATTACATTAACATTGGATGAGTCTGCATGTAACGATTGACGTCAGTTGCCGACGTTCAGTGCCAGTGCAGGAAGTAGTGTGTCCTTCACGTTGTGAGGCGGAAACTATGGGTGAGGAGGTCGCGGTGGTGGAGGCACTTGTAATGCATCCAGCTTTCATGCAGGAGATCGTAGTCCGTGACCAAGCACAGACCTGCACTTAAATCATTTTTTTAAAGCTACATTTTCTAACCATGCCCTAACCATAGTTTATTGTTCATTACCTCAATCGTTCCCTAAACTAAACCATACTTTAGTTGCCAGATATTGTAGAATTGTAAAAAAGAAAACTTGTCATTATGTAATAATGTAAAAAAAAAAGAAAAAAAGAATTGGCATTAAGAAAGTACTTTGCTTTAGTAGAGTTTTAACCATTTTGTTGTCAGGACAAGTCAAGAGTGTCTTGTACCTAATGCTGTGAACTCCAATAATGAGGTTTTCTCTCTGCCCAGTAAAGGTGAGCAAACTCTCTTCTATAACCAAACAGTATTGTAAACAGAGCTGAGATGGAGTCACCCTCCGGTACATCCCTGCTCCTCTCCCCCTTAAATCTCCTCTTAGTAGCTTCTTTATCAATCCGCTTCTTCCCCTTCACATTCCTCTATTCACTCTCTCGCTCTCTTGCTTTCCTTTCATCCTCAAAACTCCATCCATCTCTATGACATCTTTCCTCCTCCTACTTCTCTCCTCCTGTCCTTCATTTGCCCCTGCCCTCCATCCTCCTCTCCCTCCATCAGCCGTGGCCCCCCACGCTGCCACCCCCATCCCCCGACCCCCCTTCCCACTCTGCTTCCTGCTCACTCCTCACCTCCTTCCCTCTCCAGCTCCTCCATCTTAGCTCGTCTTTGCGCTAGCAGCTTTCTTTTTGCACGCCGGTGATGTCACAGGTGGTGTGTGCGTGTGTGTGTGCCTCAGAATGATATCGCTCTCCTCCGGACCGTGTGAAGGAGATGATCCACCTTCTCGCGGCTTCCCTGCCTCCACCCCCCACCCCCCACCCCCATCTCCCAATTCTGCTGCACACTTCCAGTCACATAAAGGAGTCAATTTGTCAGAGATGTCAGGGGTGCTAACGAACAGCCAGCTTCTTGCCATATGCCTGTGTGTGTGTGTGTGTGTGTGTGTGTGTGTGTGTGTGTGTGTGTTTGTGTGTGTGTGTGTGCGCGAGCACGTCCGTACTGTTACTGCAGCATGGTGTGAATGAGTGTGTGCCAAGTGTACTAAGCAGACAAGTACACTAAATATATAGCTGCTCTGTGGAGGGTTATAGAGACAATTTTCCAGGTGGTACATGGTGTGTGTGTGTGTGTTTGTGTGTGTTTGTGTGTTTGTGTGTGTGTGTGTGTGTGTGTGTGTGTGTGTGTGTGTGTGTGTGTGTGTGTGTGTGTGTGTGTGTGTGTGTGTGTGTGTGTGTGTGTGTGTTTTTTTTTCAGCCTATAAAGGTGGTAAATATGTTAATTAATACATGTCAGCTCTGTGTTTTGCATGTGCTTCGGCCTGCCTGTCTGTGTGTGTGTGTGTGTGTGTGTGTGTGTGTGTGTGTGTGTGTGTGTCTTTGTGCGAGTGTGTGTGTGAGTGTTTTCTGTGCGAGCGCATGTGAAGGCTCCTCTTCATCCGGTGCCGCCTGAGGAGCGTGATGACCGGCCTATTTGACAGGCGTTCCTGTCACAGCGGTTTCCCCGTCGCTGCAGTGACTGGGTCATTGGAGTTAATTATTCTCAGCGTTGGTCCATCATGCCCCATGCCGTGGCACACACACACACACACACACACACACACACACACACAAACTTTTATACACACGCACATATGCCAGCACAGCTAGACATGTGAAATAGAAACACACGTTCTCCCGGCTTTGACCTGGTTAAGCATGATGCCTTTTAACTAAGGAGCGTTGTGGTGACCCAGCGGTCTAAGGTGCACACTGTGTAGTGCCCTAAGTTACACTTCCACGTCCATCTATACAGACAGACTGAGTATGAATGACAGTGACTAATGTGCGGCAGTCTTCTTGCTAATTAAAGTCTGGTCATACATTAATTACCATGAGCTGCAGTATTTAAGGTCTTAATTGAGTACTGGAAGAGTTTTTCCCTTTAACCTTTGCTAAACCAGGATTTCCTTTGGGATTACGTTGTCTTCAGGTAAAAGTTGACGCAATAATTAGAAATCATAAATTCCTATTGTGTCTTTTTAATACAGAACTGTAGTACTGTATTTCTCTCTGACATTACTATCAATAGAGAGCTACATTTTATTTTTGGTGCATGTGACATGCAACATCTTAATTAGACTGAAATCACTTTTTATACTGCAGTTATCATTTGTGTCCCACTGCACTCCAAAGCTTCTTTAATCATGTCTCTGAATTAACGCTAATCCCCGTTATCTTGCTTAATGTTATACTAGCTAGCTCATTCACTTGAGTTGAAGACGTATTGTTTCCCAGGAGAATAAGAAAGAACGTGTTCGGTGTCAGATTTCAAACGCACATAATGACAGCTGCCTAGAAATTAACTAGAAGAGCAGCTGAGATAGTTTTACAGAAATATTTTTCTTGTTGAGGAGGTCTCTCACCTGTGCAGGAAAACATATATATTTATATATTTTAGGGATGGTACTAGAAAGTATCTTACTACTAAAAATACTTGAATGAAGTTGTACCTCATCAAAGCACAGACTGCATTGATTTAAAAGATAAAACATTGGTATTTCTATAGAGCCCAAACGATCTCCAAAAATATCTCCATTACATAGTTTGTCCACAAGAGAGCAGTGGCAAATATACTTTTATCTTAGTCACAATTCTTTTACAACCATATATATGGGATCCTGTTCCTTTACGTTCCGTATTTATTAAAGAAAAGTCCCAGTTTTTTATATAGATATACAGTAAAGCAGTGATAATTTCTTGAATCAAAAATTCAGAATTAATTATGTAAAGGTAGCACTTGTAGCAGTTAAAAGAAATACTCACAGCAGAGTAATATGACTTTGAGTGTTTAATTGATATTGTGTTCTCCATACCCACAGATCTCTCAGCCCGCCATTTATTTTTAGTGGAGCAGCTTTAAACCTCACACTTTTTTTGCCCTCTGGCTTTGTTTATGTCTGTTAATCAAAGCTGCCTTTGGCTATAGAAACTCCACAGAGGAGCGTTTTAAGAAGTGCTGTATATCCCGTTAAATGCTTGCTGAATGGATCTACATTGTTTACAGGATTTATTTATGGCTGTGTGTTAACATTGAGGCGAGTCCTGGCTGAATGATTTGGAGCAGAAGGTAGCCATGTGTGAGTGGGCGGGGTGATGGCAAAATGCTAACACAGATATACATACACACACGCTGTTTGTTAGGAAGGCCGTGCTGTTCGAGCACTATCTGAATTACATTATTGCGCAATAGCATTCACAGAGTGAACCAAATGTTCCAAATGTCTCTGGGTTTGCCTCTGTCTTCTCTCTCTCTCTCCCTCCCTCTCTCTCTCTCTCTCTCTCTCTCTCTCTCTCTCTCTCTCTCTCTCTCTCTCTCTCTCTCGGTGTACCACAGCAGGATCACAGCTAAAAGGGGGAGAGAAAATCCCACAGCTAAAAACAGAATCCAAACAGCAGGGAAAAAAAGCTCCTAATTTGGCAAAACAAATGAGCACCCTCGCGACTGCAAACACATCAGGCGAGTGATATGCAAATGAGTGCTCCATGTGCCTTCGAGCAAGCTTGCCAGATGCTGGTGAGCCCGGCCCAACGGGTGGGTCGTGAGGTAGATCTCACAGAGAGAGCCAGGAAAAATGCGGTGTGATTAGCACTGAATATTTTGGCAATTGCCTTGGTTTGGCATGAGGTGTGAAAGGTACATTTATAAGACAGCGCTAAGCCAACTAGTCGTTCCTAATGTAGCACAAGTGATGCTAAAAGTTTTTTTGGACCATGTGGAAGGAAGCACCAATCAGAGATCACATGTGGGATCTCCCTGTGAGGGAAAGCTGACACATCAAGTCCAGGAAACATTTAACCCTAAAGTTAACAATGTCCTTAGATGCAAAGTAGAGCTAATGCAGAGCAAAGGCTCACACACATTCATACGCTGATGACAAAGCATCAGGAGCAATTTGTAGTATCTTGCTCAAGGGGGAGCCAGGGATAGAACCACCAACCTTCTGATTAGTGGATGACCCGCTCTACCGCTGAGCCACATCAGCCTTCAATACAATGCTCACATGTCCTAGGTGCGTTCAGAGGAACTCATTCTTTTGTTAACATATTGTGTTTACTCTTGCTGTGTACTTTTCCCATGAGGTTTTATTAATAGAATATCTGTCTAAAAAATACAGTGTATTATTTTAATCAGTATTCTGATTGGTGATTGCCATGCTACAGAGTTTTGAAGAATACCAATATAATCAGCATCAGAACAAAACGATAAACACAGCACAAACAACCACCAGGCATTCTGAAATGAATGCAACAAATTAAACATTAAAAAATACAGCCGAGAAACAACAGGTTTACAGGTTATAAGCAAATGTGCCAGTATGCATTACTAGCTCTTCACATAATTAGCTGTATACATGGAATAATAATAAGAACAAATAGGATTGTGCGCAGATGTGCAAACTGCATAGTAAGCTAGCACTTCATCAAATATTCAGATGGAGGTAATAAATACTGAAATAGATACATTTCATCATCTTATGAGCCAATATATGCAGACTTTCTGCATTGCAACAGTATAATATATACAGCAAAGCCCATGTGCATAAACACACGTTCTTAAGATAAAAACAAGGTTTATAAAACCAATAATATGCACATCAAACAGTTGGTGATATCTGTAATTACTGGCTATATGAAGAAAGAACACAATTTAAATACTCTGTTGTTCTAGGGCTTGTTCCCATGACAGCAAACCCTGCCCCACAGTACGCACACATCTATGTGTGTACTCAGTTTGCCTGCATGAGCAGCTTGAATGCTCATATTTAATGCATTGTGCATGCTCATTGTGTGTGTGTGTGTGTGTGTGTGTGTGTGTGTGTGTGTGTGTGTGTGTGTGTGTGTGTGTGTGGGGTGTGGGGTGTGGGGTGTTGTGTGTGTGTGTTTAGTGTAGCAGTCACACATTCTCAGGTCTACATCTGCCTAGTAAATTAAGCTCACATTGTACCACACTGCATGTGAACAATAAACTGTTGCCATCTGAACATGATGTGTGCTATTGGGCACTTGTTTGCTGTTATGGCCCTTGTGTATGCGCTGTTTGTTCACACACCTGTTCACTCAACACGTGTGTATGAGGGAGTGCCTGTTTTCCAGTCACAAAGCTATCCAGCTCCAGTGAAATAAAGCAGATGAAACACAGCTCCACAGTTCAGCAAGCCCAAGAGGCTAGTGGCTGACGCTAGCGTATTGTTGTGAATCAACCACCCTGTCAGAGCACACTGTTCCCCCTCTTCCCTCCCTTTCCTAACAGCCCGTGTCACCCAGCTCCCTTGCCAACACCCACACGCACACACACAGTGAAAGCTGTTAGCTGCCGCAGTTTGAGAGCAGGTGCTAGCGTGGCATGGCAGCGCCCACAGGGCTCAGAGGCCGTAGACAGACACCAGATCAACCGCCAGTATTCCACATTTTGCTCAGCGACCGCTCACTGGTGCCCAGCCCTAATTATTATTGGCCGCTGTAATTAATTACAGAGCCTCAGAGAAGCTGGCAGACATAATCCAGGATCACTCCCTGACTTCAGTGGTGTCATTTGGTGCTTTCGGACTGCGCTAGTGTCACTGCTGTCCCAGAGACTTGTTGATCCCACTCTTCTCTGCAAAGGACTGTACCAAGGCGACATTTTGCAGTTAAGCACTTGCGGCTCAATTTTGAGTTGGCACAAGTCTGCAGGCTAGCATATGGTCCAAGGTTAGAATGACTGATTTAGCTTGGATTTTACATCAAATTACCTAGCTATTGAATTAAGATGTCAATTTAAACTGTGCAATCAAATATGGGAATCACACTTTATAGTCAGTGGTAGCGCCTACTGTTGGCCTGAAAGGGCAATTATTCTTGTTGGGAGCTATAAAGATTATGGTTTTATGAGCAGGGGATTTGTCCTGTCCTTGTAGTCAGAGGGCTGTTGGTGCCTGCCCACACACTAAAAGGGACTCACAATGCACACACAGGCGCCAAGATTTAGGAGAAAAGTAGATGAGTATTGAGTGTTGAATATATCTCAGTGAAAATTGCACCTGGGGGAGAAAGAAAAGAGGGAGTGAGGCCTGAAGAGAAGACAAAACAAAGGAAGCCAGTTAAAAAAGGCACACAAAAAAACTGTTATAAGAGGAAAGTGGTGGGAGATGGAGAGCGCTTGATGGCTGCAGTTGCAGTGTCTAGATTTGCATCATCTTTTAGAAGTGGGTTTATGGTGGTACTCATCCTACCCCCCTCACCCACCCATCTCAAATTACAGCATGGGCTGCGAGAGAGGATCAAACAAGCTGCACTGTCTTATTCATTTTTCATGCCGCTGTACTGAGGAAGCAAAGGAAAGAAGGAGTGAGAGGCAACAAAACTGAGAGGCTGGGGGAATGAAAGCAAAAAGCAAAACAGAGTAACCTACTTTTTTCTTTTTGCACTGCGTCTCTGGGTGCATATGTAGAAACTTAACGAGTGGCAAACACACATGCACGCACGCACACACACACACAAAAACACTTCTCTTGTAATTGCTCCAGTCAGTGCGCAGGAACAGATCCCAGAGGTGGGAGCAACACTTGCGCTGGGAAACAAAGAAACGATGAAATGTGTGTCAATACCCTAACATGCACACACACACCATCACCCCTGGCCTCCTGCGCCACACCAGGTGTGACCTGCCCCCCCCCCCTACCAACACCAAGTGGAACAAGTCTCTTTCAGGCCTTCTCCTCGTGTCTCACTCTTCAGTCGTTCTTCAGACGCTGTTCAGTGGTGGAGCCACTCTCCGCTGGCACCTCATTATTTCCTCAGGAGCCGAGGGGCAAAGACTCCCGATTCCTCAGATGCAGAGATGGAGAAAGAAAAGACTGACGAATAGAGAGAGGGAGGCGGCGGCGTTCGATATCCCACTGTGCTGCACCACACTGTCGTGACACCTCAAACATGCCTCATACTCGCATGCCACACACACACACACACACACACACACACACACACACACACACACACACACACACTGAAGTACAGTAGCAGCAGCAGAGGAGGGATGAAGAGAGAAGGAAGGGGGGAAAGGGAGGGAACAGATTATAGGAGTCGTACCGCGGCAGAGAGGCAGATACAGCGAGGGGAGAAAAGACAAAGTGCCTGAGATGGAATCGGAGAGGGAGAGAGCATCGGCTGAAAAGAGAGCAAGAGCAGAGGAAAGTGGGGAAGAAAGACGAAGAAGCGGGAAGAGAGTGAAACTTTTTGCAGGCGTGCATTTCGCCAAACAAACCCTGCAGTTGCTGAGGAGAACGCACGATGTCTGTCTGTTCGCTGCTGCCAGTCCAAACCAGCAGCCCTCATTCAGTCAGTCAGTCAGTCAGACCTGTAGGTATTTCCTTCAATACTTCCCCCTGTCCAAACATGTACTTCTCTCTCATTGCCACCGTTCTATATCTGTTCTCACATAAGCTGTATATTTTAGCATTTGCAGCTGACTAGCTTACTGCTGCTCAACCTTCCCTCCAAGGTCAAGAGTTAGCATATCATCAGCTAACTGATTTTGTGAGGTTATGTAAAGGGGGAAAAAAAGCCCTGGTTACAACTAGCACATCAGTTGTTAATATATCATTGTGTAGGTAACATTAGCAGCTCTGTCATGCTCTTCAGGATTTGGGAAAGTTTATACTTATGACCCCAGCCAAACTCATTACTAAAATAAGATATGAGCATTTTGTTTGCCAAACACATTGGTGAGTCCACAAGCCTGACCTCTGCCCTGCTAGTCCAAGTATGTAAGCTAATATTGTCATAGTGTGAGTTTTAACATCATAACTGTGCAACAAGGGCTACCTAGCTCTACACTGTGATACAAGAACAACGCTGTGTATTTTATCTTATGTACCATCAGCTTGGGAGAATGACAGCTTTTTTTGCAATGGACATCTAGCTTTAGCTTTAGCTTTAGTTATATGATGTATGTCGCCATCAAGTGCAATATATAGGACCCTTTTAATGGTTTCTTGTTTTAAAACGACTCAGTTGGACATTTTAAACAAACAATGCTTGATTAGCAGAATTGACCATAATTGGGGAGAAAGGAGACGTTTGATTTTGTCTACGTCTGTCTGAAATAAATCAGGGACCTATTTAAAGAATGACCAAGAATTTCCTACAGCAAATCTGGCAGCGCTGTTGTAAACTACCGTACTGCACCCGTGTGAGAATGGAAAGCAGGTCAAGTGTACTAACAGTGCTTAATTGGGGGTTGAACCTGATGAGAGGTAAATTAGTCAACCCACACAATATGGATCAATTGTATTCCAGCTTCTCAAATGCAAGGATTTACTGTTTTCTGTACCATTGTAGATTAAATATATTTGAGTTTGAAGATTATGATATGTTTGTCACACTTTTCACGTAAACATTTTAAAAATTAAAATTAATTGCATTTTTAGCCCTTGGCAGTACACACATGAACCATACAGAACATACTGTACTGCACATGCAGCATGCCAACATCATGATGCACATCAGATCTTATGGGGAAGAAAAGCACCCAGTATACTCCATATTATTGTGCTGATCATGTACAGTATATTTATGAGCACATCTTCCTCCTCCAGCTCTCCCCCAGTTGTTAAACAAACACGGCCCTTCTAGATGAGCTCAGCTATAGATTAAAGCACTGGATGAATATTCATCACTCATGTTAATAGCCGATGGAGGGGAAGAGAGACGGAGAAATAAAGAGGGAGGAAGATCTGGGGGAGAGAGGAAGAGTGTTTAGCTGCTGCAACTTGTTATTAATAATGCTGATTATAA
Source organism: Dicentrarchus labrax (assembly GCF_905237075.1). Lineage (NCBI taxonomy): Eukaryota > Metazoa > Chordata > Actinopteri > Moronidae > Dicentrarchus > Dicentrarchus labrax. The sequence continues at coordinate 6,191,174 of NW_026136717.1, forward strand.
TTTGAGGATTATTCTCACCCTGCCCTTTCTTTTGATATTTATCCCTCACCCTCCTTGGCTTTAGAAGGATGCGGCACAAACTCGTACTTTGCATTAAATTAATTTGAAGACCAAATAGGCAGGGGGGAGAGAGGGGGACAACAACGGGGTAGAGAGGGAAGCCGTGACTGTTGACGTGCCCTCTTGTTTGGGAAGCAGACAATCATACACATCAGCTGCTCATGTCTCACTGGCCATCTGTCAGGGACAACTAGATCAGGATGGCAGCTCTCCAGAAGCTCCTTCTTCCTCTCTTTATTGCTCTCCGTGGCATTCATCTTTGTGTATATCACTCTTGCTCAAGGTTCATAGCTGGTCATTACCAGTCAAATGACAGTGACTTCATTCCTCAGTGTCGTGTCCTCAGTTGGCCCTGCCATCCCACTTTTATAACAACCACAGTGTCTTCAATAGAATCTTTACTATTCTCCATCACAGTGTAGCTACAACTGTACCCACCACTCATGGATATAAAATGGAAGTAGATACAGCGGCGTCACTCAACCTCGCTTCCAACTGTACTCAGTGGCCACTTTTGGCATTGCAGCAAAAAATTGCCCTGCATGTCTCTAAAACAGTTGACAGGACACCTCAAACTACAAACAAGGTCAATTATGACTCTATTATGAATTTTTCATCATCTCCTCAAGCTGAGAAAAGCAATTAAAACATTTGAACTGTGATCTCATCACAATGTATAGTCAGCGGGACACACTCTGTGTATATTTAGTGGGCACATAATCGAGAAAATGTGTATATATTTACAAATTTTTGGTGTGAAGAATATAACTGGCTCAGAGGTTTGAGTCTTGCTAGTTAAATGGTAAACAGTAATATAAATCTTGCCCCACTGGCTCTGGTCAGTAGCAGCATACTTTACAGGAAGTAAAGACAGTAATATTGTCATAACACTTCAACCTTTCATGACCAGTAAACAGTAAGTAAACACGGCCTTTAATAAAGTACCCTAGCAGCATCTCTCCCCAGTCTTGATTCATTTCTTTAAAATCCTAGTAAACGAGTGTCAAAAACGTTTTAACAACTCTCATTCACTAATAAAGCAGCAAAAAAACTCTCAAGTGTGAATACAGATATGTTCTCCATATTTGCTGTATTGTACTCTACAAATACAGATTAAACTTTGAATTAATCTGTTGATGTCTTAATATATCTTTTCTCTAGAGCCTCAATGGCATCTCAGTTGGAAAATTGCAGATTTCTGTCACTTTACACAACCTCTCCTACCTTCCTAATCCTCTAAGTCAATATTTTAATGGAAAGCTTTTATCTGTCCCAGGTCGTGAGTCCCTGCCTGACTGTAAACAAAGTCCAAGTGCCTTTCCGCTTGTCAAGTGAGCAGCTGTAAGCTACAACTGACATTCACCAGCGTTACTTTATTCCACCTTTGGGAACAGTATTTTGTGACACCCCCTCCATTTGTCCTTATGTAGCCTGTATTCTGCCACTGTTGCTCTCTACGCTATGTGTCAGTTTCCCTTAAGCAACATTCATTTGCTCAATTAGACAACAGACACACAAACACACAGTAGCCATTTTCTGAAGCTGTGCCCCATGTTGCCTTGGGCTAAATCCTCCCCACTGGTGCATGTGTGTCCCACTCACCCAGTTTAAAAGGTGACCCTCCATTTACCCCCATTTTAGGTCTTGTCCTCCATTCACATCACATTACATTACATTATTGACAGTTAGTAGACACCCTTTCACAGTTAAAGGCTGTCACAGTAGAAAACCAATGGCATTGCTAGCCTGTCGCGCTAGTCAGTGAGAATAGCTCTCCTAAGCTTCTTTCTGTTTTGTCTGTGCTGGGCCATTTACTCCCCCTCCCCTTGTTCTCATGATCGTACATAATTTAATTCAGTAAAAGACTTACTCCAGGAGGAAAACATTGAGCCCTTTATTTTTACTTGGAGGAAGTTAAATAAAGGTGGATGATGCTACACAGCTAAGAAGCCACAATATCTTCTTCCGTGTTGGATTCTTTGGCTCTCCATTCCCTGAAAGGTCAGCATTGTCAAGGCAGCTTGTTATTGGGCAAGCAGAAGGTCAAAAGTTCACCAAAGTTTGAACATAACACAAAAGATTGACGCAGATTTACTTCCTCTTGCAAGAGAATCCATGATCAGTGGATTATCATGGAGCAGGGCTCCAGAGTGTGACCAATTTGGTTGCACGTGCGACCAAAATTTTTAAGAGTGCGACTAATAATTGTTCTAGGTCGCACTGGTGCACCTGACGCTGCCCGGGTGAAAACATACATTTATTTCGCAAGCGCATCATCTCTCTGTGTTCTCCTGTGACCAAACTCACACACTCATGGTAGGATCATATCGTGTTCTAAACCAATAAGAGACAGAGCTCGGGCGGGTCTCCTCTGATTGGCTGTTGTCCTGTTCGACGCGCTAAGTTGCGTGTGTTTAAAAATTGCGCGCGACCTGAGCGCGAAAGTAGCTGATTAACTGAAACGGAAAAATAAAATAAACGCGACAAAACGAGGGAAAATGAAGAGAGGCAGAAATATTGAAAACCAAGCCTACAACCAGCCTAACTACTATAATCCCATCCATCCCCACTACTGAGAGTCCATCCCGTCAAGACACGGAGCCCTTGGTCCCTGGTGAGATACCAAGCCCCGGTCCTTCGGCGACAGCATCAGAACAGAGGGGGAGACAACCGAGTCTGGGATAGAGCCCGGCTCCGAGACCCAAATTAAAAAGGCCAAAATATATAAAAAAATAAATAAAATAAAATAAAATATATTCCTTCAGACAGGACTGGCTGAAACAATTTCCCTGGCTGAGGTACAACAAAGGACGTAACGCAATGCACTGCGTGTACTGTCAGGAGTGCGGTCAGAATAGGGCCGGAAATAGTGCATTCGTGAGCGGGTCAACAACGTTTCGTATCGAAACTTTAAAAAAACATAACATGTCTAAAAAACACACGATATGCCGTGACAAGTGTGTAGAGAAAGTGGCCCCTCTCCCAGCTGCATTTCAGCGGCAGGTAGTAGTAATCATTATTATTATCATTAATAATTACTTTACTTGAAATGTTTGAGTTTGAAATGTTCAATTTCAGTTCAGTGAAGCACTTTAAACACTTTATTTTTCTTTTTATATATAATTGTGCTTCAAATAAAGACAAGTATTTCTCTACACCTTATTCTTGTTTAAGAATCATTCACATTATATGAAAGTTATGGAGAGCGATAAAAAGGTGACCTTATGGTGTTAAAGGCAACACAATGAAAAATTTGGGTGCACCTAAAAAAAAAAAGTTAGGCACACCAGTGCAACCAATGAAAAAAGTTTTTAAAATGTTAATGGAAGTAGACCTTTGCTGACCACACAATGATACAGTGTGGCCATAAGCTTAGAGAGGAGCAGCTGCCATTGCAAACCAATCACTTTAAAGATCTTAGAAGTTGAAGGCAGTTTTCTTTACAAAACAACTTTAACGTTATTGTTGTCAAAACGTATTCAGTATGCATCGGACACATCATGGTGTACTGTAAAACCCAGTGTTTGATGGCGTTTGACTATAAAAGATTTGTAGTCCTATTTTGTGGGAAAAAAAACCTTTAATTACCGCTCTGAAAAACTCTTAAAAGTTTTAAAACTGTGCCTCTGTCTCACCCACACTGTAGTATAACCTACAGTACTCTGATCCAAGGTCAAAACCACTTAGGAGACGGTAAAATATTTATGATATATGGAACGTGTTTAATGGCAGCGCTCTGAGCCAGCTACTATATCGCCTCCCTCCTCACGTTTCACTGGCAGCGTCCTCCAGCCTACAGGAGAGCTCTTCCCCCGTGGGGTAGGACCACGCTGTGCTTTGCCTCTCCTGGATGCTCCCGCTGGAGGATCTGTACGGGGGGGTGAGCGGCTCAGGAGCTGTCTTTAAGTGAGTGGACGGGGGGGTAGATTTAGAGCTAGTGATTTATAGCGGAGGCAGAGGAAGAGAAAGAAGCAGGTAATCAGAGCACGACGAAAGGGCAGTGAGTACGAGCGTGTGTGTGTGTTTTAGGAAATGGCAGAAAAATAAGAGAGAATAAGGAACTCTCGTAAAAGCTGGTTACGCTCATCCTCTTTGGGTGAGAGGGAAAACGTCCAGAGTATTTTGCCAGACTAAGTGATGGGGCTGCGTATAGCTTGTGAATGTGTTTGTGTGTGGCTGCGAGGCTGCACTGTCAGCTTGTGATTAATCTACCACTGTCTGTCTAATTACCACCCATGCCCCTCCGTGTTCCTCAGCTCTGCCGTAGACGCGCTGACCCACACCGGAAACCCAGTGCTCCCAATGCAAATTAAAGCCCTGTAAATATTTGCTTTTAACTCTTGCCGACACATTGTTTCCAATTTTGCGCTCCGGTGGTCCACAACCCCAACACCCCCTCCTCCAACACACACATGAACACTTCACACTCACGCCGCCGCTACCCCACGCTGATGTGTGTATGTGTGTGCGTCTCTGTGTTGTCAACAAGTTTGCTGACAGCCCCTACGCTCTCCTCCTCCTCTGTCTAGCCCTCCCTCTGTCTCTGCATCCTCCCATTGTGTCTGTATTGTAGCTGGCAGTCTATCAGCCCATTCTCTTCCACTGTCAGCCCAGTCTAGTCTCCATAATGAGTGAATAGAGTCTGGGGAGGACAATGTACCATGTTTAAAGCTAGAAAGGCTGAATAGAAACAGTACATTTCAATATGATTTCTTCAATATGGCAGAAAAGCCTAACGCTTTTGTGAGGCACTAATGTTTTATCCTTTACAAGAAATGTTTACAGACATGCTTTTAATAGTTTCTGGATGTGGCTAGCTTGAGGCTAGCAGCTCCAGGCCACATTAGCCAACAGCATAACCCTCCAGAGTCAGGGGTCGAGTTGGAGTGTGGCTACTGTAGGGGCCAGGTTTTGACAAGGAATAAGAACGTGTGGAATTGCAAAGACGGTGTCTCTGGTTCCGTAGCATCGATTTTCATACTTAAAAAACTCCCAACTATACAGCGCCAATGACAGTGTTTAAAGGAGTGCGATATTAACAGTTGAGTGGAGTGAACTCTTTCATTAGATCCTTTCACCTAAAAGTTACCCCTACTCTATTGTTATTGTATTAGCTGCTCTATAAATAGACTTCACTTAACTTTGGATGAAATGGAAAGCAAAATTCCTACATTTATGCTTCATTTTAATTTCATCTCCATGAAATCCTTATGCTCTATCTAAAACCTCTGCAGAGTTGCCTTCCCTCGTACATAATTCCTTTTTATAAAAGGGCGTATTTTGATTTGTTTGTTACTGTTATATTTTCTCTGCCTGTTTGATTCAAAATAAAACTAATATTCACATAGGCTACCTCTTTCCTTCATTGCCGAAAGGGGACAAGCTAAACATCCATACTTTCATTATCAGTTGGACTATGCCACTGCAGTAATTGCTAGAGAGCGCATAACATTTATCAGCCAGCAAATTAGTCTATTAGAGATATCATAAACTTGATTGTGATATTTGTAGTAAATCAGAGATAGTACTGTAGCATGGAAACAAGATAATGATTTGTGTGTAATATCATGGGGTGATGATGAGCTGTCTCAGACTCTGGAGGGGTCATGATATGCAGACAGAAAACAGAAAGTGTGGTAATAAACTCCAAGCTCCAAGACTTTTCCATGACTTTATCTTAAGTCAGATCACTGACATGACCTAATAGGGTTTTTCCCTTTTTTGCTGTTATAATCTTCCAGAAGAGCTAAATGTTAGTTGATTTGTCTTCTTAACATACGCGCCCCCCCCTTCAGCTAGATCTGTTGAACTCTGGCCTGACTCTGATTCCATCGTTCCCACACGGAGAGAGAGAGAGATAGAGGGATGAAAAATAATGAAAATACGGGATTGACAGGAGCCTGAGTGAGCACTGACCTGCCCGTCGGCTCTTTTCTATTCGGAGCTCACACAGAGGTTGTCAGCAGGATGGCAAACATACAAACACACACACGGTTATGTCCACACTATCTGCTGGCATTAATGTGGCATCTGCAGAGACGAAACTGCTCTTTTTTTGTTCAACCGCTCAACATCCACTCTACCATACCCTTAAAATGACTCTGCGATCAACACATCAAACTGCTTTCACACTGATAAAAGCACATCATTGCAAGACATATAGAACTCCAACTAAATTCACATTGTTGGTAAATGTATATACACGGATAAATGTGCATAGGGACTCATATACACACACACGCAATACACATTGACTTTCAAATGTCCAATTTTCGTGTCAAATCTTTGATGTATTAATTAGAAAATGAGAAAACAAATGAGCGGTGCTGATTCTAATACTGTCAGCCTTTGAAAGCCTTGAGATGATAATGATCGTCATGTATTTGTGTGTGTGGGTGCATGTGTGTGTTCGTGCTTGGCTGCATGCTGAAGGGGTAAATGTATTGTATACATTTGCATACATTCGCTCTACTTGTACGACCGCTTTGATTTGTCTTCATCCGTTGACCTCGTCCGTCCAGCATCCTCTGAATTCCAGCAAATAGCCTGCGCCGCCACCCCGACAAAGTCAGGTTATTATCTATCATTAAGTTGAACCCAGTGTACTGACAGACTGACTGGCAACACAACACTGAGGGAGAGGTGGCAAGCAATTACAGGAGAGGTCCTGGTGGGTGATTTTGCGACTGTATTGGAGTAGAATTGGGTGGAATTGGTTTTAGTGGGATTTAGATTGTAGTCGGGAAGCTATGTGGCAGAATGGTGATGGATTCGATTCTGAGACTGTGATCTCCAGGCTGATTGTCCACTGGAGGAAAACTGGGGAAACTTTTTAGCAACAGGGCGACATTGAGTTATTGTATGATTGCTTTGATTTAGAAAGCATTCAGCATTTCTGCGTCTTTCGTTAAGGGTTCTATAGAAAAACCTGTTTTAGTAAGGTTTATTATTTTGGTATCAGTATAAGAATGCGATAACGAGGCAGATGGATTCATGAGATCACAAAATCACGCGAGAATCCACATTGCCAGGCTTCAAGCTTCCGATCTAACTGCTAGCGTCAGATATATCAGAACTGGAGAGTATACAGCACTGAAGGCTTTTCTTAATGGAGAAGATGTTTTTTCTGGATTGGTTAAAGTTTACTCGTGATAGACGGTGATGGGCAGTACTTTTTGAAAGTGCCTGACCTTTTCCAAACAGTTTCCAACGACAACTTCCCAGATTGTTCTCTGTAACCCCCTGGCACAGTCAAGTTAAGAAATGTGAGAATCGTATAGGCACTGGTGTTGTTACTTTGATACTCTAGTTATTTGGGTCCATCAAGGTCCACCACATTTTGGATGAGGTCTGATTATCCTCTGGTCTATTTTGGGCTGGTCCTTCAAACACTTTAGGATTGAGTCTTCCTTTTCAAAAATAAATGTTTGGGCTCTGGTAGGTTTTCCACAGGTCCGTTTTGGATCATGTCAATCATTTTGGAACTGTTAAAAAAAAGTCTGATTATTTGATTATTTTAGGGTCATTTGAATCAAAACAATTGCCAGTTTTAGGCTATTTTATTTAAGTATTGTTCTTGTATGGCTAATGTATCCAGGCAGTATTTAACATTTTAGACATTTGGCTTTGTTACTTTATAAAGTCAAACTCAAGAGCTTATAAAAACAGTATAGTAGAATATGAAAAGACTCAATCTTCAAATCACCATTTTTCTTGTACACACGAGTCAATTACACAATCTCGTCTAATCCAGATCCACTCAGCCTTTAGACACTTAAAGAAATAATGCGTATTTCCTCTTAAATGAGGTGCAATTTCAATCACATTCACTGATCACACTTCAGTCACAGACATGACCTTCATATGGAAGATTAACAGCAGGTTAATTGGAGGGAGCCTCTCATAAAAAAAAAGTGCTACCGAACATGCCTCACAGCAATTAAAGATAACAAAGTAGGCTTGCTGTTGAAAACATGAAATCATAAGCACTTTCTGTAATTCTTGTCTTGATATGAGCAGTGAAGCCGCTCTCCCCCTAATGGCAACAACATCAAAGTCTGGTGTCAGTTTTGAAGTAGAGATCCGCAGAATAAAGGACACGTAATAATTTGTGGAATATGATCTCTTGTGAGACTTGTTGTAATTAATGAGGGAGACAATTGCTATACACATATGCAGGGGAAAAGACACAATAATAGCAACACCTGCAAAGTGTAATGCAATATAATTATCTGCACAGTAAATTGTAAAGCTTATCATTTTTATAGGGGCTGTCACCTTGATGTTTCAACTCATAGTTTGTTGTCTTATATTGGATTTTATTACCACAAAGTGTTTTTTGTTATTTAAATCATTTTATATATAATATATAACTCATAAGTGTCACAGAGGACTCAACGTGGCAGAGCTTCGACACATCCCCTCACAGTGCTTCCTGATCAATGCCGCTGTAAAGAAAAATCACTTTCTCCGTCTGGTATTTTCATCAAGAGGTGATGTCCCTCTAATAGTTTTGTGGACCTGTTTGTTGTGACTGTACCACAGAGGATTCACTTTCTCCAAACCGTGTCAAATAAATCTAACCCTGTATAATTACCTCCTGGCAGTGAGTTCCTCTGTTAACAGAAAGGCATAGTTAACAGAGTTCTATGTTGAGTGTTTTGTCTTCCTTTGCTTAAAGAAGTAGTTTGACATTTTGCGGAATATGCTTATTGGCTTTCTTACCGAGCGTTAGATGAGAAGATTGATACCGCTGTCATCCCTGTCTGTTTAATGGGAAAGTGCTCGCTTGTAGTGATGAACCCCTCAGAGAATTATCACGGCACTCTGCAGTTCCCTTCAGCTCTATGGTGTATAGCATTAACTCATTGTTGTGGCTTTTTGATCCACAACTTTGCTATTATAGTTACAATTATTATATATCAATTTAAATATTGATATATGTAATTATCAGTATGTATGTAACTAGCTAATGAATATAGATTTAAAAAATCTGATATTGCAGGTTTAAAAATAAAGCTACAATCAGGAGACAGTTAGCCTAACTTAGCATAAAGACTAAGTTACCTAAAGTAACACAAAACACCTACCAGCTCCTCTAGGCTTACAAACTATAGTTTTTTATATGGCATGTTTAATCTGTATTAAAACCAGTGTGTGTTTTTCCTGGTGGTTATATGCTGGACTCTTGGCACAGCGCTTATTTAGCACACTGAAACAACCGATCAATCTTCTTATCTAATTCTCTGCAAGGAAAAATCCGAGCCAAAATGCAAACTATTCCTTTAAATGTCTAAAGCAATTTTCATCTCTGCGCTAAGTGACTGTACAAGGGATGAAGTAGAACTCTCACAATCGGCCCACAAACTATTCCTCCAACAGTCATTTTGAAACTTCCCTTTAATGAACGGTTTTCTGTGATTTTCTGTCTTGTCTTGAATTGTTTACCTGCTCCTGAATTGTGCATTGCTTTGTAAACACACATTATCTTGCTGAGCTTGCAAGCTCATGAGACATTAAGCTGCCTTATTTTCCCTTTTTCTTTTTAAGACAGTCCTTTTCGCATAGATGCTGGAAAAATGGTGTGTGATGTACTCTTCAACACGCCTGACAGATCAGTCATTCCGCTTTCCTCTCCACCTTTGTGAGAAGTATTTAGCTGTCCATTCTGTGTTGTATGCTCAGCATTCACTGTCATCTTTCCCCTTTTCCACAGCACTCATTTTATTTTGCAGCAGAAGGGATATCGACTATACTGAGCAATGGTGACATTGTTATAGCCTCACTGAGGGCCTAATAATAAGAACATTAGTGCACCATCTATTGGAATTTGTTAACTGGCATGAGACATTTCAGGTCAACAAATTAAGCAACAAAATTATCTCACTTACAGATTTGTGGGTCAGATTGAAGTGTTTGACAGGCCGGCTCTGGCGCACATCCTGTGGTCCTAGTTTAACCATGCTTTCTCTAAATGATACACGACGCAGCAGTCTATGAGAGCAAGAGGTTGCAGGTTTGCAGGCCTGTGCCTATAAACAGTTTCAGAGTCCTGAGGCATGATGCCAAAGGCTTGCAGATTGTGTACGTTGCTGTGGATAAGAATATCTGCTAAAAGCCCGGTTTGTACCCAATTTAAATAATGTTTAGTCATGGAAAACACTTTTACCATTGATCTGCATCTTTTTGTGCTTATTTGCAATGATACAGAGTCACACAGCCCTGTGGCAATACAGCCTGCAGTAAACAGGCCGGTCAAGGTCTGAAACTAGAATTCTTTGTATTGCATTGTCCTCCAAAGGTTTTTCAGCGGTGCAAATTTAGATGAGAAATACCAAGTGAGAGAGAGAGTGGGAGATGAAGGCAAGGTGCAGAGAAAGATGAGGTTTATATCGATGGTCCGCTACTGAACGGCCTCTGTGGTCCCCCTCCTTCTCCCTGCCTCCTGGGATTGAGGACAAACATTCTCCTGGTGACATGAATCATGGATGAAGGTGTATGTGTGTGAAAGTGCCGCGTGCATGCACAGAGATACAGTATTTCAGGATATCCTGTTCCTTTAAATCTGCGTCTGTAAGTGTGATAGTGTGTGCTACCTGCATTCCAAATACCACACACACTCCCATGGATATCTCCTATATGGCTCTGTTGCCATGCTCTGCTCTCTTCCCACCAGCCCCCTTCCGTCTCTCCCTTTCTGCTTCATCAATCACTTAAGCTCTCCCACTGCTCACAGCAAAGCTGGACCTATTAGGCTTTCTAATTGAGCCAATTAGCAATTAAACACTCAGATGCACCCCGAAATTCTGGAGGTCCCTTCAGGCACACTGACGCCTGCCAGGGCCTTGGATTTTTACCAAGGATTCTGGCTCGTGTGGGCCTCTGCTGCCCTCTGCGCCTACCCGAACTTGAGGTGCGAGCCCCCCTCCCCTGGCCTTTTGAATGTGGGTCTATTAGATGTCCACTTCTCTGACAGACTCTAGGGTCAGTGAAGCAGCGCCTCTCGTCGTTTTTGCTCAAGGACTCTGAAGGGTCTCTGCTGACCAGAGAGAAGCTTTTCATTAACACCAAGACCTGTTTCCTCTCCATCTGAATTCTCACTTTTCATCTCTCATTTGTGTCTCGCTATCTCTGCTCCTTTTTCCCCCCACTCTCTCTTCAACTCTGCCTCTTTATCTCCAAGTCTCTTTTATGTGTTTTGGAGGATGAAAGTTAAATGGTAGATGTTGGTGTGTGTGTGTGTGTGTGTGTGTGTGTGTGTGTGTGTGTGTGTGTGGGTGTGTGGGTGTGTGGGTGGGTGGGTGGAGGGCTCGTCCCTGCGTGCAGTGCAAAGCAGGCCAGCCTCCAGACTCTCCATGGTTTAATTAGAGCGCACATCGTGCTGCCCGCTTCACCGTGAGAGGATACGCTCCCAGATGCACACATGGACGCGTGGGCAGAACAACAAAGTCCACACTGAGAGGAACAAAGGCAGATACCGAATATATTTAGGCTGAACGCACTGTACCAAAAGAAGACAATGAGCAATTGCAGACGCTATGGACTCGCCCGCAATTAGCGCTCTGTGGAAGAACACAAACCTGTTTTAACCACAGTTTTTTTCCCCATAAGCTGGAGTATATGCTCCCCTGAAAGAGCGTGATGTACATAAGGAACTTTATTATTACATGAATGAGCTTCCTTATTGCATGTCTCACATCAGTGTGAGTGAGACTACTCATCTGCTCATCAGCCTATATACTCTAATTATCTGCAGTCTTGCCTCAGGACACTCAACTCCCATACTTTCAAATTCAAATGGCTTCATTGGCAGTGGGAGAGGGGAAAAAAGACAACAAAAACACAGAGGCGCTTCAGTGGGTGCAGGCGATGCAATAATACGGTTAATGATGACTTTAAATGGGACAATTATGGCATGGTGATAAAGCAAGAGAGAGCGTGAAAGAGAGAAGGAGGTAATGGTGAATTTTAAAAATCAGATAAGACTGAAATAGAGTGTGTGTGTATGTGTGTGTGAACATAAAAGAGATTTCTCAGTTTTTCCTGTACTGTCTTCATTACTGCTATGGATGTGTGTCCCCTACCATTACATAACGCCACCCAACAATGTTATGACTGTATAATCTCCTCCATGCCTCATGCATTTCTGACTGGGTCTGTTACATGAGGATTTGCACATTTGCTCAGTAGATTACATGAATGAGTGTACAGTGTGTGTGCACCCATTCATGTGTGGGTCATTGAAGGCTTACTGCGTGTGCATGTGTGTGCCTTTGTGCTCTGCATGTAGCCCGGAAGTGTCCCGGGCTGTCATAAGCTGCTTACAGGCGCACATTACTGACCTTTGGCCTTACTGGGCAGTGAAAGGCTCACCCTAATCTCTGCCCTCTACTCTTGGTCTGCGTGTTCTATTGTACCGTACCCGAACCAGCAGTGAAACCTTAAAGAAATGAATAAGCAGAAATATAGAGGCGTCAGTAGCAGTGTTGTTAAGAGGAAGACTTGACGTAGTGGCGTGACTACATCAGCTGCACTACATTAGCTTGCCGCAGAGATGTAAGCATGTGAGGAGTAAGCTGGCAGGTTAAACACAGTTCACCAGGAGGGATTTGGTGCATGTCCACATACAGGTCAGACCAGGACAGCGCGAACAAGTCCAATTTAGGGTTTTCATCCATTAAAAATGAGGAGAGTCATGTAGAAATGTTTGCTCAACATGGAGTGCACATGAGAGTTCTGTAGATTAAGTTGCAAAAAACAGAGCAAGTAAAATGTCATTACATGGACTGCATTTTTTTTTCGTCTAAACGCTGGAGAACTGCATGTTTCTCGCTGTGATGTAATCAAGTGAAGCGAAACACGTTGATCACCACATGAAATCGCTTTATTTCCACTGTTTTCATTACAGGAAATGTTTTTTGCTTGGCAACAGTTGAAGGGAAAAAGTGTTGCACCGACAACATTAAATGGAATATATTTCTGTTTCAGATAAGCTATAATCTCTCTTATCTTTCTCTCTCCCTCACCCCCCTTTGCCTCCTTCTCTCTTTTTCTGCTTTTCTCTCCACGTATCGCTGTCCTTTAAATCTCTTCCTTCCTCCTCTGTCTCATTCTGCAGAATTCGGCAGCTGTTCAAATCAAATGATCTGGATTACAGAAGACCAATAGGGATGGAACGGAACAGAACCATGGCTGGGGAAGTGTTTCGGATCACCGTTGCTCAGAATCAACACTGACCTGGCAGCCACACCGAGGTCCGACCTCCTTCTCCGGCACCCCAAGGACCCTTCTTTACCCCAACAACTGCTTTGCCCTCCATCTCACCTTCACTCAGCACTCCTGTTGTGGATCAAACCTCCAAAAAAGCTACTAGTCTTTCAGGGTCTGCCTGCTTTTGTTGTTTTAATCCCCCTCTTATGCTTTACCTTCCAGACTGTTGGTTATAATCCACATTCTCTCATAAAAAGACAGAAGTATTCCAGAACAGACTAGAAGCAGGTGGCTGAACAGTATGAATCCAGTCATGTACCCCCTTCCACTTGCTCTAAGCAAACAAAGTCGGCGGGGTTTGTTGTCCAAGACACGCCCCCTTAGTCTCATGACAGACTGGTGCCTAATGGGTGTGCTAGGCCTTATCCTGCTCCTCAGCCTGGCCTCGAGCCAGAAGATAGACCCTTCCAAACACCCCATAGTCACCACCAACTATGGTAAGCTCAGAGGCATCAAGAAAGACTTGAACAATGAAATCCTGGGCCCTGTAGAGCAGTACCTGGGCGTCCCCTACGCCACTGCACCCATCGGCGACCGGAGGTTTCAGCCGCCCGAAGCCCCGGGATCCTGGCAGGAGATTCGAAACGCCACCCAGTTTGCCCCTGTGTGCCCTCAGAACGTCCACGGTGTGCTCCCGGAGATTATGCTACCTGTGTGGTTCACAGACAACCTGGACGTGGCGGCGGGTTACATCCAGAACCAGAGCGAGGACTGCCTCTACCTCAATATCTACGTGCCCACGGAGGATGGTGAGTGGACGGTATTATATGAAGGGTTGGTGGAGGCTGGGAAATTAGGGATTTAGTGGGTAACAGCGAGAATAGTGAATAGATAATTGACTGTTCGCTAAGCCTTGTCCCCTTAGTTACTGTTGCTATGCCAGCTTTCTTCCCATTTCTAACCAGCGACCGTCGATTTTGTTGGCTGAAATGACAACTGCCAACTGGCAGATTTTCCGTTACTTTAATGAGTTGGTTGGAAATGACTGACTGACTTTAATGTTTCCAGCTGACTTATTCCGACATATCCCAGGCACCAACTCAGCATCCTCACCAGTTGATGATAGTGTTTTAAGTATAGGTTAAAATGTAAGATCAGACTTACAGTATATCATTCTCACAAGGTTATATTCATTCTTTATGTTTCGCATTTTCAAATAGTATGTTTCACTTTAAAAGTTCACAAAGGAAAGGCTTTCATAATGAGGACTAACCAATGTGTTTAGTGAATGTAACACTATCTCAGATCCAGGTTCGGGTTGGCTGGAGTTGCTGTAGTGTAATCCAATAGAGAGCAGGACAGAGCCGCTAACGTTAGCCTACACACCGGTATAATAGCATCCATGCTTTATTCATGAACAGGTCTTTTTTTTTTTATGTAACCTGTAACCCCACAAAATAATAAAAAAAGCTGCTGCCTGCTGATGCTATCATCAGTTGTTGTGCTAGTTAGCCAATTGGAGCTTATTTTAGAGCAGACAAACCTTACACTTGTTCTTGTATTTTTGGTTTTGGAGAAATAAACCACATTTCACAATCTTTATATACAGAACATTGCTCTTAATACAACCCTGCGTGTGCCGCCGCCACATAGGGAAAACATCCAAAGCTTGAAAGGCCCGCCGTGCTTCGTTGTGGTTCATAAGCTATGACTGGACAATCGCTTTTCAGGGGAGGGGTTTAGCGAACGGTCAATTAGAACCAGTCATAAGGGAGAGGAGCCTAGGGAAGTTCAATTAACGTGGAAAAATGTCTGGTAAACTGTGAATGTTTTTATTCTTTTCTAGGTTCATGCACGACTTTAAACACCATAAATATTGCATATGCTTCTTGTGGATAGTGAATATTACTTTTAGGATGGGGTGTGTGTGTGTGAGGGGACTGATATAAAAAAAGAAACAATATGCAAGATATTCCATGGAGGGTCAAAGAATTTTTCAATTACCCTTCCCTGGTTTTACAGTACATCCCATTCAAGGTGTTATAAAGCCAGAGAACAAAGGCCAGGACTGGAGCAGTTTCCAGGTGCTTTATAAGAAAAGGATTAGTTGACATTTGACTTTTCTTCCTTTTTTTACCATCAAGAACCCTCTTCTCTCATCTCAGATCTTTCTGCAGACGTTTTTGTCTGCCAGGGCACTATTAGGTGTGTTAGCAATAAAAGAGAAATATTTCCATTTTGTCTGCATGTGCGATACGAAGAGTAGAGACTTCCATCACCTCTCTCTCTCCTTGCTTAAGGTATATTGTAAGACGTGTTTCACATGTGTCTTTTCATTTTTGTATCTCTAATATAAGCTGCACAAAGGCAGAACTCTTCACAGAGAAAAAGGCTGTAAGAATCACGTTGCCGGGTTTCACACAAATGTTTTTTAACACACACTTGGTTTGACCTCAAACAACAGGAGGTCTTCAGAAAGCAACTTTTAAGAGGACTCTAACTAACACAATCTGTGTATTGCAGATAAAACTTTTTTCCTATAAAAAATATAGGCACATACGCAAATGCAAGTTTAAACAGAGATTCAACAACAAAAGAACACCCCGTCATGTTCTTTGATATCAATATCAGCGTGTGTGCCTTTATGTTTTTATTCATGTCTGTCTCACTGTCTATTTGTGCACATTGGTGTATGTGTCAGTATAGTGATGAGGCACTGATTTCTACTCTGAACTTTTTCTTCACTCTAAACATTTCGGTCTCCCTTTCAGCACTTGACTGGAGTTTTTTTTTTTTTTTTTTTTTAGCCCTTCACAGCTCAACACCCTTCCTTCTGCCTCTCCACTCCAACACTCCAACACTGCAGCCTCAGCCCTCAACAGCCCGTCATTGCCACTTATAGCTCCTCGGGCACATATAGAACACTATACATCAGGTCTTGAGTCATTTCACACTGTCACATGGCTTGTTTTATTTTTTCCCTGTTTTCCGAGATATACGACTTGGTGGAAATGCAAGTGCCGTAACACAGAGAGATATACACACACTCCCCGCCCACTCGCTTACACACTGTTCCATTGGTGTAAGGTGCACTTCTTCTGGAAATGTCACACAGGTGTAAAACATCTTCCAATAATGACCTTCATTCATCAACATGAAAAATCAGCATTACAGCCAACATCGTCCGCATTATACTTCACTGCATCAGTCAGAGTGTGAGCAGATGTTTGATGACAAACAGTGCACATACTGTATAATTGGGATAAATGAGTAATATTCATTTATTGTTAAAAAAAAACCTTTATTGGCAACATATGAACATCATCAATATATAGTATATTTATGGTGATCAAGTCAGGCATGACATTGCTAGCCTCAGCACTTCTCCAACAGCCCCCAGGGTTGTCTTTCTCTTTGCTCCTGCTTTCCTCTGCTTCTCCTCCTGCATTGATTTTAAGTCACTTTTTACATGTGCTGCTGGGGAGGGAGGGGATGAGAAGAGACGAGAGGAAGCAAGAAAAGCAGACGGTAGAATGCAAGAAAAGGAAGGAAGAGGAGAAGGCTTTTGGGCAAGTAGATCAAAAATCAGCCCCAACTTGCTGTCCGTGGGGACTGTCAGCTCAACTCATTGTCACAAAACACAGCGCAAGTTGAATACGCTCACATGGTAACACACGTACACACTCATCCTCTCCCATCTTCTCTTGCCTTGTCGTTGATTCCACTTCTTTTCTTCTAACATGAATGCTACATCTCCCGGAGTCTCCCGAGGCCTCTTACTTGTATGCTTTTTTTAGGGCACCCTTAAGACAGAATCCTTAAAAACCTCCTCTAATTTTAAGTGGATTAAGCCTCCAGAATTACTTCTTAATGCTGCCATCAGTGAAAATGGAGGAAAGTGGGACACTGACATGGATGTGTGTGTTTGTTCATAGATAAACAAATACGCGAACAGTTGGTGGTTACTCATGGCTTCTTAATTAATACTTAAGTACTTAGTAAATTGCAAAGCTAGCCATGTGTTGTCTTTTTTTCCATTAGTTCCTTGGCACTCAAGAATAAATATGTTTCTGAATTTGTAATACTGTATGAACAAACCACAAAAGGGGACCAAACTAATCACCTTAGAGTAATGATACAAAATTACATTTGTTACTATGCGATTAACAGAAGCTTAATCTAATATGCAAATGAGGATTTTAGTGCTTTTAGATTTTATTACTTTCAGTATATGAATATTTTAGAGCCTTGAATATTTCTTGATTCTTTCTTCATCAATCTTAAGTTTAACATTGTTCTCAACACACTTACTGATTCATTATTTATACATTGTTATAAAAAAAAGACAGATTGTAAAAATAAATACAAATACATAATATACATTACTCTTTCACCTAACAAGTTCTATAAATATTAAGTAGTTCTGTTATGTTACTACATGAATTCAAAAAGGATGGTCCTGGTTTTTATTAGTAACTCTATAAGAATGAATTGATGGTCATTGGAATACCATTAATGTAAAGTGTTTGCTATATACCCAGCTTGTTTCGTGGTTCCTTTGGTAGTGTAAGTATATCAGGCCCTAGGACCCAGGGGAACTGGTTTTGCCCTCCGGCAGGTTGCTCCATCACCAAATTCAGGGAGGGAGGGGCTCCATCGGTTCCCCTGGAGATGACATCCCATAAATCATAGCGAGAGGTTTTCATCTGGCTCCTGCAGAGTCACGGTGGATCGATGGACGAGGGGAAGGGAGGGAAGGACCGGCTGCTGCTGCTGCTGCTGCTGCTGCCTCAGGCCCGCAGACAAACCGCATGCTTCTCTCAGCAGTCAGCAGCCGTTAACACAGAGCAAGACTTCATGGTTAATATGTCGGAGTAGATGGACTCAGCAGCCCCAGAATGGAAACTCACTGTGAATGTTTGCCAACATATAGGATCTCATATCGCTGTGCTTTGTGCAGTTAGTCAGAGGGAATAGAAGTGATGGAGAAACCATTGCTTTGATGTTAGCAGATGTTTTTTACACCGGCTGCATAGTAGGCCTACCTACACCAGCCATTCAGCGTCTTCACCGGCTATGTAGTATCTTCACCGGCGGTATAGTGTCTTTACTGGCTGTGTAGCATCTTCACCAGCTATGTAGTGTCTTCTACTTTATCGGCTGTGCAGCATCTACACCAACCATGTAGTGTCTTCACCAGCTGTCTAGCATCTACACCAGCCTCATAGCGTCTTAACCGGCTGTGTAGCGCCTTTACCAACTATGTGGGGCCGTTACTGGGTGTGTTGTATCTTATGGAACCAGTCATGCTTTACCTAAAGCTTCAGCTCTTTACGTTTAAAATCTTTTCATTGTATTAGTATTGTGGACAGTAGACAGTGACATTATTAAGAATGTCTGGATGGACTGGTCTCTGATTCTTCTGCTTCTATCAACTCCTATCCAATCGCACATCCATACACCCCCCACACACACATTCCCACATTACTTGTGCTTCCGCTCTTTACGCTCACAGCTGTGACCCCCACTTGTGCGTGTAAATACTTGTTTTAACACCCCCTCGGCCAGTGATTTTACTTCTTTATCAGGTCAGTAGACTGATATCATTAATATCAGTGTGTTTGTGCCTTTATGTGTATATTTATTTATGTATCTCTTACATGATGATGCACTGATTTCCAGCCTTTTTTCTCTCTGACACATTTTGGTCTGCTTTTCAGCACTTCCATCACTTGACTTGACTTTTTTTCCCCCTCACAGCTCAACACACTTCCTTCTGCCTCTCCACTCCAACACTCCAACACTGCAGCCTCAGCCCTCAATAGTCATTGCCACAGGCACTTTACTACTTTATCAGTTCCCCCTATTTTTCCATTGTTGAAAGTATTATCTTTTCAATATTTTGTAATGGTTATTTTCCAACATAGGGAAGCAAACTTGAAATGCACCATTTTCTAAAAGGAATTACAGTTTTTGTTTTGGGCTGTAATTTGTTTTTCTTCCTTCAAACCACTTCCCCCCATGTGTGTCATACTTTCTGATTCGCTTAGGGCTGTTGCCCTTCAGTTACCCTTTAACCAACCAATATACAGTATAAATATGCATGTCCCACAACCCAAGACAAGCTTTCAGATGACATTTTTCCGTAGGTCAACCTCACAAGAAACAGCCATTACAAAGAATTAGGCTTCTCTGTGGCAGCTGAATGTGAGACCAAAATGCAGCCGATGTGGATACAGGAGTCAGGAGACTGACATGAGTTTAATGCAGACATCCTGCTTGTGACTGGTGTAAACCGCAAATATGATTAATTATTCCTAAATTAAGGAGGAATTCTACAAAACAAACAGACAAGCATGGATCTTGAACAGACAGAGAGACTTGGAAGAACTTTATTGGCGGTAGGCTGGGGTTTAACCCTGATGAGCTATTACAAAGTGCCTTTTAAGCTGCTAGTTCTGTTCAATTAGTTGTGCTGGAGGAGGGTATACATTGGGTTTGCCAGATATTCCTCCGGGATTTGAACCGCTAACCTCAGCGTTGTCAGCACCGTGCTTCTTGGGATGAGCTTCGGGGTGCGAGCTGAGGGCCTCATAAATTATTCCATCCGATACTTCATCTATCTCTATGCATCAAACTCAAACTCCCACATCTCCCCTTTCTGCAATATTTCAATTTTCTGAGGAGATTCATCAAGAAGAGTTCAATACTAACACAATAATGCACACGGTGGCCGAAGGCTGTGGTGCAACATCGGCATAGCCAAAGGGCTAGAGAAGAATAAATAAATAAAAGAGATAAAAACAAACGAAATGAATAATGGACGGAGACAGAGGTGCCAGCACATAGCAGTGGAAATATGATATATATTCCTTCTGATGCCAGAAAAAAACCTTGATTATTTTGCTCTAACTCTTTCTTTATGTTGCCGCCTTCTCCTGCCAACCCGAGTTGATACCCTAAAGAACGCAAATATGGGGAAAATATATCACCATCTTTCTGCAGGCAGAATACACTTCCTCCTTCCCAAGGGAAACCTTTATCACGTACCCAAAAGTTTTCTTTGATGTGAGCATGCTCGCCAGGACTGAAGGAGACAAAACAGAGCCTCTAATAAAAAGACAAGGACAGAGTAAGACGTATAGTCAAATTTGAAGTCAGGCATCTCTAGGTACTTGTAATTTTATTGACCATGGAGGTCAGAACAGAGGGCTTCACCCAGCCTGTGGTCCGACCCCTCAGAAACCAAACCTGACCTAAGTCCATCTTTGCTTTTGCACCGCCTCTCATGTTTCACCTCCTCCCTTTCTCATCTGTTCACTCTGCCCCTCTCTCTCTGTCCTGAGGCACTGTGGAGCAGACGGCAACTGGCCTGCTCAGTCTAAGGCTTTGTCTTTCTTTGGGAGGTGGTGAGGGTAAAGAGAGAATCAAATCAACCAGGGCCGGTCACTTGCTTTGAACTTTTCCATTCATCTAGGATAGTCCAACACATACCCTGAGAAGACCACCGACAGCCACAGTACACAGGGCGTCTGTTAGTTATTGAAAACTCTGACAAGAAATAAAATAAAGGAAAGTTTGGGGAATGGGAATTTGATCCTGATTCCTTTAGGTATAGAACTGGATTCTCAATCACAGTACAAATTACTTGAATTATATGTAACGAGAATGGAACTAAATGTAGTGTTGTGTTTTTAACACTACTCCTTACCTCAGAATTGCCTACATCTTAGATTGATGAAATATAGAGACCGACAAAAGCCCATATAGAAATATTCCACCTCTCAAAGGTTCAGTGTGTAGGATTTAGTGGCATCTAGTGGTGTAGCTACAGATTGCAATTCACTCGCTTCATCCTCCCTTTCCAACCACGAGGGAGAAACTATGGTGGCCCCAAACGCGTGAAAAATGCGAACAACCCTATCTAGAGCCAGGTTTTGGTTTGTCTGTTCTGGACTACTGCAGAAACATGCTGGTTCAACATGGCGACCTCCACAGAAGGCAACCCAAGGCGTCTGTAGATGAAAATGGCTCATTCTAAGGTAACAAAAACATATTCATTCTTATTTTCAGGTGACTATAAACTAATGAAAGCATACCTATGACTATTTCTGTATATTGCATTTCTACCAATAGATCCTTTTAAATGTTACACACTGAACCTGTGAATTAACATATTTGTTTGGAGTAATTCAAAAAATGTTAACTGCCTAGCAACCACTACTGCAGCTTTTATGTTGACTGAAATGTCATGATATTGAATTCGAATTGGATACATCACTCACTAATAATTGGTTAGGACAAAACAAAGTAAACCACTCTCCCAATGAAAATGGGCCAACATGAACATGATATGAGACTGAAAGAATGAAGTGAAACAAATGCAGTCTGATTATTGGGCTACCTTAGGATATGCTTTATTAAACCTGGTTGGACTTCCTGAGATATTTTTTCTTGTAACCTCCATTTATACCTTGAGAGCTTTCATAACTGTTTACCCTTGGTTTTAGCACCTGTAATTGTTTTTTTGCCTGGGCTTAAATCCATTTCCAGGTAGCATTAAAAGGTCTTAAAAAGCATTCAATTTAGGTCTCAGTAACCTGTAGATGGCTATCTAAGCCAGTGTGTGGAGCTTTTGTGTGTGTGCAGATGGCACTAAATGCACTTTACTTTGTGTGGTGTGTAAGTTGTCACACAGGATGTGTAAATATGAGTTTAAGGTAGTAGTGCTGTTAACAGTCTATTTAGAGCATTTAATAATGTTTGCAGAAGATGTCAAAAATAAGCAAACAAAATAGATCTATAAATCCATATTGGAGAAGGTTCTGTTGAACAGTAATGTATGACATGTGACTGACTTGATGTTAAACCAGCCTAATCAGATTACATACACCCCTGGGAACTGATGGAGCATACCGGATGAGTGGCAAAAACATCTTCAAGCCTAAAACAGCAAAGACATTTGCCTTTGTTGTAGTACCTCTAAATATACTCTTAGGTATTATATACACAAAGACAAAAAGATTGTGGAGTTTTACTTAAAGACAGAAAGCCTTGAACATGTCAGTAAAGGTGCTAATACGTTTCCCCGGGGAAGACAAAACCCTATCTCTGTTTAACATTCGCATAAAGCTGGTCAGTTACATCAGTCCTTTCAATACAGACCTACAATATCCAATATGAGACATGAGCTGAGAGGAGGAGAGGAGCAGCTTTTTAAATTGCTGACTGCTAAGCTTGTGTAGCCTGTGGGTTTGATGGACTGTTGAAATGTAAGAAAGGTTATTAGAAATGTGTCCAGAACTACTGAGGCTGACGTGTCTTACAAGACAAATCATAACTGCAGATAAAGAGAGGAGTTGAGGAGAAACTATATCAGATGTGAGAACGGGAGCGAGTGTGTGTCTGCGGGTGTGAAAGAGTCTGTCAAGCGTAGATCATCTTAATATGATAATATTATTTTAAAATCTTGCAGGGTGTTTGGACAGATTATCTGTGAATTTCTTTCTTATTGGATGCAGTCCAGTTTATTAGTTATAGTTTTGATAAAGTTTTGAAACGTAAAGACTGTACAGAGATTTCACTTCATTAAAGTCATTTGAGGCAGTCTGAAATTCAGCAGAGATGAATTTGTGAGTGTAGTGCACCGCTGCCAGATTTTTGCCCACTCCTTGAAACTTGACAGCACGGCTGCTGATTTCTTGATCACAGAGAGAAGTATTGAGTATCTTCACACTGGATCAAACTTTATTTGACTAAAACATTTTGAAAACATATCAAAAGGCAAGGTATGTTACAGCATGTAGTCACAAAATGTATTGCATCCTGTTGACGTCATGGCATAATTTTTCTGATCCTAAACAAAGGGGGTTAAATCACTGTTCAACCTTAACAGTGAAAGAGAATTTTAATTTTTGGCAGATTTTTGGTTTAGAGGCATACTTGATGCTTTTTCGGGCTTGGGTGTGGATTGGACTTGGTTTAGGAATAATCTTGGATTTGACCGTGTTTCCGCATTAATGTGAAGTGTAACTGTTAAAATAATCCCAGCAGATATTGACAAATTGGATACATTATTTGCATATTTCTCTGTACTTATTGTGGATGCCAGCAAATGCAGCGGT
Source organism: Dicentrarchus labrax (assembly GCF_905237075.1). NCBI lineage: Eukaryota > Metazoa > Chordata > Actinopteri > Moronidae > Dicentrarchus > Dicentrarchus labrax. The sequence goes on from NW_026136717.1 coordinate 6,214,567, forward strand.
TTCATAATGCAATCACATGACTGAAACAGTCAGAGTACAGACTACACTGCCAGATTATGATATCGATCAAGTTTTGAATTCTCAGTTAGCCTCTGAAGGAGGCTGAGAAGCAATAGTATAGTTAGTGAGAGGATGAGAACCAGGGTGGGAGGGAGGCAGGGGGGTTTGGGGAGTGCAGAATTTAGATCGAAGACACAAGAAAGGGGGGAAGTGGGGCGGAGGGGTTGTCTTGGCAACCAGCCACCACTTCCTGTATCTTCCTGTCAGGGCGCGCATCAAAGGCCGCGTGCATTTTGCCTTTCCACTAGACTCTGAATGAAGGAATTAGCAAGGGCTCAGTTCCAGCTATTTATAGCCTGTAAGCCAGAGAGATGGAGAGAAAGAGAGGGAATGAGGGGGGGAGTGTGTGTGTGTGTGTGTGTGTGGATGCGGATGCATACTTGGGTTGGTTTTAGTATTCAGTGGGTGTGTGTACATATATGCGTACATATATGCATATATGTCACATGATCGTAATAATCTCTGCGGTGTGTTTTTACACGTTTTGTCGCATTCATGTGGGTCATCAGTTTGATCGACTCTCCTGTCCTCCCCCTATCTTTCTCTCTGTCGCTCTCTCTCAGCTCACATTATCTCTCTTCTTTGTACATTGCCACCCTTTTCATCCAACCTCTCTTCCCTTTACAGTCACACCATTTTGCCTCTCTGCCCTTCTCCCTCGCCTCTTCCTTTTCACTTGAGCGTACCCTCCACCACAGCTTCCCAGTCATCACCATATGCTTTGGATGAGCAATGGAGGCAGAAATAGGATTTAGCTGTAGACAGTCCATTTAAATGATCGTTTTAGCCTCCGGAGAGTGAATTGACTTTACAACAGTACTTAAATAATAAGCTTTCAGGCTTTGACTATCCATGTTCTTTTGGCTTGATTTCTGTAGCAGCGCTCCAGCACAATCTGTGATATCATCTAATTTAACTCGGGGATTGATGAAGTACATCTAATGGGATTTGAATAAGTCTTATGTCCCCCGTCCTATCAATTAAACATTCCATTATAAATAAGCTTGCACCCACAGGTGGGGCAGCAGTTCAGAGTCATGCTAAGAAACATGGGCGTCTTCTGGCCTAGGTTTCTAACACAAAATGCTTCTTGAGCTGTATCCTTCAGTTTCTTTCAGTTTCTCTTTAAATGTGTCAAGAACCTGCATTGCAAAAGGCATTGACTCAAACTTTTATAGTTGAAATCTGCAGTGTTTTATTTTAAAGCTGCTCTAATCTATATTTTAATATTCACAAATATAGGAGAAAAAATGAATAAAAAAACCTACGTGCATAGTTAACATACTCGTACTATTATCGAAATCACAATATGGCCAAGTGCAATATGCAAATCACAGAAGCTTTAATTTGTTTGATAAAGATAAAATGTGTAACAAAACAGCATTAAAATGAAGTACTTCTGAAAAGGCCTACACATCTACAGACCCCAAACATTTTTATTTCATGATTTTAATATTTTTTTCAGTGAAAAATAAATTTGTGATGCAAACATGATCCTTCCCAGAATAATATCATATTGCGATTGCAATATCTGTCAAAATGATTGCAATATGATGTTTTTACCATATCATGCATCCCTGCTAAAGAGACAGATATTTACCACAGTTGGGGGAAAATACACAAAAAACTAAAACTAAAACAGGTGTCCAGAAACATGACCCCAAATATATATGCTAATGTAATGTAAGGAAATAACCTCATATCTTGGCAACTTTTAACTTCATACAAACAATAAGCTGAAAGATACTACGTTAACACGATTTACAGTGCATCATAAAATACTAAGTACGGAAGACAGTAGTTTTCCTTCTATAAGAAAGAAAGAAAGTTGGACAAAAGTCTAGCCATTTATAAGATCTGTCATACAGCAACTGAGTACAGCGGTAGCACGACAAATCTTAACACTGACCTGCTCAGATCAGGTCAGATTGCATCATATCGCATCAAATCGAATTTCAACAAATTGTTCCGTATTAAAATGCATCATACCTGAATTGTATCTATGTATCTAGATATGTATCGGATTGTCTTAGATGGGAAAGATGCACACCCCTAAGAGTTATTCAATTTGTATTTGCCTCATAAAATATCTCTTCATAACTGTGTTCTCCTGATAGCTGGATCTTTACTTGCATGTTGGAGGTTTCAGTGTGATGTTTATTGTGAAAAAGTTATTCCTAACTCTCCCTTGTTGCTAAGAAGTATTTCTACTGGTTATATTGGCTTTGTTAGTGTATTTGTTGTGCTGTAGTGGTGCTTTTTCAGCACAGCCTCAGCTAGCTTTAGCACTGTACTTCAACAATCAGGATAAACGGGATTCATATAATGTATAGGAGCAACGGACAGTCATAAATTGTCCTCAGCTCTCAGTGTATTTGCCTTTTATAATTAATCCTCCAGTTTATTGATACAGTTCACATTCTGAACTGCTGAGTTGGCCATTTCAGGCCAGCGTGCTCAGCTATCCTGTTTCCATGTTGTGCTGTGAAGAAGAGATAAGCTTGTGTATAGAAACAGGGTAAGTGCAGTGTTGCAAGAATGTATTGAATTATGGTATCGAACTGAGTCCAATTGATATTAGACATTCTTATTGTATTCTTAAATAGGAGAAAAAAGTCTCCTTTATGCTGAATATATACGTTTTCACTTTAAAAGAAGAACCACTTGGATGAAGAAGAGAATCAAGTAATACTCTGAGTTTATAAGGTATTACAGCACAGACTGGACCTTTTTAACAGGATCATATCTACCTCCGTTCCCTCTGTCCATGGAAATTAGAAACAGATCGGGAAGTGTACTTGTTATTAAAATAACCTTGAGAAAAGAAGATATAGGAAGATCAAAGAGCCCAGCGACCTGTGAGGCGCGCAGCAGAAAGAAGACTTCAGCTGTCTGGGCATTAATAATGGCTCTGGTTTGCCCCAAGGCTAAGTTACTGAGGATGCACATGTTTGGTAACACACAAACACTCAGTCAAACAGTTGTTGGTACATATACACACTTAGTCACACACAAACGTTTTGGCAGTAGGACACACGCACATACACATGCACTGCTCATTCTGCATTAGGTATTTTGCCTTTTCTCATTCTTTATCTACCTCCCATCTCTCTCTCTCTCTCTCTCTCTCCCTCTCTCACTCTCTCATTCACTCACTCACTCACTCACACACACACACACACACACACACACACACACACACACACACACTCTCTCTCTCTCTCTCTCTCTCTCTCTCTCTCTCTCTCACTCTCTCACACACACACTCTCTCTCTCTCTCTCTCTCTCTCTCTCTCTCTCTCACACACGCTCTCTCACACACACACACACACTCTCTCTCTCTCTCTCTCTCTCTTCTCTCTTTCTATTTCTGTCTCTCTCTCACACACAAACTCACACTCCATCTCTTTCAGTACAGCTCAAAGGGCCATCTCTTCAGGGCTTCTGAAGCTGAGGTGGCCAGTGGCAGTGAATGCAAATTACCCCCCCCCCAACACACACACACACACACACACACACACACAAGGCCCCCTCTGCCAGGTCCCACTGCTCACAGTGCCTCCCAAAGCCCTGAATGGTAAAGGCAGAGAGAGTGAAAGAGAAAAGGGAGAGATTAAAAGAACGAAGGGATGAAGGAATAGACAGAGAGAGCAGGAGGTTATCCAGAGGTAAGGCCTCCTCCTCCGGTCAAACAAGCCTGCTGGTGTGTTCACGTAGGAGGAAAGCCAATGCATTGCTGCGACGCAATTCATCAGTTAGCGAGAGTAGCTGCTGACGTCGAGTATTAATGACTATAAATTCAGTTTAATCCATAGAGTTGTGATTTCATCCTCTGTGCAGCTCCAACACCTGGGACTGAAACACACACTTGATTTAGCACACCGACGTATAATACATATGCTTATATACACAGATGTCATATGTGGAGTGCTGTATGCAGGCTGAATCACCTCTTTCATTTCAGGAATCATGTGACGGTCTTAAAACAATGAGCAAAGGCAGATACTGATTCACATTTGTCTTCTGTGAAAGCTTCTCATGAGGCCAAGTACATAACAAAGGCTATCAAACAGTGTACTGTATATAATGCACAGGAAATGTCGTCAATCTTTTTTGATTGATTGATTGATTGTTGGGTGTTTATTTTTGGTTAAAATATATAAAATAAAAACTGGAAACAAAAATATACCCAGGTGCTTACAGAATGCACCCAGCCACATAACAATGAATCAATGTCAAAGAGAGATTGTAGCAAAGAGAAAGTAATTTTAGTTTATTACGCCCACACTTCTCAGCAATACAAAAATATATGAACAAGCTGCACATTCCAGACAATAAGGAAATGTTATGCACACAGTTCATCATATTAATATCATAAGTCATCCAGATAACAAACTAAACAGATTTTTCAAGTACACAAAGCATGTTGAGACCCCAAATCATGCGTTTGTATTCAGCTATTACATTGGATTAAGATCACCCGTCAGATTGCTCCATGGATTCACTGCTTAAATTACTGACATGCCTTTGTCTTTTTTGAATTTATCCTCAAATTATTCTGCCGTGCACAATCAGACGTAGTGTACAGTCTGTAACCATGACCATCACACATTGTGCAGTCAGTCGTTCATTAGGCCTAAAAAAAACAACAAGAAAAACGACATGCACTGCACGCTGCTAGCCCCCATTTCAGCACCATGGACAGTGTCACACACGTATTCACTGTATATAGGAACTATATATAGAAACTACTTGACTGATTCCTTTCGTCAAGCATACAACTTACCTACTACTTAGCTCTCAGTTGGTGGCCATCAATTGCACGCCACTTCATTCATGACACACTGTGGAGTCCACGCTGTAAGGAAAAGGAAGAGATAAATCACAGGCTTTGTAAGATGATTAGAAAGTAGGAAAAACACATCTTCAAATTACACTGTTTCATACTTTCCTTTCATTCTTGCTGTGTCCTTTTGAATTACAGGATAATTTGACCTCTTCAGGACTCAGATACAGCACTTTTTGGCTGAACTTGTCGCAACTGGTAAACTCCCAGTGTATGTTTATTAGTTTTAAGCGTTGCAAAAGATAAAAAGGTCTAAATCCAAAAGGTCATTACAACCTAGCAAACAAATTAAAGTTTCCAGTAAAGAAGTTCAGTCAGTACTCTCTAGTCTAATAGACAAAAATGAGCCATATTTTGAGTGCACTTCAACACAAACTCAAGGATATGAGTCTATTAAACATTTTATTCTTAATCAAGGATGTTTTTATTGAGCCATCCAATCAAAAGTCCACACGGCCGGTCCTAACTTGATTGTACAGTAACAGCTCCACGTCTCAAGTTGACACAACAGATTACACTGTTGGTGTTTTGGTATGATGTAGCTCGCAGGAGATCGGGTGGCTCGAGAGAGAGATGGCAATTGAACTGTCCAAAAGCATTAAAATAACATGTATTCTGTTATATCACTGTTGTCAGCTCCGCCTTATTTCCCAGGAGTCTCTTTTATTTTTTAGCGTTGAAGTTTAAGAGGATTTCGATCCAATTTTAGAAGACTTTAGTGCGACAAATTAGTATAAATGGAAAATCTCTCATGATCAACTCAATGTTAGCAGGCATATTTAAGATCATACTCCATCCTTCCTTTAATGGAATATGCAGCAATGGGTCCCGAGTAAAAGAAAAAAAAATAAATAAATAAATATATATATATATATATATATATATATATATATATATATATGTGCATGTGTTTGCATCTTGGTGTCCCTCCTGGGCCTTTGACCTAAATTACTCCCGTCCTCCATCTTGGCACTCCTGCAGTATTGCACTCTGTCAGCATTAGGAGCTCTGCCTCATCCGCTCACTGGTTAGTAATGTCCCAGCGCTGCTGCCCGCGGTGGAATAAGCTCTTACAAGGCCGGCCAGAGAGAAGGAGATGGATTTAGATGAGGGCCGAGAGGAAGCATGGCAGAGGGGTCAGTCCTAAACAAGCTTTGTGCTTCACTTCTTTGTGTCCACGGTCCCAGTCCACTCCTCCAAAACACATTCAGGTTCTTTTACAGAGACAGACTGATACGGCTGTTTCCCCTGACCTTGCCCGTTCCTAGCATTTAACTGTCTGTGGAGGGTAATGTCAGCTAGTATGTCTCAACATTTATATTTTAGACATTTAGCTAACATTTTTAGTGCAGTTATTTAACATTTTTAAAGAAGAGATCTTCCTACAAATTTAATTGAATTAATTAGCAAGAAAGCTAACAAAAGCTTTGAAGTTGGACTCACCTGTTAGTTATTCCATCTAACTCTAACTGGGACTCCAATTAATTTATATTTTTTTCAATAAACTGAATTATTGTTTAATCTACAAAGTGTCAGAAAACATCAAAAAATACCCATTGCATTCTCTCTGAGCTCAAGTTCGCCTAAATCCCAAAGCTTTTCAATTATTTATTTGAGTAGGTGGCACTGGCGAGTTTAATAATTAATAAAGTAATTAAATCATCAACAGATGATCAAAACGGTTCAATGGGTCACTTCATTTTCTGTTGATCTACTAATTCAGTTTCAGAGCTAATTTGATAATTTTTTTCAGATGTAGCCATTAGCCTTTTATATTGAGCCATTATAAAACAAAAACAGTGTATTTACCTTGGAATCTGTTTAGTATCTGACACCATAAGCATTACTGTACGTACACCTGTGCGTTACACGGAAACTGCTTTGGTGTTAAAGCAGCCAGAAGAGTTCAAAGCCCACATGGACAGATAAATAGCAACAGTGATAACTGGAAGGTTATTGCACAGATCACCAACAAGCCTCTGTTAGAGTAGAAATAGCCCAGGGGTTGAATGACTGTTCAAACACACAAACACAGATTGGTTCCTCTGTGTTTCTCATGGATAAAGGCAAGGAAAGACAATATCCCACAGAGATTACCTCAGAGATGAAATACAACATGAAATGGCAACAGAGCAGCTGAGGCTGTCGGCATTTTGATAGCTCAACATAGGAAACCTCCCACCATATTTTTCTTGTTTCCCGTTGCCTTCTTCACCTTCCCCATATGTCAGACAACATAAAGAGTGTTTGCTCTTCAAAGGTTAGCCCAATAAAGAGCGCACACATCTCCGCTGACAAAACTGCAAATGTCAAAATGGTTAAAAAGCTTCTGAACCTACCCCTTATCTTTTGCATGGGGAGACAAACAGTGGGCGCTGTTCTGACAGACCCAAGGTATCATGGGAGATGAAGTGAGAGTCTCTCCAGCAATCTATCACCTCTGGAGCAGAAGGAATCATGCTATTGTGGCTGGGAATTGACTAGCTCAACACATACAAATACACATCCTGACACTAGAGCTGAATAATTTGAGGGAAATAGTGTTTTTAAATATTTAAAAATTCAAATCTTGTTTCTACATGATTCAAATCAGATAGAATAATGCAGTTGCTTGTTGTTGAGAGCCTTCATAGAAAAGGACTCTTTATTTATGAGAGTTATCATTTCGATTGTGGCTTTTATTTTCTGTAAATTGCACTCAAAACAATAGTTAACAACTTGCTGCCGTACACTTAATGTGTTCACTGGAAGATTTAATAGAACAAATGTTGTCAAGGATCATTGCCCTTGGAGAGCAGACACACACACATCACTGCTAAACCATAGATTTATACCACATTGTGTAAATCAATGTGTCGAAAAGGAGGTGTTTTTCATTAAAAGTTGTGTGCCATGTGCAGTGTAACTATTGGATTTCTTTCCTTTATTTGGTCACCTTATGAAAAGTTAATGCTGGGGCTCACAATCTCCAATCATGTTCAATATTCTTGGTTGAGAAGAGCAGAATTTTATAGTAACAGTGTGAGAGGTTGCTCGCAGTGTTATAATAAATCTATAATTCCTGTATGGTAATACAATGCTTTATTGATTCTATAGTGACTGTATAGTCATCCAGATTCAGACTAGAATTTAAACTCTACAGCACACACTTTGTCAACGTAGTGTATGCATGACCGCATGAGCAGATAAACCTGTGTGTGTGTGTGTGTGTGTGTGTGGTGTGTGTGTGTGTGTGTGTGTGTGTGTGTGTGTGTGTGTGTGTGTGTGTGTGGCTACATGGGGAGAAAATGGCTTTAACCTTCATGCCTACTCGATCATCACCACTCCGTAAATGTCACTACATCTGCCTCCCCGCCACTCTCTACATCTCTGTTTACCTCTTTCTCTCTGCTTCACATAATCTCTCTATCTCTGTCTGTTTCTCACTGTCATCTCTTTATCTTTAGGTTTTTAGCTATGCTTCTTTTATTTTTCCCCCGTGCTTCCTAACCTTCTCATCTTCCCTCCGATGTTTTCCTTGCCTCCTTACCTCCTACGTCCCCCTTTTTTCTCCCTTTCCTCCTCTTCTTTTTTCTCACTTTAAACTCTTTCTCCCAGCCTGTTTTCACCTCCTATTGCTCTGTCGTTAAAAATCCCCCTTAACCACGCTTTTTTTCCCTCTCCCCTCCTTTTCACAGCATTATTTCCCTGCAGCACACACACATCGACTTTTTCCTCTCATTTTTCTCCTCTCCCTGCCTAGATGCCTGTAAAAATAACAATTCCATTCACTTTTCCTTTTTGGCTTCATCTTTTTGTCCCTTCCTAAAGCATACACTGCTTTTCTCTTTCTCTGTCTCTCTCACATAAACATTATTTTGAAAACCCTATGTCAGCATCCTCTCCATCATCCTTCTTTCTCTTTTCCTTTTCTTCCTTTTCTTTCTGTCTACTTAATTCTCCCCCTTCAGCCAGGTTGGAACGATATTTCTCAGGCTCTCAGTCTGAGGCTTGAGAATGAGGCACCAGGAGAGTGAAAAGGCTAGAGAGAGAGAGAGAGAGAGAGAGAGAGAGAGAGAGAGAGAGAGAGGAAAAATGGTGAACAGAAAAGGGAGGGAGGGAGGGGCAGTAGTTGGAAAGGGGAAAAGAAGAAGGAAAGTAAAATTATAAATTGTAGAAAAATGAGAAGAGTGGGTGAGAGCAAGATAGAGAATAAGGGTGAGACTACAGCTAACACCCACTGAATCAATAATATTTTAACTGCTAATGATAAATGTGAATTGGACAATAATAAAACATGCATATATTCACACTGTTCTAACTGTTAACACGTTGCAGTATTTTTAGATACATTAAAAGCATATTAACCGAAGCACATATTTAGAAGGCTCTCCTCAGCTGCCCCCTGGATTTTTGGTTTTACATGCATATTCAGCACGCTGTTGCTGCTCATTTATGATTGATGTGGGAACAGATACTTCACTCATTTTAATTATATAGCCATCTCCCCTCAGTTTTCCTTCTGCTAATATAATCCAGAAAATAATCACATCCCTTCTGCTTTGCAGACTTCAGAGGGGAAGTGGAATAAACAAACAGGAAAAACTAGTGTTGCAGCACATGCAAAAAGACAAGTGAAATGCATCATTAAATGTTAATTTTAGGTCAACTGTTAATAAATATATGATTTTAATGCTAGAATGTTAAAAAGCAGCTGTTAATTTGCAAACACCTTATACATGCACGCCTCAACACGACTCCTGAAAATCTCAGCATCTTTGTCTATCTACATAAATGTTGACGTTCCCTTTTTAATTAATTTGTGGCTCTCCAAACACACTTCCAAATTACAGTCAGACAACAGCCACAAGTTGGGTTTTTTTAGCTTTATTTATTCCAGCAGTTGATGCCTCAAAATAACCCTTGTGGTATACAGATATAAATATTTGCAGAACTTTCCATACATATTTATTTTATTTATTTTATGTTCATTTGCTCCCCAGAGAAGAATGTGGAATGGGATTAAGCACGCCAAAGCCAGCTCAACCACAACAGATCTACTTCCCTATAGCCCAAAACAAGGATGGAAAGGAAGAGGAAGTGTGTCTGCACTTTTGAAGTCAGGAGGTGTGCAACATAATCCCAAAGTTACCAAACACCTCTAAAATATGTAGATGTAACCAACATTGTAATGTATGCGGCTTCACCTCTGTTGCTGTTCTTCTCTGTATTTTTTTCTTTTACACATCCATAAAATGCAGAAATTGTGTGGCAAACAGTTTGACAAATGTCAGTAAGAATACACAGGACAAGAGCCTACAGAAAGGGATAAATCAAATCTTACAAGTCCATACAACTATTAGCTATTTAGCCCCTACCATTCCTTTGTTGCTTGCTGGTAGAGCTATTTGGCTGCAAAACTTGTGGTAATTTTCCAGCCGCTGCTCGAACAAGCTGGTACAGCATCATCTGTCTTTGTCCTATAACTTTGAATTCCCCCAAGAAGCCTATTATTCACCCAGTGCTGCTACAGGCAAGGTTTGATTGGTTTTCATTTGTTTACACATATGTAAAAGATTCAAATTGATATATACATAAACAGGAAATGTGATGGAGAGGTGCAAAAAAAAAACCCTCATAGGGGTTTGATGGGGGCACTCTCCACTGCATACGATAATCCATTAGAAAAACAAAAATAAGGCTGTTTTTCTGTTGGATGTGGTCCGATCTGAGCTACTGTAGCTCAAACTGCTGAAAAAGCTGGTTCTAATAGAAAGGTGTCAGAACACACAGTGCATCCCAGTTTGTTGGTATGGGGCTCCCATTATTAGTGGGCAGTTTACAAAGATAATCCTTAAGGATGGTGTAGTTACTGTGTATTGAGTGAGATAGACAGAAGTACAAAGTACTGTGACTCAATAGGAACACAAGGTAAGCCAGAACATCATGTCATTTGATTGAAAAGAACAGAGAGACACGTATACAGTATGTGCACTAGAGCACATGCAGTATTCTCTAGCTTTAAATTGATTCATTTGGCTGTCTTCTAGCATTTAAGATATGTGTAATCACGTGCCATTTTAAAGTGTCTCTCGTTAGCCGGGTTCAGGTCTTCACATTTTGTATTATGCCTTGGCAATATTGTCTGATAAACAGTCATGCAAATCACGTCATTTAATTGAGAGAGCTGAATTGAGACTTAATGATACGAGAGCAGCAGAAAACTAATTGTGACAGGGTGACTAATGACGACTGTATAAATCCATTTAGAACATTCCTGAAGGGTGAATGTTGAACATCACCTGAAAGGACAGAGGCTCCGCTGGCTCACACAGGATCCTATTTTAACTGCCATTCATCTGAAAATGAACTTCACAGTTGTTTGTAGTCTAGTCGCAGCTTACTCATGTTAGCCACTCAACTGTGACCTGCCCACTCGCCAGCTCGCACATATGCACGCGCACAAACATGCAGGGTTTAGTGAGCGAGAGAGCAGTGGTGTGTGATAATGAAGCAGAAGATTGGTTGCCTGCCTGCCTGATTGTCTGTACATCTAACTACTGCATCTCCTTCTCACACACACACACACACACACACACACACCAGAACCTCTATTTACAAAGCGTAAAATAGAGAATGTGTGTGTGACTCTCAGAGAGACACTCACATCTCACTCATCCCAGTTACTCATCTACAACCTGCTCTCACATCCACACAGGCTCGTGCACACATCTTACTGAGTTATTCACCGCATTTCTGCTGCAATATTTAAGCTCTAGGACAATGACAATGTCCCCATCTCTCTCCTATCACGTACACACACAGTCCTTTCTACAGGCCCAAACAAGCGTCCATCATTCATGGTTGCCGCTCGCTCACAAGCTGTCAGACACGGTTCCATTTCCTCGTAGATCATGGTGGACTGGCACACTTTGCCTAAATGAGCTACTCAACACCTACTTACTCTTGTGCCTGCACACAAACATTTGTTACACACAAACACACAGTCGCTCAGAGCTCATATCCATAAACACACAGGAATAAGCCTCTTGTCTTTTTGTGTATGGGCCTCTGTCTGCCTCATATCACATAATTGTACCAAATGAGATGCAACAAAATAGTGCTATAAATGTGAAAATAAAAAAAGATACATTTATATTGTACACTGCTATGATATCTGAGCCGAGGATGTATGCTGAATACAGCTGGATGATATGGTTTCAAATAATTATCTCAGTATTAGTAGGAAAATTGTCCAATATATTTAAATCAAAATATGGCAGAAATATATGTACAATACAGAAAAAAACATCCTTTGTATACACTGTATGTGTACAGTATACATGTAACATTACAACCTGCTCTTACATGCACATGCACTCTCATGCACTCTTGTATTACTAGTAGTACTTTAACACATTGAAGGATAGAACAGAGGAACCAGATTTTTTCACATATTTTCTGTCTCAAATACTACTGTTGGGTTAAAGTGAAAATTTCAGAAAAAAGACAAAAAGTTATTTTAAAAAAAATTACCTACTGCAGCTTTAAAGAAACAATCTAATAAAGCAGTGGAGAAACATTAAGGCAGATGCATCCACACAGGGCTTGAGGGCTCACTGAATGATCTGATAAATGAGAAAAGTATGCAGCTTCACAGTCACCAGATACCAATCCAGCTGAACACCTATGGTAGATTTTTGATGTTACAGTGTTCTCTACCACCACCATCAAAATATGTTGTGGAAAAATAATGTTAATCCCTCTATTAGACTTCCACACACTTGAAGAATGTATAACTAGGTGTATTGAAGTTGTTTTGGAGGCTCTTAATGGCGCAACACCTTATTACCAGGCTTCCTGTTGGTTTTTACTTTATTTTGTAATTCATAAAAGAAAAAAATATTGAATGAGAAACACTTTCTCCACCTTGTAGTTGAAGTGGAAAGCTGCACAGCAGGACAGTAAAGGAAAAAAATAGAGTCTGTCTATCCCTCGATACCAGACACAGCTGTACAAATACAGTTCAATAGGTGCATTAACACAAAATACCACGAGTATTGATTCTCTCTTTCTTCTCTCTGGTGTCTCTTTATTTTATTATTTTTGCTGCACCTTGTGTATAAATGTGCATCTCCACACCTCTTGCATACCAGTCTGTTTTATATGTCTGTTTTGCATGCATGTTTACCGAAATATGTGTGTGTGTGTGTGTGTGTGTGTGTGTGTGTGTGTGTGTGTGTGTGTGTGTGTGTGTGTGTGTGTGTGTGTGTGTGTGTGTGTGTGTGTGTGTGCGCCCGTGGGGAGAAGTGGAGCTGAAGTGAAGCCTTACGTAACCGGCTTCAAAGTGAGCTGCAGTTGGCCGGCGATACAGACACGGCCAAACGCGGGGAGAGAGGGAGAGAGAGAGAGAGAGCTGTTTTCACAGAGAAGAGGATAAAAGACAGAGACTGTAGATGAGAGAGGCTGCAAACAACTTTAGGTCAAAAATATTTTCTTTAGCAGCTACTTTAAGCGCGGCCAATGTGGCACGAGTGACTGGCTACCATATTGGAAAAAGTACATGCGTCATACAACTGCTAACGTCTTATTAGCCTTATTCTTGGTTCTAAAAAATGAAATATATTAATAGAATGTGCTGGATGTCCCTTTTTTAGCCCTGTGCTGTAGTAGTCAGGCAAATGTACTACTACCATCTATTCTGGGTGTCTTATAATTGCTGTTATTTTTGTCACGTACACATAGGTGTGTGCGTGTGTGGAGGGGGTTGATGGGAGTTGGGGTATGGTTCTCCACAAATTGCACATGCCCCTGTCGCCTCTGCTCCTTTGATTGGGAAAGGAGTCTTAAAATGTCAAGAAAACTATTTTTTTCTCTCTCTCTACTTGATTCACACTGCTAGGCTCCTCACCCCGCTCATTGCAAAAAGATGTCAATCAAGCTCGGTTTTTACACTTTTTCTCAGCATGTTCCCGGGCCCGTAATGGTTGCTTGATTTTTGCTCTCACCATTTTGTCATCCTCCCCCCTAAAAAAGTGTTAGTCTGGTTTCTTTGATGGGCAGGATATTATTTAAAACTTTTTTATGACTTGACAAACTTTTTAGTAAATAGTTTTGTCATGCATTGGTTATTAACATGCCCCTAAGGTTGTTTTCTGCTAACATTACAACAACCCTATTTAAAAATCAATGAGCTAATCAGGTGCTGCAGATGAAGCAGTATTGTTGTATGAAACAGTATTACAACTGCATTACCTTTATAGAGAAAGGACTGTAAGTAATTCAGTTTACCTGAAAATAATCTTAACTCAAGGTCCACAATTATTTAGCTGATGTTTGAGGGTTGGTAAATGCGACTGTAAAATATTATAATATAAACCTCTGCACTGCAGCTATAGCTACTGACTTCTGCTTTCAGTTTGGAAATACCATAGAAATTATTATAAAACTCAGCTTTCGAGTTTTTTAATTAGTAGAAAATTCTGTAAATCTTAGGTTTAAGGCAATAAATATTACTTACTATCAAAGTAAAAGTTTTCATTCCTTTTCATTTTCGTGTTAAATGTACTACAAGGAGGTTTAATACTGATGCCTATATGACCTACATAAACAAACAGGACCATTAGTGAGAAGCTATTTCTATGTAGGTATTCTTAATGCCTACCACCGGGTTGAATTCAGTTGAATTCCCATTGAAATCAATGCAACGAGGTGTCAGAAACACTACCACTTTTGTCCACAGGGGTCGCCAGAATCAACACAAAATGAAAGTTCCTTGTAGGGGCTGTAAGTGTTTGAGCAGCAAATGCAGTGTTTATTTCTTGATGTAAAGGCCTAAACAACCAGAAGGAGAGTCTGGTAGAAGCAAATCCAAAATCCAGTCAACGGGGGGTTATTAACTCGACAACACTAACTAATACTTCATCAGGATATTTTACTTTTTAATATTCACATAGGTCTTTAATTCTATCCTGTTTGTATTTTTTGACTGTCTACTCCTTTTTAGCCACTGTCATTGGTGTTTTATGGATGGAAATGTATCTGTTAATTGGTCCCCCACTTTGGTCCACACTGAAATATGTCGACAACTATTGGATGCCTTGCTATGAAGTTATGTACGGACTTTCATGGTCCCCAGAGGATGAATCTTAATGACGCTGATTATCGCCTGACTTTTGATGGACTGTTCCCAGACAGTGACTCCTCGTGGTGATCCCCCGACTTTTCCTACAGGACCACCAACAGGTTGACAAAACTAATGACATTCTCATCAGCCTCAGCTATACAGCTGTCTAATCATCAAATGTTAGCATGCTAACACGGTAAACATTACACAAGCATGCTAGCTTGCTGATGTTGCCATTTATCTTAAAATACCAGTGTGCCTAAGTGCAGCCTCACACTCACTACCATGGCTCTGACTTTTTATTTGTAACACTTAAGCCTAACCACACCTGGGATTCAAACCCTGGTCTCTGGTGTCAAAGTTCTTTATACGTCTACGTATACATTCTTTATCTAACCCAACCACCTCCCTATGAAAATCTTGCCAGTATAAATACATATTTATTATGACTAAGCATACTTGGCAACACTAACAGACTCTGCTCTTTAGGATTCCTTCTTAAAACACCACATCTTCACTCCACTTATTACCTTTTTCCCAGAGATTTCAACCTGGGATGTGTTTTTCACACGTCTTAAACTCCATCCTTATTGTAGCCTTTATTGCGTATTCTGTGAGTTGATGTAACATTTTGTTATGTCCTTTTATTTTGAAATGTCGAGTGTTTGAGGTGTCACACCTTTTAGAGGTTGTTCATTCATGTGTCTGGTTCTCACTGGATAATTGACAGATATTCAGCCATCCTGTATGCTTTTACCCATTCTGTACAACACCCTGATGAGGAGCAAACTCCTCCAGTGAGTCCGTCTGTGTTATGTTATATAAGTTGTTTTTTTTTCACAGATTCAACTGAATAAAATCCTGTTTCTTTACCAAACCTCAAGTTCCCAAAGTGGATTTATCAGATGAAAGCGAAAAGCGATGAAAGGCGAAAGAGTATTTTTGTACTTACTTTCTGAATGCAGAGTGTTTTCTACTAACATTCACCCTCTGAAAGATGGTGAACACTATACATATATAGTTTTTGTTACATTCGAAAAGGTGGCTTGTCTGTTTTCTGTGTTATGTGTACACGAATGAAGCGCACATGAAAAACGACAGGAGTATGACAAAACGGGATCAAGATCAAAACTGATTTTGTCGTATTTTTCTTAAACGCCTCCTGTCCTGATTGACTCTATGAGAAGGCGTCTAGGAACATTAGGAGGCCTTGACGGTGCTGAAACTACTCGGCCACAGTCCGCTCCCTTGAATGTGATGCTAGCCGTTCATCAACAAATAATAATAAAGAAACCTTCAGAGATGATGATGGAGGGAGGAAAAGGGGTGATTTTTCTCTTTGTTTCCCCTCCTGTGTGCCTCTCTCCTGCTCCCTCTCTCTCTGTCTCTCTTTCCCTCTCTCTCTCTCTCTCTTTCTTCGTCTTCTTCTCTTTTAATTTACCAAAAACAGCCAGTGGGCAGATGGGGATCAAATTACATTCACCTTTTACCTGCACTCCCCTGCGCAATTAGTGTCACGCTTACTTGTCATTTCAAATTGACACTCTGCTGTTGTGCTATGTAATTATTTACCCGCCTGGGGAATAACTCTCTGGTTTAACCAATAAATAATGACAAACACACATGCCCGCACACACACACACACACACACACACACACACACATACTCCAAAACACAAAAGCACCTGTGCCCTATTTTCTATCTGAAACATGTTTAACGTGCCTTTTACCATTACAGGGTCATTGTGTATTTGCTTACCAGTGGCTGTCTAATTAAAGGTGTCTTTGTGTTCAGTGTGTCTATCTAAAAAGGTCTAATTGAGTAACGCTGTGCAGCAGCCCTTTAAAATGTTCTATGTGCTTTCACCGCTGAAAGGTCGGGGTTAAGAAAGATTTTGGGGTTTGAGCATCAGGACCCAAACCTGCCATTCTTCCTATAGGTGTCCTCTTCTTTGCCTGTACTTTTTTAGAAATATGTCTCTTTTTTCTCTGGTCATATGGTGGGAGGAAAGGGCTGGGTCCTGTTCTTCAAACCGCAGAGGCCTTATTGTTCCACGTTCCCCTTTTCCCCCCTCTTCACCAACCACACCCACCCAGCCACCCACCCAGCCAGCCAGCCAGCCAGCTCCCAAAAAAGAGTTAGGCTCAGGGAACAAACAGGGTTTCAAGGAGAGAGAGAGAGAGAGAGAGAGCGAGAGAGAGAGAGAGAGAAACAATGGCAGCCGTTTTCTTCTGCAGGGGGAGAGAAGGAAATCACATCCAAAAAACAGCTTTCTTTGATCTTGTGTCTTTTCTTGTGATAAATCTGTGTCTGTGATGCCTTTTGTTTTTGCTTTTGTACTCTTTTTAAAGGAAAAAAACAAAACAAAACAATAAGCAACCATGAACTCTTGCTGATTTGTCCTTTTTGCTCTTTCTTCTTTTCTTTTTTTGATATTCTTTTTTTCCGTTTTTGCCAGTAATCTTTTTTGAATTTTCTCTTTTCTCTTTTTCCCCCCTTTTTTTCTTAACCCTAGGTCCGCTCACAAAAAAACATGATGAATCTTCAATGAACAAGCCTCGAGACGAAGGTATTTTTGTTGCATGTTTTTCCTTTTTTCTTGTTTTGAAGTCTTTTTGGGGGATGTGTACACATACAGTAGAGTGGAAGACACACACACATACACACACACACAAGTCAAACATCTCTTAGGTGGGACTTTGGATATGAGATGCATACCGATGTGTTGGTGTAAGTGTATGTGCTGACCGTTGCAATTAAAAAGCTGTCTTTCCTATGCAAATCATTAGCCTTATGTAACCTTGGGTGATCATAACGCCTGGTTAATGGAACCCAGATACCCTTCATTATAAAGTCATCTACAGGCAGTTGTGTGTGTTTTCCAGTGGTCCTTATCTGGCTCTCGAACAAAGGGGGAGCCTTGGACGTCATCATCACCACCGTGCCCTTGAAAACACATTGGCCAACTAACAGCATTGTCACCGAACAACAAAGCACCTATTGAGACCGGCTTACACAATGAGGTGCATTATTATTGCGCCTCAATCCCCAGCTCAAGGATGAAATTGCTATTGAGTAAGGGCCTACACAAATATTAGGCTAGTCTTAGTCCAAGTCAATGATGATAACATCAAATCAAGCAAGGAAAAGAAAAATTGGGGACATCCAAGGACACTTGTGCCCCGCTTTGGAAGATTTGGGTTTAACAGAGAACTCACATCCTGCTGTTAATTTATCTCCTACCTGCAGCACATACACTGTGGAGGTGATTTTATCTGCACTTTCATCCCACCCTCCCCCTCCTCCACTTGTTCTTTTGGACTTGTTTCTTGGAGAAAAAAGATGACTGATGATATTTTGATACATATTTCTCTTTATGCTATTTTGAGGGTTGTGCGGGTGAATCTTTTTCTTGCTCCGTGATGCTCTTTGATTTGGGGTATTTTTTGAAGTTGGGAGTCGGAGGAAGTTTGACACGAGAGGGTTTTCTTGGTGATCAAACGCGCTGGCACAGACACAACTTTTTGAGCTGCCACAGTCAGCACGCAGTCGAAAGCCCAGTCAAGATGCCCCCCCGCCACCTTCCTCTAAATATGTCTTTCATTCCTCATCATGACGTACAATTAACCTCATTTGATTAGGAACAGCTAATCCCATTACACTAACTCAATCCCAAACTGGAATTTATCTCAGGTACCGAGGGAAGATGGTAGTCAGTCACTGACCTAAGAATACACAAAGACATAATCTCCTTTACATAAGACTGTAGCTTGGTATACAGGTAACATGTTCCCACAGGATAGGTATTGGAAAGTACTTCCTGTGCAGTTACACTGGTATCCAGCACATAAGCCAGAATTTTAGATAACCAGATAACCAAGTACAACCCCATCCATCAAAAATCAAAATCCAAAAAGGATAAGTAACCAGCCTGTAAAATGTTTGATTATTTAATTGTCTTGACTCATTTATTAAAATGTTTAATGTATCTTCTTACTTGATGCTGTGTCAGAGCCCTCTCCACACTGCGGGGATATATTTCTAGTCGAGAAATACTGAATCCCTCCATTACATTTTAATATGTTTTGGTATACTTTGCCTAAAAAGGGTCAAAAATGTGTTTTGCTTATTGTTCCTTCACTTCGCTTTGCTGTGCAGAATGATGTATGTGCAGAGTTTGATACTACGAAACTGTTTTCAAGTTTATCTGCTGAAGGAGGAAAGTTTCTCTGTGCTCACTTTGAATCTCAGTTTTAGACATGGACGTACAAGCAGGATTTCGTGTCATCATACAAGTCTGTAAGCCAATCATGGTTCAGTATGTAACTTAAACAGGAGTGATGTGCAAAGTTGAGTGTACAGACTTTTGAGTAAAGGACACATCTTGTGTATAGCAGTTAAACTTTTAAAACAAACAATATTAGCATATTCTTAGATTCTTGATGGAGTATAAGTAAATGTAGTTTTCAGAATATTTAATGAAGTAATTGAGCATTTTTTTGTGGAAAATCCAAATCTGACACAAAAGCCTTGGCTGGAGGGGACCTTTAAGTATATTTAGTCAAAAAAAAAAAGATCAGAGCCAGCTTTCGAAACCAACTGTAGAATGTAAACTCTGAGGACATGAACCTAGTGTCCTCACTAGCAGCTACGGTCCCCTCATTGTAAAAGTCTAGTACAGTGTAGTTAAAGCAGGTAGGTATATTGAAACACAACACCAGTGTCTTTCAGTAAGCAGAACATTACTTGTAACTTGCAACCTGAAAATAAATAGAGAGCAGATTTTTTTATGTATAGAGCGATTGATGAAGTGGGACTGCTGCTGTAGAATGGCCACATCGTGTAAGATGGCAGTAATACAACAGTATGTAGTTGCAGTAGTTGGCAGTTGTTTGTATCATGAAACTTTGGTTACATCTTGCCTGGTGTAAATTATTTATAGACATGACACCCTAAAGGCCTTTTACATACCGATGAATAGACGTCACAAAAATGTGAAATGCTCGCCTGTGAATAAGTCCCATCAAATATCGCTATATCGGCAGCGATGTGATTTTGCAACTCATTAAATAAAAAATCTAATCCACACTCTTACTCTTAGTGGTTTGAATTGTTGCACAAATAAAGATTCAGCATAAAAAATCAGGTTCAGAGTGCAAAAAAAACTGTTATAACCTTACATTAATGTGGCAAAAACTCTCCTCAATTGGCTCCCTAATTGTGTTCGGAACCAACAACATAACATCCTTAACATGCCAGAATGATGAAAGGATCTAGAGAAGACACGGCCAGCTTTTGTCTGATATCAGCAGCGGCCGGCGCAATCAGTTCATTCATTTGGTCCACCATTTTGTCCTCATTCTTTCAGCTGTATATCAACAGCCTTTTCAAATTTAGCATGCTTTGAAGTAGTATATTCTAGGCCACGCAGAAACCTATTCATAAGCTATTCTGTTCAAGTTAAAAGTACATACTGTACAGAGGAGCAGCAAAGAATTGAGGCAGCGTCCTCAGCCCAGCGAGATGACTTCATTCAGCAGCAGCGGCCCACTCTCTGCTCTGCATCAGGTGTGAGAGCAGAGGCTATTGGGCCGCAGTGCTGCTCGGTAGCGATGTTCAAAAAGATTGATAGAGCTTACACCACAGCTCAGTGCATAGGGGTGTGTGCGTGTGTGTGTGTGTATGGAGAGAGGAGGGGATTACAACCCAGAGCGAGATTGAGCTAAATCAAGAAAGAGACAGGGAGAGTGTGTTCCTCTGCCATCCTGTGTGTCAGCTCTGATCAGAGACAAACCAGAGCCACCTGAGCCCCAAACCTGGAACATATTTCTGCCAGGAACAATGTCACCTCTCTCTGACACACTCACATACACACAATCACACAAACAGCGATATAAACAGGGCAACACACAATAAGAACATGGACGTGCCCTTAAAAGGAAACGTTCCATCCAAAGCCAAACTGACAGACACAGATGAAGTACAGTAGATAGGAGAAGCTACCATAACTCCTACCATTGTTCAGATTAATGATTTATATCAGTGGAGAGTAAAAATCAGGTCTGTCCAAGGTGCATTTAAACAACTAACTCTGAATGAGACTAAGTGACTCTTAATTGAAGGCATAATTGTGGCTACTGGGAGTCACATTTACAAAAGTAAAATCAACCTTCCGTGTAACCCTGACCCCAATATGTTATGAGTGTAACAGGGATCAGTAACTGGAACGCAATTACTGAATTTCAAATTGTAATGCTATACCCTGCTTCTCACTGAAAAAATGATCAAGTAACATGTTAATGCCAAACACTGGTAATCCTATCATTTATAATATCATTATAAATGAGTATCTTCATGAGATTAGGTATTGTTTTTCTTTCTAATTCTGCTAAATGTTTCATATTCTGTTCGAAAACAATCAAATAATTTCAAAATGAGATACACAGTCACATACACACACACACACACACACACACACACACACAGCACAGTGGGGGGACTCAATCAACCATCTTCTGCTGTCTCTTCAACTCTCCACTGCTTCATTATTTTTATTTCAAAAAGAGGAACAGGGGATATTGAAGAGAGCTACAGGAGGTTAGTATTTGAGAGGCAGGCATTATGCAGTACTTCATTAGACTGGTGATCTGCAGTCACTTTAGACTCCTCATTTGCTAAGGCCCCTAAAAAGCAGAACTCCTTGATCAACAAATTAAAGTAGAAGCTCTAGATGATGTACTCTGATGAAATATTTTTCCTGGCCACTTGGCCTTTGAAACAAAAATAAAATAAGTAAAAACAGACAAAACCTTTCGAAAGACTGTGTTACTGTACTGTTACAGTAACTGTTGTCTTTAATGTAGTAAAGATTATTTCTTTCATTATCCTGTCCAGATATGATTGAAATATATAACTGTCACTCATTTTTCAAACATGAAGCATGACAATGACGTGATGGATCGAAGGAGGATTTGGCTTTTTCCAATAATGCAGTCAATTTTCTTCATGACTAGTGATGATAAGAATATGAACCATCCAACTGGGAATTTAATTACAGTATAATAAAGGTCATTAATCAAACAAAGCAGTGAAAGGTTTCAACTTACCTTTGATGATTATGTTATCCATTATTGCATTTCTAATAATAAGCTAATACGGCTGTTACATCCCCAGTGTGACAAAAGTTTATTGATCTTGTGAGTCTCTTTTTGTTTCTAGATGTAGATAAATCAAGTATAATAGGTTATCAAGGCTAGTGACCTTGTATAAGGGCCAGTTGTATCATTACATCCAGTTCCTGCCCATGAAAAAGGAAGTTAAGTGTTTTGCAGTTTTGTTGGAGAAATCTTTCCTTATTTAATACATGCACTCAGCTAGAAAGTATTGACACAGCTATGAACTAAGTACCTTTTTAGATAACCTACGTCTGCTACTTATCGTTTCAATATAATCTCCTTTATAGTTTGTTAAAAGGGCATTCCTTAATTCAAATGTAAACAAAAGGGTAGCCCACCACCAAAAATCTAAACATATAATTGAAACCAGTCTCGAATTGATTGACGGGTCCTTTTAGAGGATGGGCTTAGGCTGGAAAACAAAGTTGATGAGAGTGAAGTTGTGTGCCAGAAAACAAAACTACCACCTAAAAGACACTAAACTGCCCTCCAAATCTGAGGGGAAAAGCAAAGTCTTTTTATTCGTATAGATTATTATCTGTACGTGTGTTACCAAGAGTGTTCATTTGATCCATTGTTCATATAAAGAAAACATGAATTGGTACAGCTATATGGGATTAAATGTTTATTACAGCAGGCCTATATGTTCAGTTATTATAAGCAGAACCAAATGTGGGGTTATCAAATTATTCAATTATGAATAAGAATATCCATCAAATGTATGGAGTCTGAAAAGGCAGACAGTTTTAAACTTGCAATAGTGCTGCAGACAGACATTGTTTACTACCCTCAAACTAGGTCATTATGTAAGACCCATATATTACCAATTGTAAGTATCATTTTTTATTTATTTTTTTTACTATGCACATACAGCATACAGTAGAATAGAGACACTCAGGTCAAATTAGTTCAATGCAGTACAGTCTGTCTAACAGAATAAAGTATTAGTCCAGTAAGAATATGTGTGCAGCATCAGCAGTGAGAGCCCACAGCATTAATGTTATACAACTCAACTGCAAAAAAAAATTAAGAAAGAAAAAGATGAGCCACTGAAATAATAATTTAATAATAATTGTCATCAAGCTGGTTTCATACTCTCAAATGAGGATGATTATTATGATGATAATAATACTTTATAGTGCTTTTTCACAGCAGCCATTTTGACATGAAATAGCAGGGTAAACATAGGTGTTACCAATGATACTAATTAAGGTTCTGTTCCATTCAGGTCAAACAGAGTCAGGGTGCTTTTATTGCACATGTTGGCTCACTGGAAAAGCTCTGTTACATTAATGGAACTGAACCTAATTAGAGTCATTGGTTAACACCTGTGTTTACCCTACCATTTCATGTCAAAATATATGCTGTGAAAAAGACTGTATATAATGGAACTTTACAGCAAAGATTAAGACAAGAAAAATAAAAATTACATACATTCAAATGTACAATATGTCATTTCTGCCGCTAGGGGCCCTTTCACAGCAAAACAATTAGATAAACTTTGATGACATCGTGAAGTACCGTGTGTTCATGTTGTCGTCACCACCACTGCTGTCACTGCAATCAGCTTATTCCAGTTAGGAATGTTCATCGTTTGGAGGAGGTTTTTTCACCAGGAACTGAATTATCTGCTATGTCACCTCCTCTCCGAAACAAACGGACCTGGTGATTAAAACCGGTAAAAACACTGAATAAAGCGGTTTTACCTTAAAAATCAGTGTTTCTCCGATGCTGTTCAGCGTGCAAAGACGTCACAAAACTGCTAATGTTAGCTCACAACTCAACAAAATATATAACATAGGTCTAGGGTTTTGCAGAAATGGTAGATATTAAAGCTTTAGAATAGCATAACAAACACAGACAACAATATCCAAGGCCCTGCAGTGTACATTTGATCAAGGATTAGGCTTCAAATTGACTGGAGCAGTTGGCCAGGCTTGTCATTATGGAAGCCCAGGAATTCCAGGGTTACTCGACAGAGGTATTAGAGCTGTACCATCAGAATGCTTCAGAATGTACTAATCTGGTGTCTCTGTACAGCAATTGTGGGTATAGAAAGTGAAAAGCGTGGCTGAACTCACAAACCCTGGGGGGGGTCATGATGGCAGATGAAAGGGTTTTGTTCACCTTGACACAAGTCAGAAAAGAGGCATACCAATCATGAATGAATCAAATAGGGATTCAGTTCAGAAAAATGTCTGCATGTATTGTGTTGAAAGCAAGCAAAGGATCTAGAAGGAGGGCTTTTGCATAGGTGTTTGGTTGGTCTCTATGTTTAGGAATGATATGGCAACAGCATCTTCTGTACCACAACCCTGCTTGTAAGAAAATTGGTATGGATCCAGTTTGTCTTTTGTTGTTCTGACAAGATATTAGAGCAGAATTCTATCTAGAGATTTTATAATTACTGAGGTAAGGGGTATTGATGTAATAAAGAAAGCGTTTAGTTCATTAGCAAAACAGAAATTATTGTTCGACACAGATGTTTTCACAATATCCAATCATTTTTGGCGTTATTTGCTTCAAAGGCATCTTCTGGAAGCTACCTGTGTGCCAGTTCTGATTCTCTCAGTCTGATATGATATAATGTCATAAAAAGAGTTTGAAGTGTGTTTTATTGAAAAGTAACACATTTCCTGGTTGAAGTTATATTTTAGATGCTCTGTGCTTGTATCTACATAAACACTAATGACTGAAATTATTACATAAATTAAACAACAATGACCAGGATCCAGTGTTTGTATCCACGAAGAGCATTGTCAGTATTCATACTGGTGTTTCTCATAATGAGGAAATTATTTATGTCATCCAGGATATTGTGAACCTCATATTCTGAAACAGAATCCTTAACTACGCAGCACGCAGGGTCTGAAATCAATCCAGACCAAGCACCAAACGCTTGTTAAACTTTATCTGTGAAAGTTACTGTCCCTGCTGACCACTATATTCTCAAAGCAAAACAATGGCTCTTTATCAAACAGGCTTTTGATTAACTGCCTGTAACACTGGCTCTGCAAAAAGTGGCCCTCCACCGGCTGGATGAGTGAGCACGCCGCACTGAATCAGCTTTTAATTAATGTCTTTTAATTGAATGTGTAGCATAATAGCTGAATATGGCTTGGATGTCACACAGTATTCCCAAGAAAATTTTATATTATTGGCTGATTTTTTGAGGTCAGAATCTGAAGAGTGAAAGACAAGAAATGGACAAAAAGACATAAAGGGGCATTAGTTAGAGTGATGGTCAAACCGGAGGAAGTCACGTCTCGATGCTTTTGTTTGTATGATGGCGAGCTAGATGAAAGACGTCAGAGTGGAGTAATATGGAGTGGCTTTATCACAGAGACACTTCAGCGAGAGAGAATATAAGACATTCATGAAGCTCTCTCCTGGATGGTTAGATGGTAGATGGTGTGGAGGAATAATAAAAGTGTGTCTATGTGAGGTAGATACAAGCTCCACTCTGTTTAGTCTGCATCAACGTATTTTTCTCAATTTCCTCCTCTGTTTTTTGCCTGTTACTCTCCCCTCCTCCTCCTCTCTGTCTCTCTGTATTATGTGGTGTTTCCACTGTGGTTATAACTCTGCTAACAGATGCTGGCCTCTGGGCAATGCAGCATCTCTCCATATCGGCTTCTGTGTTCGTGTTCTCAGACGTACACATCTCTAAAACACTTGCCCCTATCACAGGACTCGCTCACAATCCCTCATTTTGGAGAAACAGCACCATGCGAGGACGGAGACTTGGCACGTTTCATCTTTTTTATATAATTAGGAGCGTCCGGGGAGATGTTCTCCTGCTAAGTCTTTCCATTTCCTGTAGGCTTTTCACCATGGACACAGTGTAATATTCAATGTACTGCAGAATACACATTCAAACAGACAAATCTCTAAATTGTGAAATGCAAAAGGACAAGGAGGCCGTGAGCAATCAGGGATGAGGAATGTGGGGGCCAGCAAGCATTCTATTATTTATTTCACCATTTTCACATTCTTAGGCGCTGAGTACAAATGACTTTATAAGAGGATTTTTAATGGAATGAGGTGACACAGGGACAAGATTGAGAAGAATATCGAAAAATGATGAAAGGAGAAATGATATAAAAAAACAGTAAGGAGCAGAGAGAGGAAGAACAGGGCAAAACTGAACAGCTCACTGTGTGCAAATGCTAAATAAAACAACAAAACAGGACAGCCCGGTGCAGAAAACCACAGTGTGACAAAGGATAAAATAGCACCGTATGGCTCGGCACACTACAAAAGAGCCCAGCACAGAACAGAATAGAAATGTCTGCAGGAAAGGATCAACAGTACTGTCAAACCAACTTTATTTTAAAATTACTACAGAGACTCAATCTCTTGTCTCTTTCTATCACCCCGACTCTCGGTGGGCCTGTCGGTTATTTGCTGCTGAAGCTCTCTGCCTCCCCATTACCTCAGTGCTCGGCCCACGTCGTGTCAGGGTTGTGTCAATATCATGTCGAATACACCTACTCCATCGCACGCTGACAGATAGCATTTTATTGAGCTTGAAACCCTCTGACAAGACAAAGAAAGTGAAGAGGAGTGAAAAGGAGGGAGGCTGAGGGAAAGATGGAGATGAAAAGGATCGGAAGGTACCGAGAGATAGAGCGGGACAGCGTTCGAGAAAGAAAGAAAGATGGGGAAAGAGAGAGCTAGTTGGCGCTGCATCGGCTGTCAGCTAGCTTGGCACTTGGGAAAAAAAGCTCCACACAGTTTTTTTGTTTTGCACTTGGCTGGGTTTATCGCCATGTGTAATGGCTATAAGGGACTGAGGGAAGCAACAGCGGAGGCTGGCTCAGCTCCTCTTCCACTCCTGGAACTCGGTGAATACCCTGATGCTGCCTTTGAGCTAGCCAAGAGCTATTATGGGTCTATTTAATCCAAATCAATAAACTTTAAAGTGCTCACTGAAACAAATGAAGTTTGGAATTGTCAAATTGCAGAGAAGATCTCCCAGCAGCCGCTAGTGAGATCAGTAATATTTGTGAAGTGCTGTGGAGTTATACTCTAGGTTAATGTGTGGATGATGCACGGTTTTGAAAGCTAAAATGTGCATTCAAGCATGCTGTGAATGATAAGCACCAGGGTGCATTTTAATATGTAACTGTCATTGAAGTGTACATATTATGGAATGAGAACAGTACCACAAACTATACAGAGCAATGTGTGGTTCTGCCTATTTCAGTACTTTAGCACGAACAAGTCTGCTGCACTACAAGTGGAGGATAGGTGAATCCATGACAGCTGACCTCCTCAATGGCAACACTCTACTATTTATGTCTACATCTATCTATTCCCATAGTGCTGTATAGGAAATATAGTTGTAAGCATTGTGGAGAGAATATTTGCTCTGTTAGGGAGGGTAGTGGGATGGATGAATAGGGTGGTAGTACAGTGGCTTTGGAGCAGGATGCAGCTATAGATGCATGCTCGGCTCCTTTAGTCACGTCTTAATAATCACCCTCTTTCACTGCAAGCTGCCATCTCAGAAATTAAGGAGATTAAGAGTTGTTTTACAATTTATCCACTACAGAGGAGGGCTGGAAATTGTGGTTTGGTATATGACTAAATAGATTTGCTAATACAGGCCAATTTATTCGAAAAGAAAGTACTACTATGAAAGAACAAATTACAGACTGATTGAAAACATTTGAATGTATTATTTAAAACTGTGCGTATTGTACACATTGTTTTCAGTTTGTTTTGATTTGTGTTTAGTGGTTTTATAGAAAAATAATAATAATGAACTCCAGCACTGGCTGCTTTTTAAACCTATATAGGCAACTCTTGCCTGATAGAAATTAGGTTTCAATACTACTCATTTGCAACACCATACATGCATAGAGAGAAATACAATTGACCACCTTGATTACGTTCTTTATCAACCATATGAGGATACATTTTTAATGAAAGTATGTGCTAAGTTTCTTATATGCTCATCTGTAAACAATTTAGTAGTAGCACCTCCTTGACAATTACATTTCCTTTCAAACATATTTGATAGTGTAAGAGTGTTGATATTTGATGATCCCTGAATGCCGTCATTATGAACATTGTTTGATAAGTATAACAATTATACAGCCCGATGTCGACCACGAGCTGACTCAAACACTTTGGAAACAGGAAGTGATGTAGTTTGATGTAGTGGTGTGATTTTGTGGTGTATATAAATAGTTGAGCCGGTGGAAATATTCTTGGCAGGTACATTTATTCACTGGGAGCCAAAAAGTTAATTTTGGATCATCACAGGAGACGGATACCATCAAGTGGGACTTCAGGTGGAAAACTTCCATCAGTCATATTCCAAGACGATTTTAAACTCCAATATGCTGATGTTTGCCAGCGGTCATTTTAGTGTAGCTGCATGGATACAGGGAAAATGTGGGTGTGGCGAATCAAAGTAGCAAAAACCAATCAGAGCTGGAGGTCTGACAGCTCTGCAGCAGAAGTAGAATTTGCTACTCAACCATCAGATTAACCGCCAGGACAGGCAAGACGAGATAAATGGCTGCAGATAATCCATACCCCCCCCTCGGGGTGACATGGAGCACAAACAGGAAGATCTCCACGTGTGTAGAAATGTTTGATTACAGATGAACGACTGCACGCGCACGTCCACATCAACACACACAAACCCTGCAGTGAAATGAGGCCGGGCTCTTGGCATTGATGTGCATGGCAGATCCCAGAGATCACGGCTCAAACTGCATGCCTGCTGAGGAAACGCACACTCCCATACTGCACCGACATACACTGCAAAGATGAATCCTTTTTGTCATTGGGCACACACACGCTCAGTTGAGTTACAAAACTTCCACTCACTTTAACTAGCCACTGCTTTTTTTTTTGGGGGGGTCTCTTTCTGGCTTTGTACTCGCAGTGTTTGTGTGCTTTCACCTGGATTGTATTGTGACTGTCGGAATAGCATTCCAATTAAGGAGGTATTGTTATATATGAGATGGAGAGCGGTGGGTAGTGGCAGAGCTGCCAGCATTACTTAATGGGAACGCTGGTGTCTGTATGGAGACGACAGCGGAGGCTCTCTACACCCAATTTATTGTTTCTCTGCTCCTCCTTCTGGAACTCATAGACTCACAAATAGAAAAAGAAGACATTAAATCCACAAGGTAATAAACTCTACATCTCTGCCTACCACAGTGTGTGTCTCACCTGTCTCCCGTATGTTCTTCTGTTATTAAAATAAATAATAACAAACTGTTTCTTAAACCCTTAAGCAGTAACTAAACATTAAAAGTAATTAACAGTTCCTCCAGGATTTCGCAGGCATTTTTGGGGGGATTGATGTGGTCAAAAACGCCTGATTTTACGGCAGCTTTTCTAAAACTTTGCGATGCATGTTGCGATGTTACCCATTACCCATTGTCTGACAAGAAATTGCATCAGAAATCAAAAATTGCAAAACCAGTTTGTATGATTCATTTAAAATTGAAGTTGCCTTCCAGTGAGAATAAAATCACTAGTAGTTTGGGAACATACAACTCAATGTCTTGTGTGGAAAACTACTGAAAATTTGCAACGATTGGACAAAATTGCAATGTTGCGCAGGGACTGAATTAAAGTGCAACAATGCAAATGTGAAGAACACTGAATATAGTTTGTATTTGTATTCATCTGGGGTAGTAAACCGTTTGTGTGCCAGAAATAGCCATGCTTGAAAACAATAAACAATGAGGAAAAATAGAGCTAATTTTGAAAACCACTCAAACATCTACATTAAAACGACACTGGTCATCACTGTTCCTGAGTACAATCAGACACATTCATTAGAAAGATTTTAACCCAACCGAAATTCTCACACACAGCTAAATTCCTGTAAAAAAGCTAAAAACATGCACTCCCTTGAAATGTTCAACAAACAGGTATAAAGTGAGAGCAGTCACCTCTCATATCGCTCAAAAGAACAATTTAGTGTTCACAACTCTGATCACTGATATAGCTGCTCAGCAAATGAATAAAAGATATTGAGCTCCCCAATGTTTACTGGCATCAAATTCCATTCTTCCATTCTTGTGTGGTTTCAATAAAAGGCCACAATGACTGAGGATGGGTTTTTTTCCCACACTGTGATGACGCACGTCCTTTCTTAAGTTTCCAGTCATTCTCAGTTTGACATATTGCTGTAGTTATCGGGGGACCAATACAAAACATATGTTTGCACATGATTAAATGAAAACAATAAAAGACTTAAAGTTCACTCAAATGTAAAAAATAAAATAAAAGTAAGCACAGTTTCGTTATAAAAACAACTCAAACATGCATCTATTTGCATGTGTTTGCATGTGTGTATACCACTTTTGTGCAAGTACTCCATGCATGTCAAAATGTGTTTGGGTGAGGATGTAATGTGCTTTAGTGTGTGTGTTTTGTATGCAAAGACTAGTACATCTCTATAGGGAGGGATACCCCTGGATCCCAGCTTGTGTCAATGAGGCCTCACAGCAACACACACTCACACTCATTCAGTCCCAATTAGACCCCAGACACCCCGTGAAACCAGGGCTGGAACGGCAGCCCCCATTAATGACCGGATCGTTATTTGGAGGGAGGGAAGTAGCGAGGGCAGAGAAGGCCGAGAGAGAGGGAAGGAGGAAGGTGGGTTGGGGATAATGAGAGGTTGCACGAGGACAGACGAGGAGGGAGATGGAGAGCGTTGCAACATGGTTGATTACATTTTATTCAAAGACATACAGCACTGTGCAAGTACGAATGAAAGAATGTGCATGTGCGTTTATATACACGCATGATTGCTTGAGAGCCTTTCATTGACATTCATTTCTTACACTAAAGTAATAACCTACAGCATATAGGCAGTATATAAAAATTCATATTGCTCCTCTCTATTGGTGGTACAAGTAATTCAACACAATACTGTTAAACCTTGAACCAGTCCATGATTGTTTCTACCTACTGCACCAAATATATAGAGAAACAAAAACGAACTAAACTCCAAGGCCTCCTCGCCACACTTCTTACTCAGTTTTAAATTTAACCCTTAACACAATCCCTAACCTAAATCATTTCTTTTTGATGTAAGACCTGAAAATGTCCCCACTTTGAAGTAATGAAGGAAACAAAATAGAGGAAACAAATAGTTTATGCACACAACAAAAGGCTAGTTATGCAAGAGTTAGGAACATTTTTCAAGCAATAAGGAGTTAGAATAATATCAAGAATTTAGGAATTAGTGTAATATTTACAGTAAGCAAATGCACCAAATTGCAACAAATGCACCAATTATAATATTGATTTTAAAAAGGTGTTAAGTGAATCAGAGTGTGACTTTGAGTAGTGATTTTTGATTATTGTATTCATATCTTTATGAGAGATTGTGTGGATAAGTGTGTATTTACACTGTACTTTAAAGAAGACTGTAATTGTTAGGACCGTTTTATCTTAAAAAGCACAAGCCAGTCGAACAAATGCATAAAAATGAGGGTATTTTGTTACCAGTGAAGCATAAAGAATGTGGAGCTGAAGAAAAGCAAAGGGAAAGGAAGGGAGGAAAGAGGAGGAGAGGGGTCAAATGAAGTCCAAAAGGCTTAAGGCTGAAAGAAAGGGATGTGGAAAATGGTGGAGAAGAAGACTTTTATGAAGGGGAAAGAGAGAGGCAGCGGTGGGAAAACAAGGACAATGCCTGTGTTTGTGTCGTCTTTGTCACTGTGGCATTTTGGAGGACAGAGGGGCTGTGTGCCTGGATGTGTGTCTGTCTGTGTGTTGTGTGTGTGTGTGTGTGTGTGTGTGTGTGTGTGTGTGTGTGTGTGTGTGTGTGTGTGTGTTTGCGTGTATTCGCTTCCCCATCCACTCAATTTGTGGAATTGATCCACTCCCTAATAGTGAGCAAAACAAAAAGTCAGCCTAATCCAACCATTATTTATAACACAGATGGGAGAGAGGAGGGGGTGAGGGAGATAATTTAACAGTAAAAGTGCTACAAAATCCTATGACAGAGAGATGAGAAAAAGATAGAGGAAGACAAATAGAGAGAGAAAGAGAGAGAGAAACAAAAAACGCTCAGTGCAATTGGAATAAAAACAAATAGCTGGAACACGCTGGGCTCGGAGCCGAGGTACGAGAGAGAGGTTACAAATAGACTCTCACAGCAAGAGGCCAGCCAGTGGTAGATTAGGACAGAGGGAGAAAGAGCGAGAGATGAAGAGGAAAGGGGGGGGGTATCACCGAGAAAAATGGAGATCAGAAAACAAACAAGTGGGGAAGATGATAGAGACCAGGGTGGTGGCCGCCAGAGGACGAGCGCGAGGAGTGATGAGATAAAGAACGTGAGAGCGATCGAGAGCAACAGGAAGCGAGATAGGGAGAGAGAGCGCTCGCTGGTGGCAGGAGTGAGAGGCAAAGAGGTGGTGCGAGTGGAGAGAGAAGAAGGAGTGATAGATAGACGGAGAGAGAATTATCGGAGGAGTACTTGTGATTTTGGAGATGTTATTGAGTCTAATAAGAGCATGTTGTTGTAAGAGAGGCCAGGGCAGCTATTCTTAATCCCTGTGGTCCTACTCGTCTTTTTTCCTCTCCCTCGCTCTGCTCCTTTTTACCTCACCCACTCTTAACCTGCTGAAGAAGCATTACAGTCTGATTTATATAAAGGGACGTAGATGCAGGAAATGTGCTTTCTTGATTTTAAACCAATACCAGCTATATTTGTGTATGTAACAGCTGTGATAATGGTCATACAGTACCAGACAGCTACGGTAGACATATCCGATACCTTTGATCAGATAACGTTTGCTTCTATTTGGACCGGAGGGTTGCTGGTCAGATCTTTGGAAGCATATTGAGCTGTGAGGTTGCTGTTTGCTCGCTGTCACAGGCAGTGAAGTTGGTGTAGACAGAGTACAAATAGAACAGCAGCTAGGATCATCCAAACCCCATGCTGGTCCCAACAGCCCCAGTGCTATAAGCTCCGGCAGACAGAGAGAACGGAGGCAACACTTGGTGTGTGGGTGTGTGTGTGTGTGTGTGTGTGTGTGTGTGTGTGTGTGTGTGTGTGCGCAGTGACCAGTGTGGCAAGTGGTGGAGCTTTTAGCTTCTCTATGATATAGTTGTTTTAAATGATGAACTTGGAATCATTTCTTTTTTGTGACGTTTGCAGAATTGGGGGAAAAAAAGAAATGTGGCTTACTCAGTGCATGGCCAATTAAGGATTCATGCTTTCAACACAGATGCACCACATACACACAAACCCCTTGTCTTTGATTGGAATTAGCCCCTTGTCCACACGTATAAGTTCTAGTGCCATCAACAAAACCAATTCAATTTCAAAATCTATCACTATCCAATTAGCTGCACTCTACAGGTACTGTGTATGTCTGCTCCATGGATATAAGCACACACAGTGGGCAGCGCTTGTCACTGCATGTATCTATTCCACTTAATATGATTATGCCATAAACCCTCAACATCTACCATATGTCCATGCACCGAATGGAAAGCAGAGGATGTATCAGTAGTACACCAGTGTCAAATATGGTGTCTAAACAGGTGTCTGTAGGGTTTGATAGTGTTACAATAGACCTGCTTGATGCAAATGCTTAAAAATGTAATAATCTTTTACAAGGCAATATAATTGTTAATTATATTCATATAATTATGCACACTTTAATCAGGGTGTTAAGAGGCTCACAGTACACTGGGACTGACACTTGAGAGTCAGCTGCCAAGCAGCCACCTTCGAATACAAGAAATTAACTATCAACCACAGAATTTTTTCTTATGTGTGTATGTTGGGTTTCATATAAGTATATTTGGGTAAATGCAATACTATCTAGCAGCTGCCTCTCAAGTCTTAAATGTCAACGCTTTACGTGAGCGTGTGAATGCGCCATCAGCTGTACCTGGTATTGAAGGGCCATTTAAGAGGATCAAGTGGCAGAAATGGAGCTGGTATGTTTTATAAGAAAAGTTGTGTTTTCGCTACTTAGAATGAGCCGTCTACAGAGGGGGTGGGTCCTCTTCTACTGAGTCCACCATGTTGAGCTGCCATTGTTTCAACAGTAGCCTAGAAGAGACAAACCAAGCTCTGGCTCTAGATAAGGCCTTATTCACGTTTTTCATGAGTTTCGCGGCCACTGTAGTTTCTCATACACGCTAAGAAGGCCAGCGGTATTCAGTCAGTTGTAATCTACAACTTCACTGCCAGACGCTACTAAATCCTACATACTTTAACTACATTTCTGTGCTACAATAATGTAAGTTTGACAAGAAATTAATAAAAAGGATGAATAAATAGAAGTGACATGGTGTCTATTGTGACAAATGACCTTTCTAAAACAGGTTTCACATCTCTGCTAGTTAATATTCATTCTGTATTGATGTCAGGTGGAACCTGGCTGCATGGAAGTGACTACAGGGAAGACACATCCATCAGTATTGTTAATGAATAAAAACACGCAACTAATACTGTAATTTTATTCTCGCCACAAATGTTAAACGAAAGTTTGGCCTGAAATGTCCTTACTTTCCATGAAAATATCATATCCACAGCTGGTTCTCACAAGTATTATAATACCAGTGCACGGACACACACATGTCCCAGATGCAATCAGTATGGCCTTCGCCTTGATCCATTGTGCTCTAACGATTAAGCCTTAGCCCTGCTCGGTGGCCTATAGGCCCGCTCTGCTGCTGTGCATCTCATCACATCCCATTCATCACCCTGTGTCTGTATCCACCTCCAGCCCTCTATCACATCAGCCTGCCATTGACCTCCTACTGACCCTCACACACACACACACACACACACACACACACACACACACACACACACACACACACACACACACTTATCTGAGTCACACAGTACAGTTTGTGAGTGTTTTTCTGAATGCAGTTCACTTTAGTTTGCTCATAGCTTACTCAAGGTTTTATTCGAATGTAGAAGTCCCTGTTTGCACTACGAGGAACAGTTACTTAACACTTCAAACTGGAATTCCAATATTAATTATATCTATTTTAATATAAAGTCAAGAAATGCTGATGTTTTTAACATTTACTTAAAATGACTTTTATACTGACTATACAACAGATTTACAGTTATAGCTTGGTTTTAGTCTCAAGCTCTAAAGTTTCTCAATAAATGTTTTCCTAATGAGGAGGATGTGTTGCATATTTAGAGTAAGCCTTTGTCAGAATATATTTAGCCATATAAATTAGGGATGTATATCCACATGTTTCTTGAGCAGCTTGACTTGCTCCTACAAGGATAAGGTGCACATAATAATTCCAATCCATCATGACTAAAAATACAGGTCTCAGAAATACAAAAAATACCCACAAATGTATTCCTTCCATTACACTGTTACAATATTTTCACCACTTTGCAACCTTTCTGTTAATTGGACCACTAGTACAAAGAGCCTCTGTGTATTTGCACACAGATGACAGTTCATCATTTGCTGTGAGCAATTTCCCTGTTATTACAGCTTGGAACCTCAGCGTAAAAGGTCAATATTTATCTCCACCTCACACCCACATGTGCTTGTGCACACACACTCGCCGGCCTCTCCATACTAATGAAAATGAAAATAGAAATAGTGGAAAAAGTTGTGCCTGTATGTATGGGAGAATTGAAAATGCTAATTTGGAGCAGGTATAAAACTCTACATGCTGCCTTATTCCTCCTTGAGTTGTCGTATCACCTCAACACCATTCAATATCTTTTTAATTATGGCTCTCTGTAAGCAGAGGGCCCTACACTTCCATCTCTCCATGCTCAGTTTAACGTATGGGGAGATGATATCTCAGCAGGCTCCTGCGCTCACTGTTGTGTTAAGGAGTAATATATTCCTCTTAAACAGCGTGTCCTCCACATCGAGCCCTCTGGTGTCTCTCTGCTGTTGTAGCTCCCAGGAAAACCAGGTTATGCAGGATGTGGTTGAGGTTAATCCTTGGTTTACCCTCAGCTGTTACTAAAAAAACATCGGAAAAATATTAATGTAAGGCTTTTCATCTGTTATCCTTACCACTTAAGTGCATATCACTCTTGCCTCTCCCTCTCTGCTAGATCCGTCAGTGATTGCTAGAATCAATTCTCATAAAGTCAACACCCGACAGTGACGTACACGACACGGCGGACCACGCTCCAGCCCTGTGACTAATCAGTCAGCTGATAATGCAGTCGAGACGAAGGCCCCCGCGTCTCATCGGGAGACCAGAGGGTGGCGTCTCTGAGGGCAACCGGTGGGCGGTGTGCTACACTGGAACACTCGACAACAAGTTTAGGACTAATTGTCTCATTGTCTCCGTTCTGCTTGAAAGGATCAGCAGCTATGCTAAGCTCCTCGGGGTCCCAGCCCTCAGCTGCTCTCTGCCATCTTGCTTTGTCTTTGTTGTTGTTTGTGTTTGCGGAGCAGAGCCAATGTTTTCAGTGGCTTTGTTGGGTTATTTGATTTTGTTCACCTTTTCAGTCTTTTTATTTTTGTTAATGAGTTTCTCCTTTACGGCAGTGGGAGAGCCACCAGTGATCAGTGGGGCTGAAATTAGTTGGATACAATTATAAACACTAAGTGCTTTTTCATCTACTTGTTTTTATGGTTATTTAACATTTCTGTATAAAAAAGATGCAGAAATGCAGAAAATTGAAAAAAATATATATTACAGAAAAAGTTTGTATGCTTGGCTGAGCAGCAAAGCGCAATAGAAACAGAAACAGACTTGGCCATAATGTATATGAATTATATGTGGTTGAATGCAGCTTCCACTCCACGGGAGAGATGAAAAGTAAAAAACTTAAGATCTGATCATCATCTAGAGTTATGATGAAACTGTAGCTTTCCTCATTTTAACAAATAAAACAAACAGAAATATATAACATTGATTCAGTTACTTTTGCTGATTTTGGAATCCCCTGTGATAATTGTGGACACTAACAATAAAAAACTAGTAGTAGTAGGGAGTAGAAGTGGCATAAAATGGAATGGACTTGGATTACTTTCGAATTGTGCTTAGGTACAGTCTCTAAATGGTAGTTACTTTCCACCACTGACAATTTTAATCCAACAGTAAAGTTAAAAAATAAAATTCCTAAACAACCATAAACTGTATATAGAAAGGTGAGCGTAAACATCTCACTCGTGTCTTACGGTGATGTTGACTTGTTGCCATTTAGACATATTCACAGTGGTGCAGCACAGCTCAGAGTCTGCCCTGCCATGTCACTATGAATACGCGTCTCCCTGTACAGCGTTTGCTCGAGCCTATGTGGAAGTGCTTACCATCTGCAGATAATCTAGCATAGGATGTGCAGGATTTGTTGTGGCTTTGTATGTATATTCTGGGCATTTCCCAAACTGCCTCTGTGGTACAGCACGTGGTATACAGGACATTAGGTTGTCATGCAGCACCTGTTCTCTTTGTCTGCAGACATGTTGTCAACATGAAAACAAATTATACTTAAACCACAGGTTCTCCCAGCAGAGCTGATAATCTGATTAGTTTTTTGAAGCACCTTGTTGCATAACATTTGCATGATTTTAAGAGATGAGTGATGGAAACCTAGGTGGCTTGGTGTTTTTGTAAGCTTTAAAAAGGAGTTCATCTCACATGGGGATCACATGTGACTCCTGAGGCTGGAAACCTAACCACCCGTCCATCTGTGGGCATTGCATGCTAAACTTTTGCTGTGGTAGAAACACAACAAAGCCAGAGGCAGAGAGAGACAGAGCGCCTGAGACAGGAAGAGAGAGCGAGAGGAAGCTTGTAGCCCCCGAGGGCCTCAGTCCTGTCTGTCACTGTGCCAGAACGATTCGCCCTGTAACTGATCCATGGACACAGAGTCTACAGGTCAACTGTGACAGCCTGCTTGGCTTGTGTGCTTGTCTCTTATGTGGGTGTGGGAGGGTACATCAGTGCATCTGCATTCTGTCTCCCATGATGCCAGTGGCTGTCAGTCTTCATCTCCTGATGCGGAATACAGAGATGCGTGCGTAGGAAGTGTGGCATGCGGTCATTTGCCACTAATGAAATGAGATTCAGGTAGAGACGTGGCGAAGGGCATCACAGGGTGAGAGATGCACAAGAGCAATATGTTGCCGCGGCAACAGTCAATGAGACTTTGTCCATGTGAGAGTGGCTCATGTAGGGAGAGTGAGAGAGGAAGCGAGCAGAAGAGGCAGAAACAAGTGGAAGTGAAGCAGTTGCCATAGCGACTCTCCATTGCAGCTGCCTGTAAATTTCTCTCTCCCCAGTGTGTGTGTGTGTGTGTGTCTGTCTGCCTGCCTGCCTGCCTGCCTGCCTGCCTGCCTGCCTGACTGATGCACCGGTTTTAGTGTCATGGCAACTTGTGTGTGTGTGTGTGTGTGTGTGTGTGTGTGTGTGTGTGTGTGTGTGTGATGCTCTAGTGTATCTCTGGTGTTTTAAGGTGTGTTCCATGTGAAACATTTAATGCATGCCAGTCTTTCATATATATGTATCTGTGTGTGTGTGTGTCTGTGTGTGTGTGTGTGTGTGTGTGTGTGTGTGTTTAAAAAAAGAAAGCAGGTTTCAGAAGAAGCCAAACAACCTCCATCTCGCTTCCCTTCTAACAGATGTTGTTGTGGTTATTTATGTGGTTGTTCTGCACTACTGCTCGCTCATATCCCCAAGCCTACACGTGCACGCACGCACATACACACACACACACAAACACACACACACACACACACACACACACACACTCACACTTACACACAGAAGCCAACAGAGGCTGTCACTGTGCCACAGTTCTAAGTCTTGTGTGCCATATGCTACCGTAGGCTCCTGGCAGGCAGGAGTATCGAAGCTCTCGGTCAGCTGGGAGGGTGGTTCAAAGGCCAACAAGGGCCCATCAGGGACCATCCTGCATGCACACGCCGCTGAAGTAGCAGGCGTGTGTCAAAGCATCTCATCTCTGATTTTGACTGGATATATTCTGAAATCTTCTGCATGCATTTTTTAGAGAATGATGCCAGAATTGATCATTGCGTCGTCACAGTTTTAATGAATAACAATTCAGTTACTGATCAGCCTGAGCACCTCAGAAATATCCATATTTACAGGGTTTGACAGAACATTCAGGGTTTTTTTCAATAAGTAGACTGTTAAAATGATTTGACACTTTACAATCATGCAGTAGAAGAAGAGATGAATACATGAAATGTATCTAAAAAGCAGAATATTCTATATTCAAGGCAAGTTTAAGTGAAATCACTGACTTATTGTAAGAATAACAATAATCCAGGATTTATATTAGATATGGATTGAAGTACTTGCCAGATGGATTATCAGACCCAACCCTAAACCTAAAGTTGGTTATGTTTTCCAGTGACATTTTCACATGGAACTTTTCAGTTATCTTTCCATTTTTTTCCCTCAAGGCAGGATCCACTAACAATTTCTGCCAGTGCAAAATGATAGCATCCAAGAAAATGGTGTTTTCTAGAGATTCCCCACGGGGGAATTGACCTAGAAATAGGCTGATGTAGCTGTCCCTGCAGCTCAGGGCGAGTTGCAATTTGCATTTATGGGAGTTCCAAGGTGCAAAATAAAATGAGGAAATTATGGAAATTCATAGCAGACGTGATAGATTTTGAGCCAGTGGCCTTTTATCATCTTTAGATTGCACACAAAATGTTCTTCAGACATCGGCATTACTCCTTGTAGGCCTGGCTTTAATATGGCTCCTCGTGTCATACTTCTTTTTTTTTTCTACCTGTAAATTGCACTCACGGTGCCCAGTGTGTTTGCTACGTCGTCCCAGAGTGCCTTTTTACACCGTGTTAAAACATCTCTTCTTTGCAGCAGAGAGCTCTTTGGGGTGAGCTTTGACACCAACGCTTTGAGCACTCACAGCAAAAGAGCTACCATGCACATTGTTTTGTCGTCACATTTGTACATTCTCAGTTTGAACAAATTACTGGAGCCTGCCCTCATTTTAGTGCCTTAATTTAGTGAATAACCTTGCACAGGTGGGATTAATTGCATTTGGGATTACATCATTGTTGGTCTGTCTGGGCCTTAGTGTGAAATGAAGACTGTCAGAGGCAGTGATATACAGGTTAGCTTTAATATGCTACACTACCCAGTGATAGTCTCTGATCATTATTTCTTTAATCACCAGGAAACATTTGATTAGATTCTTGTAGTAGTAGTAGTAGTCTCTTTGCATTATTGCCCGTTGCGGGAATCATTGCTTGAAATCTAAATTACCTCAAGGTCATTTTTGTAAGAGCTGACATCCAGCTGCAGGGAACAGTGCAGTTCTTAGGCTCTGATACAGTTCTGTGTTTTCATCCAGCCGAGCAATTTGCTGTTTGCTCAGTATATTAAGGTCTAACACAATATGTGATCAAAGAGAATATGAGAGGCGTAAATACAGTTATTGACTTTTTTTTTCTTTTTTGCTCTCCATTCCCTGCTTTCTCCTCTTTGTGTGTGTGTGTGTGTGTGTAGATATTCGTGATCGCAGGAAGAAGCCGGTGATGCTGTTTATTCATGGAGGCTCCTACATGGAGGGCACCGGAAACATGTTTGATGCCAGCGTCCTGGCTGCCTACGGGAACGTGATTGTGGTGACCATGAACTATCGGCTTGGCGTGCTGGGTAAGTGAGCTGGGTTCCTTCTTAATGTTCAAAAAATCGCTCAGACACACGTGTAGTTTCCATAATGCTCCCATAGCAATAAGACATTCATGTTACTCTGAAGATATTAGGCGTCGTAGTAATATATTCAATTCAATCTAAGATCTTGTCATTTTTCCTTTTCACTCCCCGGCATCCCACCGAACACAAAACAGTCATTTGTGCGCACATGCAAGTCGATTTCACTCAGCAGACTCTTCATCTATTTTCTGAATTGATTAAGTCGGTGATGGATGACATCGATAGAATTCATCAATCTAATGACAACCAGTACAGGCGCTGATCATAAGAGCTTACTTTCTTATGGATCTCCCTTGTTGATTATTCCACTCTAACCACTCTGATTGTGTAATTGTTTCGCTTTTTGTAAAGGGACTGCAAACGCTCATACTTCAACCCCCTCCACCAAAAAAGCACTGTTTTTTTTTGTCACTTATATTCTTTGCACAAACAAAACAATTGTAAATCTTGAATTCAGTTTAAAAGGAGCATTTCACAGAAGTGACTTTCTGTATATAACTGCAGTATTGTCACTTTTAGATGATCTGATCTGATTTTTGTGTTTACTCTTTTTTAGATCTGTTTTGTTCTGAAATGCTCACTGATAATTTATTTCATTTAATGTTTATTTGATATGGACGGATACAGTATGAATAGAAAATTGCATAACAATTATCCAGAAATAAAACATGTTAACAGACAACAAAGTTGAACTATGTGGTACATTTTGTTGAATAGCAGAACAATTTGCCAGCTTACTCATACAGTATATGTACTAGAGCTGAAACAATTGGGAAATAAATCCAAATTCTCTAATTTCAGCTTCTGTGTATTTTGAGTTTTTTAGTCCTCCATGACAGTAAACTCAATAGCTTTGGGTTGTGGACAAAACAGGATATGAAGGATGTCAGCTCAGGCTTTAGGAAACTAAACTAATTGATGAACAGAGAAAATTATTGACATTTGAATCAATAATAAGAATAATTGTTAGTTGCAACTCTAATACATACAGATGCATGCATATACATATACACATGCGTAACTACCCTCCCCCCAACCCTACACATGACTACATGATTATGAAAATAAATTACTGTATACCAAAAAGCAAAAAAAATATTCAATTTGTTGAGCAAAATCAAATCAAACTCAACATTTTCTGTTCTACAATAATTTGTTTCACAAGTTTGTGGTGTCAATTATTACCCAGTCCTTTCACAACTTGTCATGTTACTGTATGATCATTAAAATTTAATTAGAGGAAGGTCACAAAATGCTATCAGCATTTACTTATTACAAGCAGTGAAAGTTCTGTATTTCTTTTTATTTTAGCAGTCATTATCAGGTCAGCGGGCAAATACAACCTTACACTTTAAATGGATTTTTGGTCCTGCACCACCTTTAGTCTTTCTCACCATGTGACCACCACTCTATTATTTATTTGGCTACTGAGTCCTGCATTCGACAAAGTAACTCTGACAGAAAGGCCTATGAGAGAGAATGCAGAGACAGGAGCAAGCATGCAAATCAGATACAGATCTGGCATTTTTACTAACACAGAAATGCACCTCACAATTCTTCATTTTAACTGCATGCCCTCGCCTGGCACCTCCAACCTCTAGATGTCTATTTCGCGGCTGTATAATTCATTCCACAAAGAGCAAGGACTGTAAAAAGGGAAATGCCTTTACAGAGTGCTTTGGTAGGAGAAGGCATGGTTATGATGCACTTTTGAGCTGTTACCACCAGACACAGCACAGTGAGAGAGAGGGATTTGGAAAGTAGTTAAGGTGGCTTTACAGGCCGAGTGCAGTGTAAGTATACTGTAACCTGGCTGCTCAGGTCACTGTAAGATCCTGCCGTAGCCGGCTTTGAAAAAATGAAGAGTATCATCTGTCACCTCAGCTCTCCAGCACGAGCTCGTCATTCCTTTTTCCTGAAAATACACTCCACTTCTCCTCTTTGTTA
The DNA here is from genome assembly GCF_905237075.1 of Dicentrarchus labrax. NCBI lineage: Eukaryota > Metazoa > Chordata > Actinopteri > Moronidae > Dicentrarchus > Dicentrarchus labrax. Next base: position 6,257,373 of record NW_026136717.1, read on the forward strand.
CTCACCGCACTCTGTCTCGCTCCATTGAGACCAAGTAATTTAGCTTGGAGAGGAGGAACATGCCTCTAAGGAGGCAGGTGCTAACTAAAGGAAACTAAGTGCATTAGATATTTCATTAGCCGAAGAGAGAGTGAGCCGCTGGAAGCTGTTTCAAAATCTGCTGCCTCACTTTGATTTGTTTTGCTTCTTTTTTAAAGGACGTTTCTGTGTTGTTTTTTGGTGCACTTACAAGCCTTTACAGTGATGACAGATTTTCATTTGCATGTAATTACCTAAAGTGTTGGCTTTTGAATGCATCTTTATTGAGTTCATCAGCATTTTTTTTGCTACAAAAGGATAATGCAATCTAAAATGTGACTACTACTAGAGATCAATGAAGCTGCCAGGAAACCAGTGTGTGACAGGACTGTGAGTTAGTTTGATTTTATATTCCAGTTCCCTTCCTGAGCAGTGGTAAGGAATTAAAGGATAATTTTGTATTTTTTTCTAAACTGGCTCTTATTGCTGTAGATGTCAGTCATCTGAAACATTTTATACAAAGTCCCAGTTTAGCCAAACTTGTTTGAAAAACTGCTTATTGGTCTTACCGTAGGTGGTCACTCACACAGTGTTCCTCTACAATGAGGGAATCATTATCAACGTCTGGGTGTGTTTCTGCCTTCAAATGAAGTGGTTTTCAAAATTCTGGCTAAACTGTTGGCTTGTTTCCAACCTGTCAGACTGCATGTGTTTCTTGCCTCATTGGGCTTCATTATAATGGTGCTGAGCTCCTGTATCTAGGAATTACTTTGGTGAGTTATTATGACTGATAGAAGTCATGGCCAAAAATAAGACCCTCGAAACAAAGTGCAATTTTCCTTTGATTTAAATTTGTTCTGTTTATTATCACATCAGTTGATTATCTAATTAATTTGTGACACTTGCTAATTGCAGCAAAATAAGCTTGATAATAAGTCTTATGGCGCAACTCAGTCACTCTGAACTTGGTAGTGGAGTCTTTTTATCCCAGCTTGAGCCTAGTACGTACAGTTTTAGATAGCCAAAAATAATCCTGTTCAGAAGGAGTCCAAATAAGTGGATTACTAACAGAAGTTTAGTTTTCAAAGAGGATAAAATGAGTCGGGAGTATCAGCAGCTACTCCTTTACTGAATTTGATTCAACTAAGAAACAAGATAAAAGCTAAAGTATTAGATTTTCTTAGATTATTGCTGTCACTGTTGTCTGTCACTGGATGTGCATTAGGTAGGACTGGATCTTACTTATCTCCTCCTGTGAAGTTGTAAATTCCATCTCAGTATCTTTACATGTCTCTATTCGGTAGTCTGGTGGCATCTGTTGCATTTTCTTCTTTCAGCCCCCGATCTGTGACACTTTCATCGCTTTCTTTGAGTCAAGGAGAAAGCAAATTGAGAGAGAGACTATGTCATTTGTATGCAAAGAGAAAGCTGCATCTATCTCCCAAATATGAGAGCCATCCAGTGCAATTTGGCTATCATTGGGAGAAATGTGAGTAATCTTTCGCCCCATGCATCCTATATGATGGATGGCATTTTCCTTTGACAGAGAGACACACACAGAGAAGCCAGTATGAGGGTTAGAAATGCGCATTTGTGTGTTTAGAGGTGGTGTGCGTCGAGCACGTGTAGCTGCATGCATTCATGCATATCAATGTCTGCTCTGTGGATACACTGCGAAGGGTCCTACTGTGTTTGTGTTCTTGCTTCAGCAATCTGACATGCTGATTTGGAAGGGCAATACAGGAATTATTGATACAGGAGCTGGATGTGGTCATGTGAAATGCAAACTCGACACTGCCTGCCTGCCAGACAGAAATGGTTATCTTTGCATGAGATCTTCAATTTGTGTCAGAACCCTACTGCACATATTGGATGTTTTATATGTGTTTGTAAATAGATTGATATAGGTTTTTTTTTACAGCCTCAGTCAGCATTGCAAAAGTTATATTTTGAGCTTGTGGTTTACTAGGCCTGCTACAAATTACTGTGAGGGTTGCAAAGTTTTGCATCGCCGTATGTTTTCAATTTAGCAGGGCATTTAATAACCCTGATCATATAAATGATTACAGCTGGAGTTAATTTGAATTCACCGCTGCTAATTAAGACTTAGAGGTTGCCTTTTAAAATGTGTCTTGCCCATACTGTATCTGGAAAGCAATAGACTGCAAAAGAAAGTGCAAGTCCTGTGCTACTGGACTAGTTGTAGAAACTAATAAACATATTTCAGGGCTCTAATCAAGCCAGTTCATTCCTAATTGCTGGTCCCAAGCCTGAATAAATGGGGAGGGTTGCTTCAAGAAGGGCACCCAGAGTGAAAAGCCTTTGCCAAATCAAATATGCAGATCATCAGATCTCCATGCCAGGATGGGTGGGGCCCGGTCTGCAACTGCTATGGAGAGCAGCCAAAGGGGAAGAAGAGTCACGTATTCTTCACACAAGAAGGACGGTTATTTGAACAGAAAATACTAGCTAAACTAGATTTAAACAATATATAAGAAAATGTAATAAGAAGTCTAAAGCCAGGCAGGTCAAAATGCAAGACCACTATATTGATAAAGAACAACATGTTGGCTGAAGTGGGGGTTTTACTTGAGTCTTTTGGTTTAGGGGAAGTCAGTCTAACCAGAGCCAATCAAATCGCTTGATTGGCTCATAATAAACTACAGTGTCCATGTTCATGCATTACAGGAACAACGGTCTCTTAAAGTAAGAAAAAATATAAAATATCTTCATGTGTATCATATAAATGACCTCACTGTGGAGTCAAATTAGAGAACATCTCCTTTGTATGACAAAATATCCTCGATGCAATGTGAATTCTGCAATAACTGAAATGGGTTATAGGTTGATGCAATTAAAGGGAAGCTTATTTTTGTGTGAGCACATCCTCAATTTGATGTGACCTTCACTTCACAGAATGTAGAGTGACTCAGAGTATGTGCACACTGCAGAGTTTATTGAAGGAATTTAAACATTACAATAATGAATTTTCTTTGAGTTTTCTTGACAGTTGCCGTAGATAAAAAACAACTCCATCTGAAACAAGTATAACATACAAACTGGTCTTACTCTATACCACCTATCCGTATTCTTGGCATAAATCAGCTGCTACACCATTCCTTCATCCCAGAGTCTAGCTCTACTCCCATTTCTTTCTGCTCAGTGCTTTGCTACTTCTGCTGCCTATTTAGATCTCATTTTCCCTCTTGGCAACTTGGTCATCAATCCATCCATTCTAAACATTTCACAACATCCCATTTGGTGAGTTACAACCAGCCAGGACAGTTACCTCCTATCCTGTGGTACAAATAGCTCCAAGAATCATGTCTTGACTTATTTTGGAAGTGACAAACAATTTACCCACTTGACTTTTGTTTATTTTTGCCTCCTGCTTTTATATTGTAAATCCTTCTAATTTAGGACTCGCAGTTTTGGGGATTATATTTAGTCACAGTAAATACAGTGCATTTAATATAATCTAGATGTAAACTAATTAAATATATTCTGTCTCTGCTAACCTCTTCTCAAGACTTTGTCTATATGTGTGTATTTCTGTACTTATACAAGAGCATTTAAGGAAAAACAAAAAGAAATCAAGACAAGAATGGCAGTAATAGAGGTCAGGGAAGAGAATTTAACCTTCTCTTTGTTCTTTTTTCTCCATCTGGCTGATTGAGAGACGTGATCTTTTCTCTCTCCGTCTCCGCTGACACCCTTGTTTAACAGCCGCCTCTCTAGCCCTGCCAGCACTACGCAAATGCTAACCACCATGGAATCATTCACATAGCCGAAACGGCCCCACTCTATCCGTATGCTAATATGAAAATTTACCTGTCTGCACCCAGACAGGCGAGTTTCTCCGGCAGCAGACATGGATGGGGTGGCGGCGGAGGAGAGGAGGAAGCAGCAGGCAGTCTCTCTGCAGGGAATTCTGCGGCGTTCAGTATGTAATGAAAAGCTTCGCCAGGCCACTGAGCAATTGACCTTGCCTTGGCTGCCTTGGCGACAGACATGCTTACAGTACATACGTCACCTTCACCCCAATGAGCTTTTTATATCCCTCCGCCGCCGACGCGAGAGCCAAGGAGGGAGAACCAGAGGTCGGGAGAGAGATGAAAGTGAGACTATGCATTCATTCAGATATTAACAATGATGATGAGAGCGAAGAGGTGGAATGGCATGGTACAAAGCTTTGAGCAATTTTTTGGGTGCTCCAGCACTTATGTCGACATACTGTACGCAGTATGAGCTATGTGTGCTGGAACACTGTGGCCAAGAGATGCACACACTGAATAGGGTAAGAGATTTTGAGAGATGAGAGAAGTGACAGTGGGAGAGAGATGGCAGAGAGTGGGGGGGTGGTTGGGGGGTGGGGTGGCTGCTTTTGCCTGTGATGCTAAAAATAAAACCTGCAGAGCCGCTTTTGAGTGTGCACTGGAGCAGACATTCATCTAGAGCGCAATTATATATGCTCTGTACTGCTGTCTGCAGATATGGCATCTTTTGCATTATATCTCTTCACTGCATAGACTGAACACGCACGCACACACACACACACACGCACACTGTTACTTTGTAAAACTCGTGATTTGGTATGGACTGTGGAAATGTGGTGAAAATGCCTGTTCAATGCTTCGGCAGGGGGTCTTCAGTGTGTGTGTGTGTGTGTGTGTGTGTGTGTGTGTGTGTGTGTGTGTGTGTGTGTGTGTGTGTGTGTGTGTGTGTGTGTGTGTGTGTGTGTGTGTGTGTGTGTGTGTGTGTGTGTGTGTGTGTGTGTGTGTGTGTGTGTGTGTGTGTGTTGTGTGTGTTTTTTTTTTTTTTACTGTGTTCTGTCCCATGACCAGACAGAGGTGTGAAAGGCGACCTGACAGGGCCAGAGAAAGTATTAAGACACACACTGGCTGAACACCTCTCCCAAACACTTGCTTGAACACACAAAACACACACTATTCTCAGTCTCCATAGCAACCTCCGGCAGAATTGATGAGCAAAGTCCTCTTGACTCTATGTGGGGGAGAAAAAGGGGGACTGTGGTGTCTTAAGTGTGTGTGTGTGTGTGTGTGTGTGTGTGTGTGTGTGTGTGTGTGTGTGTGTTGGGTGGTTTACAGTGTGACTTTGAGAAAGAGGACAGGCTGGTCCACTATATTCTGAGTGGGGATTAGCACCTCAGCTGGCCCGCATCACACACACACACACACACACACACACACACACAGGCTGACACACATTCCCATGGGCAGGTGAGATGCACACAGACGCCCTCCTGCACTGACACACACATTAACACAGTCACAGGCATGTATTCAGACAGCTCTTGCAGCTTCTCTCTCATTGCTCCCCAGACGTTGTTTCTCCTCTGTTTGTCCGTGGCCTTGATACTCTCTCACCTGACATGCCTCCTACTTTCTTGCCTTCCTCTATTCTCTTCCCACCCTCTCCTCTCCTCTCTCCTCCTATAGATTCACACCTTCAGGAACTTGTTGAGTACAGATATGTACACTGCAACACGGCTATCTGTCTCTGTGTATCAGTATTGGCCTCATTCCTACTACGAAATTATTCCCACCAGCTGAATTGGATGAATTATATAATGCGCAGCAGAGTAATAAAATCTTAAAATATGTTGTCTCCTTCAAAGCAGTCTGGCAGTCTAACAATGTAATAAATCCACAAAAACCTCAGGTTCAGGGTCTAACCATCAAAAATAGTCAACAGAGATCATTCTAATGTATCTTACAGGTAGTTTTAACACATGTATTGGATTAGTTGGTTTTCAGCCCAGCTGTAAAATCCTAGTATTTTTCAACTTGGGTGTCTGTTGTACAGATTTGGGAAACACCGGAACACATGTATTGAGGAAAACAGTGCGAGCCTCCTAAGGCTTCCCAGAGAACCTTCAATTTTACATAAATCATTGCAAATTCTCGTCTTTGAGTCTGCTAGATTGGCCATTATAGCTAACTGCATGCTTCAGGGGCAACCAAACTGTTCAAAAGCTGTCGGAGGGCTAGCTCTACAGCATTGGCCTCGATATACTTGCTTTCTCTGAATCAAGTTTCTCACATTCCTGTAAAGGAGGTTGCGAGTGCAAAGTTAGCATGGCCCACAGTCGGAACGGCCACAGGAAAATAAGGCCCAGGTTGAAAAATACCTGACACTGCTTTAACAAATGAGGAAAAAGAAAAAGATTTTTAAGTGATGACTGTGGTGCTATTTAACTATTATGAAAGGCACAGAGTCTTGCATCAGGATATGTTGGGACTCAGCAGATAGCAGTAACTCATTATACTACTCTTTATCCTTGTTTTCCTACCTCCCTTGGACAGTTGAGATAAATATTGTCTCTCGGTCTCTATCTTGAAACATCACAAACTGTGTCACATCCTGTTCAGACAGTGAAATGCATCTTTTTGTGATATTTAGAATATTATACCTGGTGTATTAAAGTCGACATAACTTACATAATGACAAAATTAATTATCAGCTAGGTTCCAGTTTGGTTAACTAGAGATCTGAAAAAACATTTACAACTCTTCCTCTCTGTGTCTGCAAGTGGCTCTTGTTGCCTCCCTATTAAGCTGTTGTTCTCTTTCTCAAACAACTTTCACTTCCTCTCACTTTGTTGCTTCATCTTGTCTGCTCTCTTTCACCTCTCTCTCTCTCTCTCTCTCTCTCTCTCTCTCTCTCTCTCTCGTGTTTGTCCCTTGCTCATCTTCTCTTTCATCTAATCTTTGCTTCACCCACTCTTTAAAAACTGACTTATGGGCCAGATTATGCTGATGTATGTTTCACATGTCAAACAATCAGCTTTGTAAGTGAGGAACCATGGGCTGGTAATAGCCGGGGATGGATCATCATTACGGAGGGATGACAGCCGTTTGAATCATCGTGCGGCGCAACTGGGAGACTTAGTTCTCCCCTGGGGACGGCGGAGTTGTTTGGGGAGCCAAAATAGCATCCCGTGCATCTTAACATCCAGATTGACACTCATAAAGACGGGCTGTTAGTGAGTGTAAATACAAAGCAAAGATAAGCAGTCAGCATTTGTGCTGGAATCTGCTGTGACGCGATGTGATGTTTGTGTGTGTGTGTGTGTGTGTGTGTGTGTGTGTGTGTGTGTGTGTGTGTGTGTGTGTGTGTGTGTGTGTGTGTGTGTGTGTGTGTGTGTGTGTGTGTGTGTGTGTGGACTAAAATTAACACAGTCTTTGAGCTCTCTTTGCATGCAGCCAACACACATATATAATAAACAACATATGGCATCAGGATGCTACAGTGCGGCTGTGTATTTAATATTCCCCTGCACTGTAGGCTGTGTGTTTGTTTCTCTTGATGTTCTGCCATACAGACGGGTGTGCATTGTTTGCTGTGAATGGGAACACTTTTATACTATAATTTGTCATCAGTTAATAGTATTTAGTAACAATCTTATATAAAGAGGAGTTTGTTTATGTGGAAGTATTTCAATTGAAATTGTTGATGTATCCACTTTGTCTCAACCTTTCTTTAACTTCAGCTCGCTCATTTCCCCAAATGATTCTTAATAATCCTGAGGGAACGGGTGTGAAGCTGATGCCGTCAACTGTTTGTTATGTGTTTGGAAGAAAGGAGCGTCAGGCGAGAGGTTTGTTAGTTGAGTAAATTGAGAGATTTTCCATGCCCTTTAAAAAAAATTACCTCATTGTGTTGCTTCATTACCTCCTAGTCTGCTGAGACTGCTGTCAGTGTATTTGCCTCTCCTGCAGTGGATTTCCCCCTGCATGGCTGTTAAGTACCACAACTGCCTAAATGTAGGAAGCACAAAAACCTGGGGCCATATTCACTAAGCCGTATAGAGCTGGACTGAGTGGTAAAACTGTAAGAAAATTCACATAGTGATGGCATTTTCTTCGAATTTTCTCCATAAGACTAAGATTAAATTCTAGTAATGGTTAAAGCTGCCAAGAAATTACCTTAGCCCTAAGAGCAACTCCTGCTCTAAGGGCTAAGGTGAAGAATTGTTAAGAAGGCATATAAATTGAATAGTCTGCTCTTGGCCAGTAAGTTGACAGCCATGGACATTTAAAGGACTGCTCGCTATTTCTTCTCCTCTTTAAATTTGTGTTAGTTGCTACAGCGCCCAGTGTGTTTCTAAATCCAAGATGTTTACAGTTATACCCTATTTGATGGATATTTGTTGACAGAAACTTCCTATTCCTTCCTATTCTTGTGTATAATGTATGACACTTATGATTTGGGATTTGGGAATATGTCAGTTATTTGGGAAAGATTTAATATGCTGATACTTTTTATTGCTTGTGTATATTATATACTCCATATTGTATATGAGTTTTATGGGGTTTCTAAAGCAGATAAGACAATGGCTGCATGGAGATGAACAGCAATGATCAGGCTGAATCTAGATGCCCCAAATAAGATCATGTGGGGATGATGTGTGTAGTGGATTTTTCCCACTGCTCCCAAGCCAGCCAAAGCAATTACTGCAGCTTTAAATTTAACAGTAGTAAAGTGTTTGGGGTGTATTTGTAAAGTTGCTTTAAAAATCGTTATATAGCTTCTTTTTTTTTGTTCACAGCAATACAAAACAATAAAATCTACAGCCAGAATGGGCAAGTAAACACTGAACAGACCTAGCACTGCACTAAACTAATAACTCTCCTAATGAGGCAGAAGAAAGTGAAGTAGAGGGAGTTTCAGCAACCAAGATCTGGAACAAGAAGGTGTATAACATGAGCTTGGAAGGTGAGCCAAATATGTAGGCTGATCAGTCAAAGCAATCAAATGACCATGAATGTCGGGGAATGCCCCAGATTCAGCACCCTGGACAGCGCTCATTACAATATTTGGAAGTTTTCATTGTGCTTCCACCATAATGCACATGCGCATTTATATTCGCGTCATTTCCTCATTGTTCCCCTCGCTGCCTGCTACTTCCTCAGCCCATTACTCCAGCCTGTGCCTACTCCATGCCAGACTGCGCTGCTGCCACATCCCTTTGGTTCCAGGAACACCAGAGTCCTCCTGGGGCACAGCTGGGCAACGTGGCCCATCTACCCTCTCCTCTCCTTAATGTCCACAAACCCTCACTCTTCCACATCTCCACCCTGCCATCACCACTGCATTAACCCATCAGCCTGGCTAACACCGCACCTGGGGCCAGGAGAGTGTGTGTGTGTGTAAGTGTGTGTGTGTGTGTGTGTGTGTGTGTGTGTGTGTGTGTGTGTGTGTGTGTGTGTGTGTGTGTGTGTGTGTGTGTGTGTGTGTGTGTGTGTGTGTGTGCACTGTTTCTCATGTCAGATGGTCACCTCTTAAACACACACAGGCAAAATGAATAGTAATAAAAGTAATTTGCATTACAGAGAGGGTGAGGTCAAGGACAGGGCTGCCTGGTGTCGACCACATGGTTAGCCAGGGCACCTGTGATTGACAGGAGGAAGAGCATGATAATGTCAGAGGCGACAGGACACCTGACATGAGCCACACACACATAGTCGCATGTACACACACATAATAAAACGAGACAGCAGAGGGCTGAGGGAGAGGGAGTTGGACAAAGGAAAAAAGCGAGGAGAGTAGTGAGAGAAATAGAGTTCACTCATGTGTGCAGTTGACTCTTCTCCGCTCACACACATGCTCAGACACACACACACACACACACACGCCAAACACAGGCTGGCGGTGGTAACTCGCTGGCCCAGGAACAGATGCTGTGAGCAGTGTGAGAGCCGGGCTACACCTGCTCTCCTCTGCTGCTCCACCTCCTCTCTGGTGCACGGCCCCACATCCAGACCCAGAGAGCCACAGTTCCTGCCTCGCTCCCCTTCCCCAGCCGCTCCACCTCTCGGCCTGGCCACTTTTCAACCCATGCCTCCCCCCTCTCTTATCCTCCACCTGGTTTCCTCCACACAGGGGCCAAGTTATAGAGTCATTAGCCCACGTGCACACACACACACACACACACACACACACACACACACACACACACACACACACACACACACACAGTGAAAGGCTGTCCATTGCAGTTCTTTTCTCTCATCACAGACTCAGAGGTATGCATGTATGTAAATAAGCTGCTGTTAATTTACGCCAGGCGGTAAATTTAAGAGCTTACAATTCCAATAAACTGTCTTGCACACCTACACACTCTCTCACTCTCGACCCTGTTACAACACCTGGCCTATTAATTGAAAACCTTACATGGTCCTCTAAGGTGCTTAATGTGTGTGTGTGTAAAAGTGCATTTGCATATGTTCCCCGGCTCAGCATATTAAGGAATTTCTGTATACGTGTCAGTTTATGTGGTGGTGGTGATGGAATTGGGTATGAATTTGAACAAGGTGAGTGTAGGTGGGAGTATGTATGTGTGTGTCATCCACCTGTGCTACTCCAGCTCTCCTCCTCTGATCAAGGGTGAAGCGGTGTAGGCATCTCATTAGGAAGCTGCTGGAGCTAATTAACTAATTAACCAGCCTACCATGGGGAATCGACCCTTTGCCAATCAGTGGGCCTAAACGAGCCACGTTCACTAACCTAAAGTGAAGGGCTGCACTTTCTTGTGTATCTTTCCCCTACTTGCCACGTTTGCTTTCTGCAAACCTGACATGGCTGCTCGCAGTCGACTGGGTTCAAACAAAGCCGGGCTGATGATGATAAACGCTTATTTGTGCCTCAGACATTGCTGTCTCGTGGACGGATGCGCGTGGGCGCACACGCAGACACACAGACACGCTGAAAGCAGTTCATGTTTTCGTATGGAAAGCCCTGTAATCTGTTGAGCTTTGAATGAGGCAGATGGTACCTCTAAAGTGGTGCCACAACAAGCTTGAGCTCCTGTGTCAAAACGTGCCTTTTTTCTCAGTGTGAGGCTATTTCCTGAACACTTCTGGAGCATAACAACATTTCAGAGCGCACCAAATGAATGACTGCTTGATATTATTGCACAAAGCCTTGTGGCCGTGCAATTACCATGATCCGTGGAACATGAATGAAATCCAAAAGTTATTACAAGCTTTCATTTTAATGAAGTAGATGCAGTGTGTTGGAATATAACCCTGAACATTTACAGGAAGGAATGGGGGAATGTGTGTGTTTATGATTCGCGTGCATGCCTTTGCACATGTTTGCATGTGTATCCGCACTACTTGTGCCCTCTGTTAGCCTTTTGTTAATGTTTGTACATACAACAGCGTGCCCATCACAGTTGACGAATTAGTTGGTGAATTAGTAATGAACACAGTTATGAAGCCACTTTGTCCTTGGTGTGTGTTTTTGCTTTGGAGTGTCTGTGTGTTTGTCCAGCGAGACAAAACCCTGCAACAAGCAGAAGACTGGTTGCTGGCCTGGCCTTCACATGTGAAAATAATGTGCATGGGGCTCCATTAAGAATGGAAGAATTGGAGGGTGTCGTCTCCAGAAAATACAACATGTTTATCTGCTTTAAATGAAGCTACAAATGTTAGCATACTTGGTGAACTAACGTACCAGCTGCAATAGTAACCTTGTGTTACTTCCAAGTGTAAGAGGCATGTCATGAGCTTACTATTTTATTTTGTGGGGTTACAGGTTAAGGAAAATACCTGTTCAAGACCGCATTACCACTGTATGGGAGCTAAGATGCTACTATATCAAAGGTTAGAGTAATGATTGCAGCTCTGTCCTGCACACTCCTGAAACTCCAGCCAAACTTATGTTAGATAGTGTTAAATCTACAGTGGTCAGATCTATTGCTTGTCCAAGTAGGTTTGTAATAGTAAGCATCCAAACCATTCATAACCTTTGTTATGTTAGAGTGAATAACATTTGAATTACATATTTCATAATAACTAATAATAATATTGAGGCTAGTTTTACCATACAATGAACAATGCTGCTTCATGTATTCTACATGAAAATAAACATGGCTCATCAGCTGGTGAGGATGCCAGTTTGTGCCTGACACATTTAGCTCTAGCCTCAGTTTTAATTTTCTTCGGATTTATGACCCCTTTTACAGAATCTTTGTTTTAAAAAGGGTAAGCTAGAAAGCTTCCACGCTAGAGGCTTGGAAAGTTGTGAATTTCCTCTGCTGTATGTGTGTTAAATAGTTGAAGCCATGGTTGGGTGAATATGTGTTTTTGCCTGCTTCCGTACATGTCTTGTGATTCCCAACTGTCCACTGAGACACAGTGGAAAGTTGTCTGTAATGTATTCTAGCCTGCAGCTATGTGACCATTCATATACATCGCTGTCTGACGCATTAGTGCTACGGCACCCTGGGGTCCAACCCAGAAGAAGACTGTGTGATGTATGATCCAGTGGCTCCCATGCCATCCAACAAAGAAACAGCACCAGCCTTCCTCTCTGTGCGAATTTCACTGATTAAAGGACCAGTTTGTCAAATATTTGGTCTCTGGGCAGCACCCAGAAGTGGGAAAAGATTAATTTGCTCTGTGGTGTTTTATAATGTCAAGTGTGTTTTGAAGAACATCAATACGGAGCGATACTGGAACTGAATCACAAACATGAGTGCATGTTCTTAACCATGTTCAGTATTTGATCTTTGCCTACAAACGGTTGGTTCCTCTCTTGTGCCCTTTTTCAGAAGCCTCCTCTCTCCTATTAGAGTGCAGGAGAATAAATTGCCATCATTTGTGGTTTGGGGTGAGAGTATAATTATGTTTGCAGAACACACATTGGCACCCAAAATCTCTTAATTGTTGTTCTTGCTGGGAAAGCATGTCTTCTTCTTATTCCTCCTCACATCTTCTCCTCAAAGCTTTTACCTACTTCACTCCATCTGACCTCCCTCGCCATCTTACACGTTTCCCCGCTTGCTTGTGCTGCTTTTTTAATTAGAAAGAAACAAATGTGCTCATTAGTTGGCCGACTATAGAGTAAAAGAATACAGGAAGGGCAAAAACATTCCGTTTCACTGATGAGGGAAATTGGATGAATGAAATATTTTGTCCTCTGCACATGCACGAAGGTCCTAAAGGAGAGATCCTTGTATATGAACAATGTGCTGAGACTATTTGTTGTATTTCTCAGAAAATAGAATAGGATCAAACGGCGGGTGTTGCCTTACACATGTAAACATGAGATGTCTGGGTGACTTTGCGGGAATGAGCTGGCTGCGAGTGGGCTTTGAGCAGATGTGAGTGGTGGAAAAAGCAAATTGGAATTGGCATCTGATCTGACAACTTGGCAGTGTTCTTACCTCCCGTCCTCAATATGAGTGCGGTAAATTGAGTGCAGCCCAATATGGGAATAAGATGAGGGGATTTGTTTATTTATTTTTTCTTCTCCTTTCTGGCTCGCTCGCAGGTTTGTAGATGTCAGCAGATCCTCAAAATACTGCTACCTTTGGAGGTGGAGAAATCTATTTTTGACAGCTAATTGGAAACAGGAGATTTTATTGCCTGCCTTATTTTCAAAATAGCTTAACTGCAAGTCTGTTCATACAGAAGGCTGAACCAGCACATACACACACACACACACACACACACACACACACACACACACACACACACACAAACTACACATGTAAAACTAACATGACATGAACCATTTAGGTGTCATATGCTATGCATTTTGCTTCCTCACACTTGCCGCATACTACACATACTACACTACACTATTCAATTATGCATTAGATATACCATGGATAATGCATGACATGAATATAGCTGATGTGAAATACTCCAAGGAGCCCCCTACACCGCCGACATTATTCATGTACTGTGTGGGCTGTTTGTGTGTGTGTGTGTGTGTGTGTGTGTGTGTGTGTGTGTGTGTGTGTGTGTCTGCGCATTCACATTCATGCTATAAGAACATCTTGATTTCTAAACTGATTTTCCTAGCAGCAGCCTCTCGATCGTCCCTCTCAGCTCTCCCAAGGAAGATAGATGCAGCTGTGGGGGGGGAGTGTTAGCTAAGACTATGATTATGCACTCTCTATTCACACACTTACACAATATTGCCTTGTGGCAGATCTCCTGGCAGAATTGATGTTGTGTGTGTGTGTGTGTGTGTGTGTGTGTGTGTGTGTGTGTGTGTGTGTGTGTGTGTGTGAGGAAGGACAGAGAAGGAGAGGCTCTATCTTCCGTCTCCTCTGTTGTGAGGAAATGCAGGACTGCAGAGAGCTCCACCAGGAATTCCTTTAATTCCAGGCTTCAGTCAGCCCCACCCTACCTTTTCGTCCTGCAGCCAGCCTCCTGCTCTCAATCCTCCTCCTGCTTTTAATTCCTTAGTGTGACTTCACACCTTTCTATCTTCCACCGACTCTTCCTCTCTCGCTGCTTCCGCCCCGGCTAGATGTCTCCAGAACTCCACCTCCTGCATTCACTCGTCGTTTTCCCTCATCTTTCTCTTCATTGTTAAATAAATAAAGTAAATTCTCCAGATAAATGGTTTGTCGGTGGAAAGAGAAAATTAAATACAATTCTGTCATTTTTATCATGTGTTTCTAATGACTTCTTCAGTCATTAGTCACAATAAAACATAATTAAGTTGTTACTGTTGTTATCAGCGCCATAAATACCCGAATGTAGCTGGAACAATCCAACAAGCATATCCCACTATCATCCTCTAATTTCATTCTCCTTATAATGAGTCATTGTTCTCTCAGTTGATGCAGAACTGAGCTTTTTCACTGCTAAATAAAAAAAAAAAGTTTGAAAAGTTAACTAATTGCAAGTTGAATTTGGGCTACTAAATAGATTTTATTGAGTGAAAGAATGGCAAGAATATAGTTGTAACTTGTCAGTTAATTGCAGATATAAAAAATAATCTTTCTGTGGTGAATAACACAATGTCAGAACTCCTGAAGCAGCTGTTTTTACAGCATGGATAAGACTTTGGAATTATAAAAAAAAAGAAAGATAAAAGATGGTACTGTCAGCAAAACTGAACATTGAATGCCATTATAACAAATGGTATATTGAACCTCTTAGTGATAATTAGGAGCAATTAGCAGTGTTACTGAGTAGATCCCAAGTGATATACTGATATGGCTGATATTATTGGCTTTTCCCTACCAATGCCAAGCCTTATTTACTCATTTACACATGGTGGAGCTCTGTCTAGCAAAGCACATCCTGCAACCTCTTTGCACGTCCAGCTAAATAACTTGTACTCAGTTTGTATTTTGGGTAACAAAATAAAGGTTAGCGATCCACTTACTTGCTTTTTGGAGCTTTCAACTGCATCTCATAAGGGGTTGGTCAATTTGCCCAAAGATCCCAAAGGTCTAGAGTTAACTGCATTACCAAATTAGCACTTCATTCTCACCAAGCATGTATAATTTATATGTCCTGTTTTGGTATGCTTCATCTATTATTAGAGCCAGTAGTGGTTCTACAGACAGTGCTATTGTTGGAACTGTCCTCATTGTGGCCCACTGCATAAAGCTCATCTGAATTTGATGAGCCACTGGAGGGCAAAACTACTATCTGCACCTTTGTTCATCTTTGATGATAGAATACCTTCATAGAAGGTTCCCTGAAAAGGTTCAGCCTCCAACGGATTCATTATTTGAAATTTACAGTTAAACTGACAATAAAACTTCAAATTCAATTAAAAATGTCACTTTAGAGTTAAGCAATATTTAAATTTTTGTTTTTTTAGATTTCCTGGATGCAAATACTTCAACAACAACACTAAAAAACCTTGGTTTCATACTCCCATATGGGTAATATATCCTCAGGGACATTTCAAGTCTTTTTTGTTTGTTTGTTTGTTTTTAAATCAACACAAACTATTAGACAGAAATTAGAAAACAATAGTTTCAAAATAAAATCTTTTTATACCATTACTTTTTAGAATTGCAGGATTATTTTCATTGCAAATAGACAGATTATAAAACAATATGTATAATCCCAGAGAGTGGGCACCGGGTCACATGACTGCAGAACTTGAGCCAACCCTCCAATCAGTGCTTCCCACTGAAACTGTAACACCTGAAATCAGGGCCCACCTTCAGCCTTTCAAATGTCTTTATGGGACAAGATACAAAACCCAGTAAATATTATTGTATTGTAAATCTATGCTGGAGTTTAACTGATAAGTTACAAGAAATAAAAATGTCTTCCCTCCATTGCATCTCACAAAGTAGGAAGATCAGTTCAGACAAGCCCACCCCACTTCTTCAACCATCCACCTATATACTTCTCTCAATCTCTGTGGTAAACTACGGCAGGCAGGTCAGAGTAGTTCCTTCTTTCACAGTTTGCCTTCCCTCCCCACCTTTTCTTTCTTCTCCATCTCCTTCTCCTCTTCCCTCCCTCCATGCCCTCCTTTCATTTCACCGCCCCCTGCGTCCTCAGGACTGTGGGTCAGGCCAGTTCAGAGCGTCAGGGTGAGCAGTCAGCTCCCGTTATGACAACCTGTCCATGTGAATACACCTTCCTCTCCTCTCCTCTCCTCTCCTCTCCTGCTTCTCCTCCTCCGACCCTTCTTCCTCTCTGTGTCTCTAAGAGGCCGCTACTCTTAACTCTCAGTCCTTCCTGATCCTTTCTTGCTCTCTCACTGTGATCACACTCAGTCCCCCTTCACCATCCTCTTCTATCTCCTGCTCCTGTCCAGCCATTGTCATCTTCTCTTCCTCTCCTGTAACCCCACGTTGGCCCTCCCATCCATCACAGGCTCATCCTGTCCTCTCTTGTTGCCATGCATATGTCTCAAACCCTAATAGCTGTCCCTCTGTCTCCGTCTCTATCAGTTCATCTGTCTCCTCCTCTCTCCTCTTGCACCACACCACACAAACCACCGCCATCACCCTTTTTTCCCTCCATTTTTCTCCTGTTTTTGTACTTTTACTAATGAAAAGATTCGTTCATTCTGAACCTGTGCATCGTTCATCTTCATTTTTTTTGCATTACTAGCGGTCCGTCTGTTCATTAATCTTTAGCACTCCCCTTGTCTCTCTCTCACTTATCTATCATCTGTCTGTCTCTATATCTAGCTGCTCCAAACTTCAAACCACTCTTTCTCAGATTAAACTCATTCCCATCGGAAATATATTCCCAATCGATTTACCTGTACGTGTTTATTTGCAGGTACTGAGCACTAATGCTTTCTGCAAAGGCTTAGCCTTTAGCAATTAATGAAAGGAAAGGATGAAACCTTGTAAAGAAAAAAAAATGCATCGGCCCACGTATAATTACGTTTAACTAAGAGAATGTTTTTACATGGATTGGAATCACTGTTGAGCTTAATTCAATACACTTTGCAATATAACCTTACAAAGTATTCCCCATGGAGATGTTTAGTCTTTCTCACAGAGCTTTTAATGTAACCAAATATAGAGAACATACTGTAATAACTACTACCTGTGATTCTTACTGATTATCATTAACCATAACAATGGCAGAGTCATTTACTATTACCCTTTTAATCTTAATTTTTCAGAGCCAGGCTAGCTGTTTTCCCCTATCTCTGGTTAAGTTAAATTAACCTTTTCCTTGCTCCAGCTTCATACTTAATGGACAGATATGAGAGTTGTCTGGATCTTCTGATCTAACTATTGGCAAGAAAGTGAATAAGCATATTTCCCCAAATTCCCCAAAAACTATTCATGGAATTATTTTTTATCTTGTTTCCAGAGAAATCGTGTTTTGGTCCTCCATATGGTACAAAGGATGTCTCTAAATACTACAACAGTCTTGGATAAGAAGCCACACAAAGGCACTGAACTGATTTGAGTTTTTTATTAATATTGCACCGCCAGATACATTGTGTTGATCCTAGCATTGGAGTGCTTCAGCTGCCAGTCACCTAACATTGTGTATTCAGAAAATTAAGGGGACATTAATCCTGAACCTTGGGCGCTGAAAATAACCACCTCATCACTGCTCTGCATCAAGTCCTATCCTCCTTCTCCCTTAAACATCCCCCTTGATAAAATGAAGAGCTTGCACTGTTTTGTATCTTACCCTGACATCTGACCACTTGCTGGAGAGGGCAAGAGTAAAGTGACTTTCCTTAGAGGAATCAATAACACATCACATTATGATTGTTTTCATACTAATTGGTGTCACCGGCAGCCATTATCGAGGACAGTGCTACTCTTATCTTTTCCAGCCTTATTAGTTTGCACAACAGCATTAGCAGGTGTCACATATCCCCTGGTTTAAATTAATGGTTAACATACGGTCTGACAGTGTTAATTTTTCTATCTTTACTAGTTTGTGTTAGCATTACCCAAGTTTTCCCTCTTCATTACTTTGAATTAGCAGTTAGCATCAGTCGGGACAGAGCTAGGTTTTCCTTCTTCATTGGTTTGCATTAGTGGTTAGAGAGGACAGTGCTAAGGTTTCCCTAGTCATCTCCCATTAGCAGCTGTTTAGCCCCGGCTTTCCCTTCCCATTACTGTGACTGACAGCGCAGCCGGGTGGAGGAGAGCCAAGCACTCAGAGGACGACAGACCAGTGCACATTTCACTCTGCTTATGCATCCAACACACACACAAACACACACCAAGCAGAATGGCCACACAGATGACACACACACACACACACGCACAAGTCACTACTATTGTTATACAAAACTGCAATTACATTTACGTGATATTCAAATACTTAACACTTGCATCACTTCACAACAACTCATACTAGATTCCTTATCCCTCCATACACTGACTTTTTGACAATTGTAGGCAATAAAAATGACACATTAGCCCTGAAAACCTCTGAATCACCACCCATGCTGACGTTTGTTTGAGCAATTCAAAGGTCCGGTTTTGCTGTATTGGTGACAAAAAGGCTATTCAGTTAGAAAATTACAGATACTCATTGAATCTGTTGCCCAGTAAGTCTCATGGTATTCTTCACACTTACCACAAGCAGGCAGACACATACAGGCGCACACATTGACGTACACACAGGATCAATAGCCACCAATGGAGCTTGGGTGTGAGCCCACAGGAGGCCGAGTGTATCTTTTATCCAGTGTTTCTGGGTCATGTCTCTGGTCTCCGTGTGCTGATGCAGTGGCAGCCAGATTGAGTGCCCTTGTGACTACACTTCATCGGCATCACGTTCAAAGGATTTTGATTGTTATTTTTGTGTTGCGCTTCTTTTGGGGCTTCTGTTTTACTGCAGCTAAAAAAGAATTCACACCTGACTTAGACTCAACACCGCAATACATTTTTACCATTACCACTGAAAGCTTAGATTATTTAACTCATGATAAATGTGTTTAAGAAGGTATGAGATAAAACCAATACAGTATTGATTCTACTTTGCCACAATTTATTGGGATTGTAATATACTAATACCAACTCGAAGCAGTTAGACACTGAGCAAAGGCCGATGTGAAATATGGCTTCGCGTTCCAGATTTGTTCATTATTTTTTTTGCAGACGAACTTGCACTTGGTGATTTTTTCTTCCTCTCTGTAGATAAGAAAAAGCCGATCATGGTGTCAAATATGGTCTTCAAATATAATGTGTGTTTTAAATGCAAGTAACCATTACAAGGCAGAATTTCCTGAATTTGACAAATGACGCACTTCTTCGGTAGAGAGACCATCTTATTTATTTCCTTTTCAGTTTTAGTCATACTTAAGTGGAGGCACAATATTATTCTTTTCACCATGCCAAACTGCTATCACAAAAATACTGTACCTGTTGTTGTCTTTGTCTTGCATGATTGTACTTCAGCAAACCCCTCAAGAAACCCATATAAGCGTATACCTTGCCAAAAAGTCATGTTTCTCCAGGAGAAATCTAGTCGTGTTGAGCAGGTTTTGTGTAATCCCTGGATTTTCCAGTAACTACAAATGCATTGACTGAGCATGTGGAGGAACAGAAGCACTTCTAAGAATCTCTCTGCTTTGTGTCATGAGTCAATGTTGCTCAATGGTCCTTGAGCGTTGTGAGATGGTAAGGCATGAGAGACCACATAGTAGAGGGATAGAGAAATCCAGGGTGGAGAGAGAGAGAAGAGAGCATTGGAGTGAGTTATCCGTGAGAGTGATTGCAAAGAGGGAAGAGGGTTGACGTTGGATTGCAATGAGTTTGAGAGCAAGACAGTGTATGCGAAGTATCGGAGTTGACGAGAATGGAAAGGACGGATCAGACAAGCGAAAGGGACACCAATCAACACCTCCTGATTGCCTCAGGTGTCCCAGGAGAAAGATCGATCTATGGGGAAGGGGGGAGAGGAGGGGTAGGAGGACAGAAAGATAACCGCTCCAGACACTCGTCAAAGAATACAAAGGAGTGTCATATCTTCCGCCGGCTCTCAGTCTCTCTGCAGGCCACTCAGGGGAATGAGCCAAGATGGCGCAGGGGTTTTATGTTCAGCTAGGTTCAGTTGTTGTTGACAGTAAATTAATGCTCTCAGACACTCTTTCCCCAAATGCATGTACTAGTCAATCTGTCTACCCATCAATCACTCAACCTTTGTGTATGCAACTCATTATTTAAACCAAATACAATTCAAAGTAGTAAAGTAGAAGAATGGGGGAATGATCACAGATTGCCTGCATGACACTTGAGGACTGTTCCATTTTTCCCCTTGAAAGGGTTTTTTCTGGAGTTTTTGCTTGTCCAAATTGCCAAACCATATACAGTATATTAAGATCTGGCAATTAAATCAGCCAATCTGATATGCATGGACCATGTCTATTATATCAAAAAGTATATATTGGGTATAAACCTGTTACAGTGTTATGCACACTGCACTGTTACCCCTTGCACAAGTAGAAATGCAGCTTAAGGCTGTGGAATCTAAAGGACCTAACAGCTCCATTTTATTCGAAGGACAGAGACGTGCCACCAAGTGCTTCTTAATCAAAGTTCAGCCATCCATACTAAGAGTGGATGCAATAAAAAGGAAAGATTGACCCAATTATGTGTACCTGCTGATTACCTTGTCTTAGAATCACAGAGAGGCACTCAATCTATGTCGCCTCAAAGAGCACTCAAACTGTATCTCCCACACATCCTATCTACATCCATACCACTGGCTCTTTGTTCCACTGTGGCTTCTAATCACAATGACAAGGCTATGATGTGAACTAAACCAGCCACGGCTGAGTCACGTTCATGTTCAGCTGACCCTAACATGATGGAAATCAATGTCCTCTAGTTCCCCTGCACTCATCCACCCTCACTGTCTCACTCTCCTCCTTTCTCTCCTTCTTCCCATCACCTCCATATCCCCTTCTCAAGGTTGCTAATGAATTATAAATCCCTCTAATTCATATCTTCAGCAAAGTCCTATATCTCTCCAGCTTCAATAGCTCAGTGGCTCGCATCGCTTTCATTGAGAGTTGAGGCGACAAAGTCAAAGAAAACAAAGGTTATATTATTGTTGCATTTTCTCCCTGCTGGCGTTTAGTAAATACAGATGCAGATAATAGAGTGAGTCACCAAGAAATCTGAATTGAGTGTGTCGGCCTTGAAAAGAAGACTGACTGAGGTTGAAGAGCCGTTTGTGGAAAAAAGACTCCGGGTTCCAGCATGCAGTTGCTCACATTCTTGACCATTGTTAAATAAGATTAAATGGAAGATCTAGGCTACAGTTTGCTGACATCTTCTCTATTGGTGATAATTAACCAATTCTCCACTGTTCTTGTCTTAACATGTTTGCATAACAGGGACATTTTCCTTTGAGATTATGGTGTTTGTGGGGTTTTATTTTATTATTATTTATTGTCTTTTTATAGAATTATGTTCTAAAGTACCTATGTGTGTAGGCTCCATAGCTGACGTGCATGACTTTTTTTCTGTGAGTACATATGTTGCCCACTTTCTCTCAATATCACACAGTAATACATACACCATAATACCACCTGATCATGAACAATACTATGCATCTAGGGTTGCAGGAGTGACATCAACAGTGAAATTCAACTACAAATCAAAATCTACGGCATAGATATCTACAGCAGGACTTCCATTAACCCCTGCAAGTACAAACCCCTGCACAAGTACAAATCCAGTACTAATCCAAACAGTATCGGACACGGACACACACACACACCTTTGCAATATTGGTATTGGATATTGTGCCCATCACACAGAGTCAGGTGTGCAAGGGTAAAAAAAGTAGCAGCAGCATTTGTTTTCTTTTATAATTCTTTATACAACTTCTTGTATCACTTTTTTATGTGTACAGCGTTAAGGAGAGACTTGTCAAAAGTGTGTGTTATCCCCATTTGTACGATCTATTGTGTCTCCAAGACTGCTGGCTTTTCACCCCACCTTTGAGTGTGCCCATTTAGAATAGTAATAAATGCTTTTAAACTTAGAATAACCTAGTCCATTTGAGGCATATAGAGGCCTTAAACGTCTTGTTATTCAGTTCACTGCAGACATTAAACCCATCAGAACCACATAGTTTATTTGCAGTTTGGGCAGCTAGTGTCACATTTTGGAACAATGGATTGCATATTTTAGGGAAAAAAATAAATTTTTAGTAGGGATTCATTGGTATTGGCATCAGTACTGACCAATCAAAATTATTTTATCAAGACAGGCTGCCAAAGTTTTTAGCACCACAGCCAACCCTGACATCCTGTCACTTTACATAAAAATGATTCCAGTGAGTTCCACACAATGAGGTATACAAAAACGGATCCCCCTAACTTTTTGCACAACAGAAACTTGATAAGGAAGTAAAATGTTTTACCAATTATGTAATTTTGGGGTGATCATTCCACACACTGTATTTAATGACAACATAAATTTTGAGATTATGTTCAGTGTTGTCTGTGTTTAGGCCTGCAGCATGTGATCCTTACACAACAAGTCTTCAAAGGAATGGGGTCACGCTCACCAGCAAAGACGTATTAAGAATATTTATTTATTACCTTTTCTTCCTGTGAATGCAAGGAAGGATGGCTGTTCCCACGGTAACAACTAATGGATTGTAATAAACTCAATAAACCCTTTCAGTCTTAGTCACTCTGTATGGATTAGCGATCCACTTATGGCTTTTAAAGGACAGATGTGTCATAGGTATTTTTTTGCAGTTCAGTCAGGCTTATATCACATCCTGTAGAATCACACTGAACTATTTAATATCATGAAGTATTTGGACAATGTACACAATTTGCTTATAAATAATCATATCCTTCTCACAATTTTTTAATCAGGAATACGAAGTTCCTGAACCCAAGGCTGTGAAATGAGTTGCTGATTTTGTGTTTAACTTCAGTTTTAGAACAAAGTTTAAACTTTGCGCTCGGCAGCTGACCTCCTCACCCATTGCTTAAGAGACCTTCAAACAGAGGAGCAGAGGACAGTGATTTCATTAGCCATTCGCTGAATGGTGTGTGTGTGTGTATGTTTAGGTGTGTATGTGTGTGTGTGTAAATGTTAATGATATAAGAAATGGAAGGATGGCTAAATGAAAGCCGTGTAAAATGTCAGCTGTGCGTGTGTGTGTGTGTGTGTGTGTGTGTGTGTGTGTGTGTGTGTGTGTGTGTGTTTAATTTTCATTATTGCTCCCATCTCTCTCTCCCTCTCTTTTTCTCTCTCTCTCTCACTCGCTGTCTGTCTCTTATGCTCTCGCTTTGCAATTATAACCTCCATTAATTATGAATCGGGCCCTGGATGAACAGGGCGAAGCTGCTGCCACTGTCGATCCAGCCAGGCGGCACAGAGACCTGGCAAACTCCTGAGCTGTTGACATCGCCTACGGAAGCACCGCGTTTTAATTTTCCATTTTATTAATTCAGGTTGCTACTGGTATGAGCGAGGAGTGGAGGGAAGGAGGGAGGGAGGTGCTGGAGGGACGGAGAAGGGGTAGAGCGTAGTATATAGCTATAATTATCCCACATTATTAGTAATGATAATAATATTGCTGAGAGAGTGGAATTTGTTTGCCCCTCAGCCTTGCCCACTACTTCATTTCAGAACGTGGAGTGATGAATTAATAAAAAACTTTCCACTGACTGGCTGGTTGAGTGGCATGTGACATACACTTTCTCTCTCCCTCCCACTCTCTTTCTCTCCGTCTTCCTACAGGTGACTGGCTGACTGGCAAAATAGCATCACACCCAGACCCACTTTCAGGGTAGTGAATATGGGAAAGAGGTGTAATCAACAAAATTGAGGCAAAGCGCTCTACTTTGTCCACTTCAATTCACCAATGACGAGTAGTGTGCATTCTGACATTTCGCCCGTGTGTGTTTGCGTGTGTGTTCTTCGACAAGGTGACTGCCTCATAATCAGGGCAGAGAGTGCAGACAGGTCGGCATGGGAAACGCCTTGCACTATCTGTCAAAATTTCATCACTATATGCCGCGACCAGACACTAGATCACCTCGAGTCACCCTAAGCAATGCTGCGTGACTTGACAAATAGAGAGGGAGTCTTTTAGAGATGTTCATTACAAAGAAGTTGATGTCTATCATGAAAATACCACCCAGAGAGAAGTCTCTAAAAATCCCTCTCAGGTTAGAGATGGTGGTTATTTTGAAGCGCTGAAAAGAGAAAATGTTTTAGAACAATTTGCAACAACGTAGGCATTAATGTTTCCCTGCGTTGACATTGGAAAAGAGCCATATCAGGTCAAAATGTTTTCCTAATTAAGTCCCAATCCAGTATAACACTGATGTACCGCGTCTGAAACATTTTGTTTTGCCGACCAAACGCTCTAATCCCAAGTGAGTGTGACGTTGACGGTGTTCAGTGCAGGCCCGTCTTCTTTGTGAACCTGATGAAGCTTCTCTTAATGAGACACCACTATGTTTCTTCTTCTAAACTCTTTAACTCAAAAAGCTTCTCTTTTTCCCCCCGCACAATAGTAGGTCCTCTCATTAACCAACATGTTCTCCTTATTTCACTTCGCTTGTTCCTTGCTCTCATTTCCTGATCGCCTCCCTCAATCTCTCTCCCTCCTGAGGCCAATCATGTTGTTATGTGTTGTTGTCATTTATAAAAGGACACCTAAGAACCCTTGTACTCCCCACTGGCCTCCACAGACAGATTGGATGCCAGGAATCAGTAGACAAGTTGAGTCGACAAAAGCAATTAGCACATTGAGGGGCTCTGTTGTTGTATGCCACTTTACCTAGTCCATCTTGCCAGGACCAAGAGGTTATTCATCTTTCTAAGGGAGAGACGTGTGTGTGTGTGTGTGTGTGTGTGTGTGTGTGTGTGTGTGTGTGTGTGTGTGTGTGTGTGTGTGTGTGTGTGTGTGTGTGTGTGTGTGTGTGTGTGTGTGTGTGTGTGTGTGTGTGTCCCTTCCAAGGGCAAATGAAAATAACTTTTTCTTAGTTTTCATCAGCTATAGCTATGTTCCTTGTCAAGGACTCCGGACTTTCAGGGTACGCAGCAGTGGTGGAAGAAGCACTCAGACCATTCACTTAAGTGAACCTACAAACACCGTTAAACAATTAAACTAATTAAGTACTCTATTTCAAGTAAAAGTCCTGTATTCAAGTAGTGTTAGCAAAATATACTTAAAGTATCAATGGTAAGTACTCATTCTGCAGAAGATCAGCTCCTGTGACTGACATATCATTATTACAGTATTAGATCGTTGATACAGATGCATTAGTGCATAAGCAGCATTTTACTGTCGTAGACGGCAAGGTGGAGCTAGTTTAACTACTTTATAACAATAAGGTATTTTGATCCAGTGGTTCCCAGGGGGTCCCCTCCAAAGGGTCACAGGGGTCAGGAGATGATTAATGGGGTGTAAAAGAAGGAAAAAAACATTCTGCACTATTACAAAAAATAGCTATACTTCCTGTGGACGTTTTTTGTGGAAAAATATTGGATATTTGAACTTCCAACAGTTATTTTAATTAAACCATCTGAGACGTTTTAAAGTGGAAATGTGGTGAAATGGTGGAACTGCAAACAACTCATAGACACTTGAAACATGGCAAGACAACTAGACAATGCTTTATTGTGAGGGGTCATAAGCCCAAAAGGTTTAATGTTATTTTATATATATAAATTACAGATATGAAATTCCAAATGCATGTTTGCTTAATTATTCGTCTTTCTTATTACAACACTCCAAAATCATTATCATTATTTCATCATTTTAGAATTCACATTAATTAGTTAAATGGAGATGACCTGTATGTAGTCAAGGGGTTTCAGTTAATTGGAGGATAATTACACCTGTAGCTGGAAAGTCCAACGGTTGTTGAGTCAGTATTGTGGCAAAACCGGCACCATGCAGGCAAAGGAACACTGAGCAACTCTGTTAAGACTAAATACTGACTTGCAAGGGGTTAATATCTTGTATTATATATGTGTAATTCATTCAGATCACTCTGTAGAGATCTACTTTCACTTTGACATTAAATTATTTTTTTTCTGTTGATCACTGTCAACCCGCATTAAATCTACTTTAATTCAATGTTGTAAGATAGTAAAACATGAGCTTTTATGGGCACTGCAATTTCCACCTTACAGATGTTTGTATTTGTTAGTGTGATCTTCTGTGCTGTTCTGCTGGTGGTATACCTCCTGCCTGGATACAATAACAATTAGCAAGTCTAATGGCGCATCGACTGCCTTTGCCTCTTTCCGTCAGCTCAGCACCCTCTCCCTCCTTTTAACATGCTCTGTTCAACATCACAAGACACCCCGGTGTAGCAATCCATACAGTGAGGTCCTCGCTCTTCGCTACAGTGTCAGGCCACAACACAGGAAGTGTTTCATCCAAACCTGTTGCGGATTAAGGACGCTCGTCTGGCGGTGCAGAAGATTAACGGGCGTTGTCACAGGCCATCGCCGACAGACGGCTAGGCTATCATTAGCATCTTAATCATCATGGTGCCGTTGATAGCCATCGTTGTGCGGGCCAATTTTAAACAGCCATAGTGCTGAAGAGCCATCTGATCTTTTCACCAAGAGTCACACTGAGCATAACTGTTCCAACTCCGGAAATCATTTTGTGGGCAGGAAATAAAAAATATATATCATCTGTCACACATTGGTATCATTTTGGCATGGTTTGTAATTGGAGACCTACTGTGTGTAATCAGAAGAAACTTCACACACTGTAAGTGGCAAAACAGCAGCAGTGGTTATCCAAACAAGGTTGAGGCTAGTGCACACTGTTATCCTATGAAACATGCCAGTCAAGTCATCTTATCAGCACTGACATACCATCCACACAACACCTAATCCTGCTTATGTGCTAATGGAAATGTGGATGTACATTGTATCGGTGCAAACTCCCCAAAGAAAACAACAGTATTAAGATGGCTTAACACTCTCATCTCTCTCTCTCTCACACACACACACACACACACACACACACACACACACACAAACATACATACACACATACCACCTCCAGTTCCGGTCGGAGAGGGATATTATTTAATGGAATCATGCTTTTTTTGCTCTTATCGGCCTTTCCACAGACACCCTGTTTGCCCTGCCAGGAAAACAATGAGAGCACAAAGCCTTTTGTTAGGACGAGTACCCAGCATTTCCACCTCTGCCGCCCACCCATCCCCAAAAAACAAGCCACACTGCATTCACACCTCCCCAATGTTATCTCCGTGGTGTCTCACTTCCTGCCTGCCCACCCTGCATTTGGCAGCACGTCCACGGCGGCAGGTTTTTTCTTGTTTTTTGCCAACGCGGTCAAGATGTGCTCAAGATTCGCTTATCGGAAGATAGGGATGTGGTGGGGGGGGCTGGGGGGGGCTGGGGGTGTCAGAAGCCGGGGGGGGTACTAGCTGCAATCTGCTCGTCATTATCAGCTGCTGTTAACAGGGTGACTTCGGCAGCATGGTGAGCGGGATGTGCAGATTGTGTGTGAGCTCACACAGCTTAAAACATGAACCTACATAACAAAACATACATACAAACAATTTCTTGTGCTTCTTTCTATCTCTCTCACACACACTTCATGAGCCTCCTTCTCCATTAACCATCACCACCAGCAACGCTTTCTTCAATTTCCACCGTAGCATTTGTGCCTTCCCTAACACGGACACTGCCATTAAAATGTGATTGATTTCCTCCAAGCGGCTATTACAAACCTTAATCTTCCTCCCTGCACCCATTGTAGAGACGCACCATGCTTATTTCAATCCAGCCTCACGTATATGCACACACACACACACATTTACGGCATGAATTGTAGAACTTTGAGATAGCAAATTGTCATTACTCTATGGGAAACCTATAACTTCATGGAGAAAAATGTGTGTGTCGTTGTGGCTATTAGCTGCTGAAACATTAGCCTGAGACCATCAGATATAGACAGGTTGTGTGTGTTTCTTGTGTCTCTTTTGTGTGTGTGTGTGTATGCATACATGTAGCCCCCCCTCCTCATGAATATGGTAAATGTGTAAGCACTGCCAATGGCCAGGATAAAGGGCCGCGTGTGAATAAACTTTCTATAATTACAAGCTGCGATTAAATCACCACAACCAATCTGCTACCATTCAGTCCCAAGGCTTTAACACACACTCCCCCACACATACACACACGCATATATACTCTGTATTGTCTCTGGGTTTATTAAGAAGGATAATGATGATTGGAGAGTGTTTTTTAGGATGGTGCTTGATTATTTCAGTTTCTTCTGCCATGTTCTTTCGCTCTACTCTGGTGCAAGATCAAAGATGCAACTACATGTTCATTGTTTCCTCTCCGTTCTTCCTCTCTGGCTACAATTGCTTCGATTATTTTTGTCGTTCAGCACCCCCAACGCTGTTTCTCTTTTCTTTCTGAAACGTTCTGCCCCAGCCTCTGTTTCCATCCCCTACATTTCTCCCGCTCTTTTTCTCGCCCCCGGTCTCGTTGCGGACCAATCAATCCCATATTCTATCTTTAATGCGGTCTATCATAATTTTCTCATTATAATCAGAGAGTGATTGGATTCTGGGGGTAAATGAGGGATTCTGAGAGGTAATTAGCAGACTAATAACTCCAAGTTCTGACATGTTGAAATAAGAGACGGATGGAGAGACTCTGAATCTCTCATCTGTGCGGATGAGAGGAAGAGGGAGGAGGAGGAGGAGGAGGAAAATCAGCCTCTTCTGGAAGCTCTCTGCACAGATACATCAGTGGCAAGCTCAATATTATTCTGTGGTAGTGGGAGGAAGGGACAAGTGTGTAAGTGTGAGTGGGTATATTTGCAGAACAGCAGGCACGTTTTGTCTGAGTGTTTGCATTAATTCCTCTTCTTCTTGTGGAGTTTCTGTAGCAAATGAAGCTGTGAACAGACGTTAGTATTACTGAAACCAACAAAGACTAGACATCCCACACATAATGACTTTTGTCGTGTTGTGTGGAGGTGAGAAACTAAAGCAGCTACTTCTGTCACTTTTCATTTGTACTACCGAGTGCAACACCCTGAGTGCTTTGAGAGGAGAGCGTCTGAAAGTGTACACCCTTATCCACATTTGTTTGATTCATTACATCAAGACTACAAAGACATGTGAAAGACACAGAATTCTTGAAGAGAGAGCAGTGGGATGCGGTCAGGAGGAGGCAGCGACCCGTGCTCATTTGGAATAGCAACACTTTTGTCTTAAACATCTTGTACAAACTAGTTTGTTTCAAGTGTGGTGAACCCCTCAGAGATCTTCATCGCCAAACACTGAAGGATTTTATCTCCTAACTGTCAACACCAGGACTCTGTCTAACTTGAGCCAATCAGATGTGAAGCCCCAATCATAGGTATGATCCACTGAGCCTTTGTAATATGTTTTCCCACCTTCAGAGACATTACAGCTGGAAGTCTTTAAATCTTTTTCTGCAGAAGTGCATGCACATAGTTGCCAGTGCACATACTTTAGTTCATGACACTGCAAATATTAGCATGCTTACCAGTGGCCTGCATACATGAATTCATTACTGTCTCAACACATTAGTCCATACCAACAAGCGCTATAGGTTTGGTTTGTAATGGTGCACACTTGTCCTCTGGGTTTTATAGTACCTGTTACAGTTGCATGTGTCCATTGGCCGCAGGTGCATGTGTCCTGGCCAGCGGAGCGCGTGATTAGCCAGCACTGCCGGCCATCCATCTTGGTTGGTAGAGAGCATGGGTGGGGTTAGCTTGACCACAGACCTGGCTGGCCTGGCCCCTGGGATACAACTATGTCTCCATCCACCTACCGACCACACACACACACACACACACACACACACACACACAGCAGCAGCACCAAGCCTGCAGGTTAATGGCTTTGACTCCTGTCCACTCCATCTCTCTCTCTCTGTCTCCTGCTGTCTCCCTCTCTCTCCCTGTCATTTCTTTGTCCTAGTCAAATGTTTGCTCTCTCCATCTTAATCTCTTCTCAGTCTTCTTCACCTCCATATATTCTCCCATCACCTTCTTCTTCTGTGCCTCTCCTTTCCATCTCTCCATAAGTTCCCTCCATTACCTTTCCATCTCCTCATTACACCACTTTAGATTTTTTTCCTCTTCCCTATTCTCCCTCTTTCTCTCTCTCTCTCTATCTTTCCTGGAGTGTGTGTTGCATATGTATGAGGGACGTGACAAAGTGCTGCCCTCAGCGCAAACACAGCATCCAGAGAGTCAAGTCTGAGGAGAGAAAGATGGAGAGAGGGGTGGGGAAGAAAGGGAAAAGTTAAGGGAACAAGGAGAGGAAAGGTGGAAAGGAAGCAAGGAAACAGTAAAGGACTGAGGACAGTTGAAATGAAGAACCAGAGGAGGGGAACTGTGATGTTCCATGTACTTTGTGTTGTTTTCATATCTGAGGACAGGTAGGAAGATTTCACTATCTTTTAATACACCTGTCACACAATTGCTCTTCTCATGAACCAAATAAATAAGTTATATGGTTATTTTGTTTTATTTGAAAATGCCTTGAGAAACATTATCTTGTTAACAAGAGAGAAAAATGTCAAAAATAATGTACGTTTCCATTTAACATCCACATGTAGAAAGTAAAATAATCACAATTTTGATTATTGTATATCAATCAAAAATTGTTTGATGGCTTTAGTTTCCTTTGGCAGTGTTTACAAGTGAGAGTCAATCTCTGACAGGTCTGCAGTTATCATTGTCTCATATTTCTTTTAAACTAGTATACAAAAGGTCTAAAAAAATTGACTTAGGATGACTTAAGAATGAAAGCCCACAAACAAAACAAAGTGAGGGAACCATAGATAGGAGGAGATGGGTACAAAGAGTGCTGTACCACACTGACAGTGGTTGGAAACAGCTGGTTGAGGAGGAAGCTCTGATAACAAAATAGAAAGGATGGAAGGACAGGAACGAATGAGAGGTGAAAGAGAAGACAAAAAGTGAGACGGACAGACAGGTCATTGTCCCTCTCACCAACTCCAGCGTTATGCTACCTTTGGCCAGTTGCCAGGCAACAGTGTGCTTGACAACAGCTGAGGATGAGTTGACGTGGCTCTCCCGTCACAGTGAGGAATTGTGGGTAGCCAATGTCAAACCCCCTCCCGACACACACTCAAAGTCAATAAGAGGGCACCCATCTTTTACCTAATGGGAGAGCAGAGAAAAACAGTGTGGCAAAGTTGTGCGTCTTTTGTCTCACAGGCTCCACCTGAGTGGTACACACCCTCTGGCCCAAAAGAGAAAAAAAATGCATGCACACACACTCCATGTAGCCAGACCCAGGAATGTGGGCGTTAATGTCATTGAGGCAGTGTTTTGCAGTTATTTGTACTGTCTCATGCTGTGTCCATGAATACGGGAGTATCGGTGCATCCCACCGCGTGTGAGCCCACCTGCCCTCGTTGTGCTGCCTCTTGGTCCCCAAGCAAACACCTTGATAGAGACCCACCACTGGTTACACCCGTAGCTTATGGTAATACTACCACTGATATACACACATGGAGATACACACACACACACACACACACACACACACACACACACACACACACACACACACTGAACGCCCACAGTGGGACTGGAGAAAAAAGATCTCCAGTTGCTGCATCAGTAGCATCAGATGAGGGTTACAGAGAGAAAGAGAAAGAGACATCTGACATTCCTCAAAAATAATTCTTCTGTCAACAAAAGGCAGTAACAGTTCATGCAGAGCAGCTTTAATTCGGCTTAATTGAATGATAATAATTAATTGAAAGCAACAATCAAAACTAATTTTCCATAGAAAATGTCTGTATATGAACTGATTTGGTGCTTTTGTGGGCCAGTCTAGTGCATCAAATGTGCATTATTCCACTGCTGTAAATTGTCCCCAACAAATCCACAGTTTGCTTCTATTTCAGTGATTTTTACTAAAAACATCTGTTCCCAGCTGTTTTGTAAAAGAAGTAAACAGTTTTTTTTTTAACAAAACTATCTATTTGTGCCCTGTTTGTAAAGATTCACATCCTTGTGACTATCACATTATTGATTTTGGCCTTCTTAGACAATGTTGAATAGTGCCAGCCTTATTTTATAGCATTTTCTATCTGAAATATATAGATATATAGGAAAATAAATATATATTCCAAACATATGATATAGCAAAAAATGACTGAGAGAGAAACTTTGGAGGACAACTTTAAATTATATGTTGAGAGTTAAAAATATATTTACACTTTTTGCCCTTATCTATACTGTCGCATTCATTATCTATTCAACATTATATCTTTTTTATATAGACAGACTTGAAATGAAGGCCACAGTGAGGATGTCATCCTGAAAATGAATGCTCTGCTCCTCTGCAGTCGCAGTAATTCACCAATATGTCAAGTTTCTGTGACCTGTAATTTTTTTGAATGCTGGAACGCAGTCCTGAAACGCTTCATTTTTTTCTTCATGTTTCTTTCAGTCCAAACTATCGCATGTGACAGATAAATAGATAAACCGACAGACAAATGAACTGTCAAACAAACCTCCTAGCAGGGGACAAAAACAAGAGCAAACCAAACCTAAAAGTTTTCACTAGCTTAACTTCACTTACATCCTTCTGTGTCACGTCTGCTGTTATATGTTACGCTCCACGTGTGCTTGCTTGCTCGGCCCCTCCTCTGTCATGTTGGCGGTAACTAAAGGCAACAGAAGCAGGAAGTACTCTGTTATGCCTGGCTGCCTGTGCTGCTTAAGAGAAATGGTGCATTCACACACGCGATAACACTGCTCTGATGAGCTGTCACTCAAACACCTCGCTGTCGAAAGAGATGACAGGGATGAAGCAGCTTTATTGTGTGTGTGTGTGTGTGTGTGTGTGTGTGTGTGTGTGTGTGTGTGTGTGTGTGTGTGTGTGTGTGTGTGTGTGTGTGTGTGTGTGTGTGTGTGTGTGTGGGAGGGATAGAACAGGTGTGTGTGTGTTCCCTCATGTTTATGCTAATTTACAACTCAGTATGTCTGTTCTGTGTTATCAGCAAGCCTGTATTGTGCTGCATTATTGCTTGCGGTTTTGAGGGTGTGTATGTGTGTGCATTTGTGTGTCTACACATGTGTGGATGAGAAAGAGAAGGAGTACCAGTGTGTGTAGTTGTGTGGGTAAACACATCTCCTGTGTGTGTTTGTGTGGCATTAATTTAGCAGAGCTGTGGAAGCGGCCAGGCAGGCCAGTCTGTTAGCGTAGCCGCTCTGCCACTACTTATTAATCAACCTGGCAGACAGACATTGGTGGCACTGCCCCTCTGCCTGCCAAATAGGGAGCTGGCCTCACTCTGATAACTTTCAACACACTACACCCACTGCTCTGAGGCTGCCAAATTAGGAGCAACTCTGGCTAAGATAAGTCTAATAGTCCCGTGCTGTGGGAAGGTGATAGACTGTGGCTCGCCTAAAAGACTGATGGTTTCGGTCGGGGCTGTGAGGTGGGGGTTAAGAAGAAGAAAGCAAAGGTGGTGAGGAAGTGAGTCGAAGAAAACAGAAGAATTGTGGGCTTCTTTTTTCTAGCTTATCCGGTGAGACTTCACCCTGCTGTGTTTCGAGCAAAACTTGGCCCACACTGTAATGCGGGAAGTGTCCATGCTCAAAGAAATAGCAGGTTGGCTGACTGTCAGTGTACATTCAAAGTGGAGCAGTTTCCCTGCCAGCAGGAAAGATGACGCTTATTTACAATCTCCATTCATGTGGTAGTCCAGCAGAAGCAATGCCACTGCCAATCGTTGCTGGCAAAACTTCCACTAGGCACAAAAAAAAGCAAATTGATCGGCCAAACTGTGACTTTGGACGGGTCAGAAGATTTAATCCCTCTGCTCTGTGCTGAAGTGTAAATAATTGTCAAAACCTCGAGTGCAGCAGAGTGGAATCTGTAAGTGCATTTTTGTTAATTTGATTCTTTTATGGTCTGCTAAACTTAAAGACTTCATAGCTTGGTTTTTGATGAATGTTTTGTGGTGATTTAAAATCATCTGAATAATGGGCATATCTGGTGTACAGAACCATAAAATGTGTTGTAAAGAAATTGTTACACAGTGAAGGGTTTCCAGGTTGCCTCGCATCTATTTATGTTGCTGTATGAATTATTCATCAAGGCCTTGGACATCTTTCATATCAGTCTGTCTGTAGATTCACGGTACACACATACACGTTGCCTTCTCTCTCCCTGCTGTTTTCCCCTCTCTATCTCGCTCTATTTCACTACAGTACTTTAACTACACACTCTATACACACCTCTTTGACTCTGCATCTTGTTTCTGACATTTCGTCACTCTATCGGCTCTGTCTCTAACGCAGACATTTCTCTACACCAGCTCGAGCCATTGTTTTACCATGAACCACTCTGGTTTTATACCTCATCAGTGCGCTCAGAGCTCAAATTATGAGCCTAAACTCTGCTTCCTGCTGACCTTTCAAGCATATCCAATAAGATTACATGAGAGTGAGAATCATAAACATGGCAGAAGCATGTCGGAGCTTCCTGAGATCTGTGAGTTTGGTGCTGTCAGAATTGGAGGTCACATGACATGCTCTGGCCAGAATTTTTCCCATACACTAACACTGATTGATTGACTGGGTGTGTGCCTAATACTATTCACACTCTGTTAAGTTTCTTTATTTTTTGCATTTTAAACTGAACTCACCGGAGAAAAGAAAATGTGGTTGTTGTTGTTTTTTTCAGACTGACTTTGAAATTGAAAGAACTGCATTTCTTTCTACAAAGACCTTTTCTTGTTCTTGAAAATTGATACAAGTTCTGGCTATTGAAAAAACTTTGAGATCTTTGAGTGGAGTTTTGAACAAGAGAACTTGAGCTATTGTTGTAAGTGGTTAATCTAATGCCTCTAATTTGCTGAAATATTAGGGTGTATGAGTAGAATTCATACATGCATCCTTTGTGCTTGTTGACTGCCATCAGACTTAAATGTCTTAATGATTCTGGCCAGGACAATACTCGTCTGACACACCAGTAAAATAATGATAATAATACAAACTGTCACAAGCCTTAACAAAAGAAAGAGAGAAGAAAATGTACTCGCAGAAATTACTCCATGTCAGTGTTTCTTAAATGTTTTACATCAAGCACCACCTTTATTATTCTACTTTAGCCACTACAACCCATAAAAATAAATATGTGAAATAAAATATATGAAGAAAAACAACTTTTTTGGCATATGGACCCTGTTAGTAAGAATGTATGGATATCCACCGTTAAGGCATCCCAGAT
This sequence comes from Dicentrarchus labrax, assembly GCF_905237075.1. Classification (NCBI taxonomy): domain Eukaryota; kingdom Metazoa; phylum Chordata; class Actinopteri; family Moronidae; genus Dicentrarchus; species Dicentrarchus labrax. The sequence continues at coordinate 6,292,884 of NW_026136717.1, forward strand.
ATGTTTCTGCTGTAAACAGCAAAACTTAATATGACTAGTCATCAATTGAGCTAATTGTTTAGTGTTATAAGAGCTGCACTTGAAATCTGAGGGATGTTCCCATTTTAAACACTGGGGCTTTTCAACTATTTGACAAGAATCTTTATCTTTATTATTATATTATAGTATTTTTCTTCATCATGAAATTAATTTTCACATTGTGTTGTACTTGTGTTGCAGCTCGGACACTTATCATGTACAGGCAGCCTTACAGTTGAGCCAGGCTCAGGGAGCACAGAGGGGGAACGATGGACAGTGAGATAAGGAAAGAGGAGAGGAGATCCCATCTACTCTAAGTCTTGTTACCAGAGTTGTGATGTCAGCCGCACAGGGACAGTCCACTATGCCGTATTCAGTACTGGGACACACACACACACACACCAGGTTCCATTAATACATGGGCTTGTCCAGGCCCAGCTGGCTGAATTGGAGAGAAGAGAGGCAGCAAGGGACAGATACACTAGATAACAGCGAGAGAGAGTGGTGGAAAATTGCAGGAATGGATACACACTGCCTATCAAGGTACACTACGTACTGCTGCCTGACAGGTGCTTTCTCTTTGTGCCTGTTCGCCCTGCAGATGGTTCACTTCTTTTCATTGTAGTCTGTCTGCAGTGAGGACACATAGAGACGCTTTTATTAGGTTTTCTTTGAATTTTCCGCTGATGAGTTTGGTTTCTGTCTGTCCCTGGCCATTGTAGGCTGTATGGCTTTCTCAGGAAAGATACTGACACTAGGAACGTAATTTATCTAAATATTGCATGAAGTGCAATGTTTCTAAACAGTATGTCTTATCACTGTGCATCCTTACCCAAAATTGTATGTAAATGTATGCAAAGCCTTGGCCTGCTTACACACCACAGCTGATGGTCAAACAGGAGAACTGTAAATGAATTAGCATGTAGGAATTATTTACAGTAATGAACCAAATAAACTAACTGTGATACAAGGATAACAATAGACATAGTCATTAATAACATACTATTGCCTACTAATGTCTTTTTATTGCTTTTTTATTATAGAATATTTGGCTTATGATTATAATTGTCAGTACAAAATGCTGTTTAGGACTTGGCAGATGCTGTATTATACAGGAAGTGCATTTTCAAAGTGGCACTATACTGCCTGTTCAGACCGAGGAGTCTCAGTTTGTTCTGTCTGTAAATTATCTTGCTATGAGTGACTTTGGTTCTTCTTATACGGACTGCTGATAAATCAGGGCCCTCCTATTTGAAGCAGCGAATGTCACAGATTTCACAGACTGGGTTTACCTTACAAGACAGGTGAGTCTTGCGAGTTGATCATATTGTGGACAAGTGTGGCCTCCTTCCTCTGCCTTTAGAGCAATTTCATTCAGGGCATTACCTCCATGCATTCAGAACAATGAGTGATATGACAAAAGGCCCAGGCACAAATCATAAGGATGACAAACAGTGTTATCTGTCTTTGCACACGGGAGCACTGTTTTCCATTTGTATGTGATGGTGTGAAGAGAGAAAACACCACCTCTGAAAACGCTTTCAGCATGGTTATTTGTTTGTCTTTTATTGCATTCTGAAATAGCCGATGATAGCCCGGTAGCCTTTGGCTACTCCACCACTCTGTGTCACCAACCGTGTGTCATCCTGTCAGTGTGATGGGGCCTTTCATATTCCAAGTATGCTTTTAGTTTTTAGTGGTGGAATGTAACTTAGAACATTTTTTATTTATGTACACATTTGTGCTTAACTTGAAATTTTCCATCCGTTTTCTTTGACAGATTTAGTTCTGAGTTTTTTATACAAAACACCTAATCAGTGTATTTAATATAAGTATCAATATAGATTAGATTACCCAATAAAGTAATTAAAATTAGCTTTAAATAGACACAACATTTAAATAATGAATATTCAATCAAATACTGTTAGTACTTTTTGCTTTAGTAAGATTTTGAATGTGGGACCTTAACATGATGAATGAATAATGAAGTATTTACATTGTGGTATAACTAGGATCTCAATGTTCTCCCACTGATATTATTTATAGATAAGGCTGTGGGAGGTGGGAAAGGAATTGCAGCCTGGGTGAGGAGATTCATAGTTCAATTAAAATGTCCGTTGATGTTCGTTCATTAATAAATTATATTATTGTTATTAATTTATTATTTAAACTGACCTGATGTGAAGACCTTGTTTCTGTACCGGTGTTCTAATTATAAAAAGACTGAATGGACACTGATGGGTCAAAAGTTTGAAGACGTTGCTGCCCTATAAAAACTATGTAATATCAACTTTTCATGAGCCCTGATTTCAGCTTTGTGACTGTGCATTTTTCAGATAAGCCAATGGATTTTTATCTTAAGAAGTAGGAGACGTGGTGTCCGTGCATAAAGGAACAACAACTTCAGCTCATCTGAAAAAAATCTCAATCTATAGAATTGGAGGTACCCCTCATTGACACAGTAGTGTACTCTGCTGTGTTTCTCCTTCAGATCAGCTGCTCCATGTGAGTTTTATTGGTTCAGCCACAGTTTGAACCTATCAACAGCCAGTTTACACTGAAATCCTGACCTGCACAACCCGACAAACACACACCAAATGTGTAGCAGATTTTTCCAGAACATTGTTTATCTAAATTGTTTACCCAATATACATGCAAGTGGAAGGTCAAAGTAATCGAAAGCTTTGCTGAGAGTGTGTGTGTGTGTGTGTGTGTGTGTGTGTGTGTGTGTGTGTGTGTGTGTGTGTGTGTGTGTGTGTGTGTGTGTGTGTGTGTTAACATGGGCTGTTGTGTGTGTGCGTGCGTGCGTGTGTTGCAGGATGAGCAATCGAGAGGGATTTGAGAAGTTGTCCTCCACACACTTACGAGGCAGGAGTCAGATTGCTTTCTTTATGTGCTGGAGATTAAGCTTGGAATTCTCTTTTTCACACACACACACACACACACACACACACACACACACACACACACACACATACACACACATACAGGCCCATGTTATACACACTTTTGATGTGCCTTATCTTACAATAACCTTCCAATGCTGAAGGCATTCGGCATAACTGACATTGTCACCATCAGAGTGAAATGCGTTTTATCATATAATTTGCATATTTTAATTACTCTGCCATGGAAGGGGAAAACACCAGACATCTCAATGAATGTCTGTTATGTTGTTTTACTTTTGATGGACAGGATTATTGTGTAAATATGCACCCACAGGTGTGTGTGTGTGTGTGTGTGTGTGTGTGTGTGTGTGTGTGTGTGTGTGTGTGTGTGTGTGTGTGTGTGTGTGTGTGTGTCTGTCTGTGTATGTGAGAATATACTGAGGTTTGCAGCAGGCACTCCCCCAGCGTGAGGCCGAACCTGTGAGTTGAGAGGGAGGTTAGAAACTGAATAATGAATCCAAATGCCTTTCCAATGGAGCAGATAGAAGCAGCATCTTTCACTGAACATGTTTTGTTATGAAACTTGTAAAACTGAGGCTTTCTGTTCACTTAAAGCCCAGTTTAGTCTCAGCTGTCACACAACATAGAAAAACATAAAAAATACTGATTTATAGGGAACCGTAATAGATAGATCAATAAAAAAATAGAGCCGTACTTAATAATCACACGTTTTTAAAGTTGCAAACCGAGAATTGTCAAGAGATTTTTGTAATAAATGTGACAAATGGTCAAATAATATGATGCCAAAAAAGCATGAACAGTGCCAGCTGAACAAAACCCATGCTCAGCTAAACTGCACCATGCCGGCTACATTCAGTGCCATGCAAACTGAGTGCTGCGTGAGGAGGAGTTACAGTATCTAGGCCAACCCAGCATGGGCTCTGTTTGAAGTGTTGCAGCATTTTGCCAGCGCGTAGTGGAATAGCAGAGGTCTACTTTTAGCTCCAGAGATGCACAGACAACCATTCATTCCCCCAGCAGCCACGGAAGGAGAAAACATGAGGAGAAGATGATGGCGCACACATACATTCACAGACGGACTCACACACATACACACACACACCAGCATCTGCACGGAAACATACAAATAAAAGACCTGGATGCAGACAAACACACCCCGAGACACACATACACCCACATTCACACACACCCCTGCAGACGCACAATGAGTGTTTATCCATTTATTTTTTTTGTTTGTTTGTTTTGCTCGGTAAATCCTAACCACCGCACAGCTGCTGCCGCTGCTGCTGGAGCAGGCAGGGACGGCAGTTTGGGGATTCATTAGCTCTTGTTTTCCTCACTCTCCCACCTCCACTCCATCACTTCTTATTTTCCCCTCTATCCATCCATCCCTCTATCCTTGCTCAGGAGCGTTGTGTAAACGGTTTATACTAGGGTTGGCCCGAGATACTGGTGTTGTGGAGCTGATTTTGGCACTTTGGGGTTTTTTTGATTCAATCTGTTTTGGGGGACTTTTTAAACTTAAATACCTATGTTACAAACTGCAGGCATGGAGTTTGAAATCTGTTGGTGTTTACCAGGCAAGGAGAGGCCAATAAAAAAGACTATTTGGTTGAATTACAATAAATCTTGCATCCCGTTATTTTGGAGCTTAATCCATTCTAGGAACTAAAAGTCAGGATATCTCAACCTTTGATTTTGTCCTCAAACTGTAAGGAAGTACGGTACTAAATCAGTTAAGTTCCCCTTTAAAAACCTTAAAAACTTGGTTTAAAAGACCATTTCTCCATAAGACTGCATGGTATCACTGTGTTATTGCAGCCCATGGAGCTGATCATTAAATAAGCCCTTTGGCGTTGGCTTCACTTCACACACCCAGAAGCTCTGTCCATTATATATTGCCAGTGCTTCAAACCAACCAAACAACTACTAAATATTTTTTATAAAAACAAGGATTCCATTTTGCAAAATGTCAAATCATAATACAGAAACAATATCAGGTAATAGCTACTAGAGTCCATGGGCAAAGGTCAGTACCGGGCCTGACCCCATTACCCACAATTATCTCTAAATCAAATCTAGACCCAACTTTCAATGGTCCAGCAAATCAAATCCTACACACGGTCAGGCTTAGAGCTGGATGCTGGTGTAGGCAGTTACTGCTAAAGTACTGTGGGGGTCCAAAATAGCCCAGATAAATAAATAAATGAAAACCATCTAAATTTGCAGACTGCAGATGCAAAATCACAGTCCACGTTTCACAATTAATTAACGTTCACTTCCACTGATATCCGACAACAACAACAACAACAGTGCCGTGGTACCTTTGTAACAACCACTGGCTTGTGAACCAAAATAATAGTATTATAGGGGTCAACATCTCTCACTTATGACACTGTGAGTCTCATAGGTATGATACAACACACACACAAAAACAGCAATAATGACTCTCTCATCTTATATAAGCATCACAGGAGGTGTTTAAGTCTTTTCAATTGGTTTCAAACACAGCAATGACTAAAAACAATTACTGTGGCTTTGTACGAGTGCTAGCCACACACCCACACACATTATGCCATACATCGCGTCCGATCTGGCCCATGGCACCCCTATTTCATCCGCCATTACCCTCTGACTGGATAGAAGCCCCCAGGGACATCAACACCCGAGGGAGCCAAATGATGGATAAACAGGAGTGGAAGGAAAGAAGGAGGCTGAGGAAGAGATGAGGGAAATACAAAACAAGGAGACAGGGGAGGTGAAGGTTTTGCAGTTCTGAGCGCACAAGCACACATGAAAGGGCTCATGATGGGAGTGTGTGATCAGGCCGGTGAGCTATTGTTCCTCGGGGCTGTAAAAGTGTTCACAGGGCAACAAAACCTGATCGATAGACACACACCGCAACTCTATAAAGACTCTAGTTAAAGAAGGAGAGTGAAATAGATACTGGTCCTTCTTCTTTTCTCTGTGGACACACACACACACACACACACACACCATGTATCATCTCACTTTCCCTCACTGTGTTTGTCCCTTTGTGACTCATTCTGTCTCTGTCAGCCACTCTCATCCTTCTTCCTTGCTGTCCTACTCCCTCTGTGTATGAGTGTGTGTGTGTGTGTGTGTTCCTCTGCATCCCTCTGACACACTTGGACTGGCCAGTGACAAAAAAACAAGAGCAATCAAACCCCTCCATGCTAAACACTCACACACACATAAACATGCATGTGCAGATTGAGACTCTGAGAAGCACTTGTGTTGCACATGGTCGTGCTCTGCTGGGAGCTGGCCTGGTTTCTCTTTGACCAGAGTCTGCACACACACACACACACACACACAAACACGTACACACACATATTCTCTCTTGCTGTTGTGCTGTATCTCAGTGTTGATGTGCCACACAAACATAGAGCATACAGTATGACAACACACAGCTTGCGGAGACATCAGAACACACTGACGTGAGCACATGCACACACACAATTGGCCCTACCACTTCATGAAAGGCGGAGTGAGAGAGTGGCAAGGCTTGAAAGAGAGTCCACTGACAGTGAACCTGCTAACACATGGAGGACAGAGCTTCAGAAGCTAGCAGCCCACACCAATCCCTGAAAGATAAACTGCAGAGGGAGGGATGATAAAGATTGAAGATTAGAATGAAGGAGTATCCGCGAAAAGAAAAACTAATAAAAAAGAGAGGGAATAGTGCAAAAAAGATTTTAGCAATGGTTGATTTGGTGACACCTGTTGTTACTGGTGGTAACAATAAGTGTGTGCTGAATATGCGATGAGGAGAGTGAACAGTAAACGGACTAATTTCAATATAAAACAGACATTAATGTTGGATTCAATGCATGCAATATTTCATTGGAATCCCCTGTTCACCGGTTAGTAATCTGAATCTATTGCTGAAATGGCGGACTCCGCACTAACAATGAAAGGTACTATATATAAAGGTAGTTACAGAATATAAAAACATTGAATTGCCATTGCTAAAGAAAATGCTGACTGTAAATATCATCAATTGGTTTAATTTCACAAGCATTTTAAGGATTTAAACTTTAAAATGAGAGGATACTGTGTCACCACAGCTTCATTAACACACTGCTGTTGTTTTCTCTGGTAAACACAAAGTCAAAGGCGACTGTTCTGGAAAGAAATAGATGAAAAGAAGATAGGGGAGAGAAAAAGAGCAAGACAATGATTTAAAAAATACAGGAAAATTGGAAATAGCAAGAGAGAAAGAGATTAGGTAGAGGTGCTGACTGCTACTGACACCAAGCAGGTCTGTCGACTGTTCACTTCTCAAAATGCCATTGTTTTTCTGCTCAGGAAAGGGTTTACATTTTGACATATCCACCCTCACACACTGAGAGGGGTCCTGCCAGTATGAGGGCATAAAATCTGAATAATTTCACAGATAATTTGGTTGTCACAGCCAGGCAATAGTAATAACAACTTTAAAGAAAGAAAGAGCACAATAAGAAAGAGGGAGAAGAGCGGAGCGAATCACCCAAGGCCAATCGCTGTGTCTAAGCCAGAGCGGTGTTTGTGGAAAAAAGCCTCTTTTTAAGCTTGCTGAAAAAAGAGGGGGAGTGTGTTTCTCATTTCCCCTTTTCTCCCACTTCCAAATCCTTCTTCCACTCCCTTGCGTCATTTGGTGTGACCCTCTAGAAATGGCAAAGCGTTTAGCGTGGCGGCGCTGGCATAAACAGTGAGCTACGCTGCTGTAATTGTAATAATTTGGGGACGTGGAGCCTATCTAACAGGCAGGTGGCTTTCATCACCTTCGAAAGAACTGGGCAAAAGCTGAGGTGTGTGCGCTGAAAATGTGTGTGTCCTATACATTATTCAGATGCTTCGAGCCGCCCACATCTGTTCATTTCCCTGGACGACGCACACACTCCTCTGATAGACAATAATTACTATGCTGCCAAGAACACACACACACACACACACACACACAGAGAAAGCTCTGGCACCCATGTCAACCTCTAACAATGAATTCACATGGGATATAGTGTGTTAGAAGCACTGTTTGTCACCCAGCAGCCACACAGTTCACACACAAATCATAATCACATGTATGGCTGGGCTCAAAGTCACAGATGTGTGCACCTCTGCGTACATACACAAATCATTGTGACAAGTATGGCTGCATACACACAGCAAAAACATGTGCAAGGTTCACGGCTCTCTGATGGCACATTAAAGGCCCATTGCTGCTTCATTGTGACTGCAGGATAGATACACTAAAGAGTTTGTGTGTTTGCTCAAAATACATAGGAAAAAGGGTGCGTGCACCGGGTCTGTGTGGGCGCTTGCACGTTAGAATGATTATACATATGCAGTGTGTGTGCACACTCCTATGTGTGCCCTGTTTACATGTGCGGTTGGGAGAGAATTGGATGTATTTGCATTATTCCTCTGTCTTTGTGTGCTCACATGCATACGTGTCATGTGCGTCTGTTTCTGTGTGTGTGGAAGAGAGAGAGAGAGAGAGAGGGATAGAGAGAGAGAAAAGGAGGCAGTCTTCTCTGTAGTGTCAGCCTTTGATCAGTGTCCCCGTGCGTGCGTGTGTGTGTGTATCTGTATGTGTGTGTGTGTGTGTGTGTGTGTGTGTGTGTGTGTGTGTGTGTGTGTGTGTGTGTGTGTGTTTGAGCCAACCCCTGGTGTCTTGGAGGCAGGATGAAACACTGTGCCTCTATCCGGGACTCACAGAACACCCACTATCCTTCTCTCCTTTTCCTTTACTCTCTCTCTCACCCCCTCTAACCACCATTCCTTACCACAGCCATTTTAAAGGCTATTCATGCAGGGCCGCGCTTTCATCTTGCATTGCGGCGTTTTAACCAGCTCCTCTGTTTTTTCAGGCCTTTTATCAGATTATAGAGGAAGGGGAGGATGGGTGAAGTGGCCCGCTGTTGTACACTGACTCACAGTCAGGTGGACGCAGCGTGAAGGTGCAGGAAAGACACCGGCTTTGGCTGTAACAAGATAGCGTTCGGATCTTGGGTGTCCGCTGGGTGTGTGCTCTGTCGCTTTGGTATTGTAATGTGCCACCAGCACAGTACACATTTCTGAATAGTAACTAAAGAGCAAAACATAGCAATAGATGATGTTGCTTCACAAATATGGTGAAAAACTATTCTTTCCAATTTTCCACATTTAAATATCTGGACTTTATATGAACACTGCTCATATATTTTGTGCAAGAAACTACACTGACATAGGAGCACTGTTATGTTTTGTGTTAATTAGCTTAATTAATGACCTCATAAGCATAATTGGTTATGTAATATATCATGGTGATTACAGTGGGGCATTAGGCAGCTTATGTGACTGTTGTTTGTGCTTGGCTTAATTAATGCACCTAAACATGCAGCTTATTGGTGTGTGTCTGTGGTGTTTAAAGAGCAGCACAAACGCCAGTAAATGCATATCCTGCTTACTGATAGGTGCTTAGATCCCTTTTGTTTTTATGCATCGTTTGAGGTGATAAATATTGATTGATTTTGGTTGTACTTGCAGGATGAAGAGAGAACTCATAGGGTAATGTTGTGAACCTCAGTAAGTATAAGCCCCAAACAGAAGTGCAGCATATTACAGGTGGATAGTTTTTGGTCAAATGCAACTGTAAACTCAGTATAACTATCTACAGTATGTGTAAAAGGGTGATCAGATAATATGAACAAAATAACAGTCATACTCCTTTACACTCCATGGGCCAGTTTCAGTAGGCTAGTAATGAGCCACCGCCTCTCCCATGCAGAAAAAAAGCCCTTTCAGCAGTTGGCAGATAACTGCTGCAGTGTGGTTAATGTAAAGAAGTTTTATAGTTTTATAATGTAGTTGTAGTGTGTAAGTGAACCTCCTGTTTTTCTTGTGTGTCTGTTAATGACTTAGGTTAAGTGAATGTTATTGTTCTGTATTACAGTTTTGAGGCAAATGTGCTCTCTAATATTTTTGTAATATTCAGAGTCCAGATCTTCTGCTGTGTTGTCGCCACAAGGTGGCAGCGTGAATGGGTACAGAGGAGTAGACTGGCTCTTGCTAAGAAGTGTTGTTATTGAGTGAGTTCTAGCCAGACTAATGCCTGTCACTGCAGTGTATTTCATGTAGTTTATGTGTAATACCTGATACATTATTAGTAGTTAAGTTTTGTGAGTAAGTTGGATATTTTTTTAATGTTTTTTTGCATTTTTCTGTTAACATGTTCTTGCAGTTTTACTATAAAGTATTGTTTTACATTCTCAATAATACATTTCAATTTCTCAATCCTCTCTAGCCCACATATACATACACAGACATAGACTCACAGCTTATGTCCTTAAACCCAGAACTACTAATACAAAGGACTGGACCATACATTTTGTCTATATCCTGAATAAATGTCTTAAAAGGAATACCTGTCACACCTTCCTAACCAGCTACCTACCTATTTTACAGTGTAATTAGCATTTAACACAGGAACAGATGTATAATGAATTGATAAATGGCTATGGTGTTGTTTGGGGTCTAATTGGAAATCTTGAACAGCTCGTGTTTGTGTTAAAGCGGATCCTTGCATCTCACGATATACAAGTGTTTAACCTATACTGTACAGGCTTAATGGATGACCTTTCCCATGCACCTGCCTTTAATAAAGTTCTAATTAGGAGTCCCATTAGGATCTGAGAGGCCGCCAGTTAATGGGTACTTAAATAGAAAAGATTTAAGTCTTTGGTGGAACAATCGAAGATACTCAGCAGCAATCATGAGAGGCAAATGTCAGCTAACAGGAGAAGAGGTGAACTATTATTACAGTGCTCCGATGAATGAATGATCGTCTTTGAGGAATATTCAGTACTTTATTACTCCACGGCGGAAATTTGATGGGCAAACAGCTTTTCGTGTCAGATGTAGGCACATAAAACAACAATCATTACAATGAACCAATTAAAACTCAATAAGGTCGGACAAAGTATTGAACAAACAGTTAACATACTAACAGTGCTGCATGTAGGTGCTGTCCACATTACATATGCAAATTAAAGCTGCAGTAGGTCAACACTCGGCAATCTTTCTCTGTTCTGATTGGTTGCTTTTATTCAAGCCTTTTATTCAACCTGATTTCTTTTACAGATTGTCTGTCTCATGTACTACTGTCAGGATATAGTGAAAGTTGCAGCAAATAGGTCAAAAAGTTATCTACGGCTGCTTTAAGCATTTGTATTATGCAGCTCACAACTACTACATCTAGGAATTGGGGAAAAAAAGTCACATTTCCAACCAGATCACGTTTCTCATTTCTTTATTTACATCTTTTCCTTTATGATATAGGACAAGCACAATAGGACAAGGACTATCATACCGTTATAGGATTCTTTTATTTAGACCTTTTTCCTGGAAGACATTTTGGCATGTCACACTAGGAAAAGCACAGGTATATATAATAAAATGAATGATGGCTGAATTCCATTTAGCTGCTTCAGTGTCAGGGTTGTGGTATTGTGCATGCTGCCTCACTGTCACACTGCCATGACACTTGAATAGAACAGAGCCACTGTAAATGTTATTAGTAACACTTGTACTTTTCCTACTGTGACAAGTCAAAATATCTGCTGTGAAAAAGCCTGTAGCTACTGTTAAAGTGAGTTCATCCATAACAATATTGATGAAGGACAGTTGTTTGTTCCCCAAAAATAAAATAAAAAAGAAGATGTTGTACAATCCTAAATTCCAAGCACGATGTGTCAGCACTTGTAATCCAGTTACGGATGTGATTCAGATTAGGGTCACCTATATTTCTCGGAGTGCAAGCTGCTATACTGAGGTCCCCGCTCAATGCCATTAGACAGAGTAAACGTCATTAAGAGAGGAGCTGAAAAAGCAATTTCGTTTCTCACTCCCTTTGCTTTCTCTGTGTACCGTCTGTCACTCTTTGTTGATGAATGACGGTGTTGCATCACACACACACACACACACACACACTCAAACACATACACACTTGTTCTCTCCAGTCATGCAATTACCTCTCAGTCAGAAGCTGATTTACAGACCAAAGTAGGGAACATTTGCCAGACAGGTACTAAATACTAAAGGTACCAATACTAACGTCATCTTGTCTCTCTTTTTCTTCTCCCCTCTCTGCATCCCTTCTTCCTCTGTATCCTCCATTTCTTTGTTCTTTTCCCGTCTGTCCTCTCTTAAATGTCCTCCCTCACCTTCTTCCTCCATCCATCTTTTGTTTCTACAAACACCCAGGCTTCCTCAGCACCGGTGATCAGTCTGCTAAGGGGAACTATGGCCTGCTGGACCAGATTCAGGCCCTGCGTTGGCTCAACGAGAACATCGGCCACTTCGGCGGAGACCCAGAGAGGATCACCATCTTCGGCTCCGGAGCTGGGGCGTCCTGCGTCAACCTCCTCATCCTCTCGCACCACTCGGAGGGTAATTGAAGACTCTCTTGCATTGTGTTTGTTTGTGTGTTCTCTTGGTACAGCATCCATTATTCTTGATCTGTCACCTCACCATTCATTTGCTTTTTTTTCTTTCAGTAGAAGCATTAACATACATTAAAAAATTCAAAAGAAACACTCAAAACACCAACAAATTACTTAACTGATGGGTTGAAACTCTAAACAAAAAAATACATTTTGTGCCTTTATTTAACCTTTGGCTATTTAATGACCCATGTTTTATCCAATTTAAAATGTAATCATAGCAGCAAGGCCCTGCTATACCCATGTGGTCTGATGGAAACTAGCAGCATCCAGCCCAGAAATCGGTATGTCCTGTCATGTTCGCTTGACACCTCGATCCTCAAAGGATAACACTGCTTATCCCGTGAACTGAAGAATTTAAGCAGTCATGTGGCTGATGAGCGAGTCCACGTTTGATCCAGGTTATGTGGTTCATGTCTGTGGAGGATAAATGACACTGGAGCTCCAACATTAGCCCACATTACCTGAATCGGCCAGCGCTCCTGGCTCTGTTAACAGTCCACTGCTCTGCAGCAGAGAGGCCGTCGAAAACCTACATCCATCTGACCTCATGCTCCCCATTACCAACAACACCCCCGAGGGCTAAGTGTTAACATTGCACCACCAAAAGAGAGAGGCCTACGGACTAATCGACTTTGATCTGAATTGAGATCAGTGTGGCTGACGACCCGCAGCCAAATGGTCACGCACTCGCTGCCTTTGATCATGCTGTTCTTGAAGCTGTCCTCCTCCAATCGTAACTTCTCTGTTCTCCTCGCTGCTCGAGGACTCTCCCTCAATATTTCTCTCCTCTATTCATTTTCCGTCTCACACACACAAACTGCAAAGGACAGGAACAGGGAAGAAGTGGTGGGTGAAAAGAAAGAGAGAGATTAGGGAGAGTGTGTTCAAACAACCACACATCTGTTTCAATCACCTCTCTGTGTATCCGTGTGTGTATCCGTGTGTGTGTGTGTGTGTGTATGTGTGTGTTAGTGTCTGAAGCACCCGAACAGATGTCTAACATGTCTCTAACTTTGACTCATTCTGTCTTGTGTAGATGTGCCTTGCGAACCAATGTGTGTCATCAAAGCTTGAGTGAGCATCTCACTGTGTCCATTTAACACAACCTCTGTCGTTACCACTGATGTCTGTTAACCGTTCATATCAACCCAGACATACCCAATCTTTTTTCCCTTATTGTTAGGTGACCCACTTAGCAGTTAGAAACTTCCCAAGACCCCAGTTGTTATATATCATGATAACAAAGTGCTTATGGCTTGTATAAGTGTAAATACAAAGCATGTTGACAAGAAAATCTTAAGTAAGTGAACTGTACAAAGGAAAAAACATCAAAGTGCACTCCCTTGTTGAGGATTGGCATCGCCTCACTAACAGCACAACCACCTGTTATTCTGAAGAGTAACTCTAAAATTGTGTATGGAGCTAAAGAAGAGTATGGGAAAAGTAAATAACTCTGGAGCCAGAGTCAGGATAATTAGCCTAGCTTAACATAAAGACAGACTGTAACTATTTCTTGCCAAAGAGCAGTTCATCCATCCCCTGTGCTGCTGCACTGCGCAGGACATAACTCCCCTTCTCTTTATGTACAGATTAAAAAAACAGATGTTAATTAGTGAACTTCAAATTTGTTGGTAAGATGTTTTAAACTTTATGAGGACCAGACTCACTGTTTTCCCCTTCTTCCAGTCCTAATGCTAAGCTAAGCTAATTACCTAGTTAGTTCCAGATAGGCACGATATGATTGTGCTATGAAAAAGTGTATTCTTTAAAATGTTAATGAGTAATTTTATCTCTCAGATGGCCAGACTTTATGTAAACTGGTTTTCTCCATTCTCTGTAAAAAAAAAACAAAAAAAAAAACTGTGTGTTTTTAGATGGCAACCAGTACTGTTGACAGTCATTGTAGTTTAATCATTAATTTTTCAGGGGAGCCCCACTTTAGCAGCAGAGGGACCCTAACGGTGGGGATAGCCTGTATTAACCCCATGTCTCCCGTTGCTGACAACCAACCCACTCACACTGCCACCTGTCCATTCTCATGCCTCCGCTTTGTCATCACCCCATCGTCATCATCGTCCTCGTCTTCATCAGCATCTAACGGTGTAACATCAGCCCTCTAGACGCCGCCTGTCTGTCATGCTCCCCCCTCTCCCCCGCCAGGGATGCCAGGTAAGGAGCCTGTCATCCCCACCCTTAAGGGACACCAATCATGTCAACAACACACGCGTCACAAATCAAGCCTGACAGCAGAGACGCACAGGATGGATGGCAGGATGGAAGTGGCAGACAGGATGGAGGGAGGGGTTGTAAGTGATACTGATATGATGGGGGGGGGGGCAGTATCCATGGTAGTGTTTAAGGTAAAAGGAGGTGAGGTAAGAACACTGTTGAGGGAGGAAAATGAGGAGATGAAAGAAAATGCCCTGATGTGGCATATCAGAAGGGAGAGGTAGCCAAATAGAAGAATGTACTGAGCAGGCAAGGCACTTAGGAACTGACAAAGAAACTGATTTTGAAGACGAATGAAATAATGCCTTCCTCCCACCTCTCTCTGTCTGTCTCACCCCCTCTGCCTCTCTCAGTGCAGATACTGTATGTAGGTATAGCTGTTTCCAAGCTACTTTTTACTATAATTGATTTCCCAGGGAAAGGGGGCTCTGCGGCTCTGCTTAATAATTAACTGACCAATCTTCAGCCCAGGAGAGGGAAGAGAAAGAAAAAAGGAGCGCGAGAGGAAACGAGTGAGGCAGGCGGCCCCTTAACGAGCCACTTGAGTGGTTCAAACAGCACAGGACAGGCAGAACTAAGGAGACAGAGAGAGAGACAAAGAGGAAGAGAGGGAGGGAGAAACACAGCAAGAGAGAGGCTGAGAGAAGAAACAGCCAGCACAAGACGGAGGAAAATGGCTCTTTTGACGTCTCAGATGAGCTTATTCCCACTCCTGCCTTTATTAACTTGGAGCTACGGTACCATAGCATACTCTATTTGAGTTGCTTTGGGTCTGTAGTCCCATCCCCTGTCTGCCAGCTTTGCTTCAGTGAGAATGGTTAGATGAAAAAAGTCAAAATTGGTAGTATATTTAATAAAGGAAAAAATAGAACGTGATATGTGATATACACTTCAAGTAGTCTCTCTGCATCCTGCCCTATCCCAAAACTGTACTTCAGTCAGACAACTTCAAAGAGCTCCATCCTGCCTGCTAAAATGCTAAAAACTGAGGGAAATGCACGTGACATTTAGTGAGATCACCAACATTTTACCATGATGTTAAAAGGCCAAATTTATCCCAGAGTATAGTAATATAAACACCTAATTTCTTCTGTTCTTTCAGGTCTGTTCCACAGGGCTATAGCCCAGAGTGGAACTGCCATCTCCAGCTGGTCTGTCAACTACCAGCCTCTCAAGTACACCAAGATCCTGGCCCGGAAGGTTGGCTGCACCTACACAGAGACGGCCGACCTGGTTGACTGCCTGAGGCGCAAGAACTTCAGGGAGCTGGTGGACCAGGACATCCAACCAGCCCGTTACCACATTGCCTTTGGCCCCGTGGTGGATGGAGACGTGGTGCCTGATGATCCTGAGATCCTCATGCAGCAGGTGAGAGTCTGGCATCAGTATCAAAGGTCTATAATGGATTTTTATTGTGCAAGTAGAGTGACGTGAGCTGTGATGACAAACCAGACAGAGGAGAACACGAAGAACTTGTTGCAGTAGGTGTGAGTGTGACCTTTCCACAGAGTTGGGGGTCTGGCGATGACGTTCACCAGCTGGTGTGAATTCACACCCTATAACGCTGTAACACAGTGGAAAACAGCTGCAGTGTTGGTGGTGTACATTGCCTCAGTGGTGTATTTTAGACTCATGGTTGTTGAGAGATCAAGGAGTGATTTTCCCTTCTCAGCTTCATTGGAACAACTGCGCTAAAAGGTAAAACTATACAGCATTTCACAAGGACAAAGAAACAATAAGAAATAGTCCAAAAGATAAATATCCTAATTTCATATTTCATCTCAGTTCGGGAACCCCTGCTTTTGACTATAACACATTGCGGCTACATGTCACGTCACATTTTACATGCATATGTTTCTCCTCACTGTCATTGTATTAATATTGCTGTCACATAATGGTCTTATGACACAAAGCTGAAGTCATTTGTAATTTGAAAGTCATTTTGTGAAATAATGGAACTCTCGCATGTAAGGTGGACAAAATGAGACACGCTGAAGGAAAGTAGGTAAAAAGAAATACAGTTCATCACTAAATAACAACGGTAGTTTTTCCAGTGTTACTGTTTGTATTAGAGATGTTGAGGTATAAAATAAGTTTGAGTTTTGCAGCTACTTTGCTATCAGACTCTCCTATTAGATCCACCAAACAATTCATAATCTGTAAGAAATAATCAGGGGTGAGTATCCCAAAGTCTTCAACAGGCATTTTTATCAGCAGCCATTTTGACATGAAATAGAAGGGGAAACACAGATGCAGAGCCTTTCCAGTGAGCCAACATGTAGAAGAGCAGCACCCTGACTCTGTTTGACCTAATGGAAAAAGGTCTATTGAGCTAGTGCTTTAAGTGAGAGTGTAGACTTTAAAACTACAGTTTTTGTAGAACTTATCTTTGAGTGTGATGTATGGACAACATGTGGCAGTATTAAAACAGAAAACTAGATTTCTTGTCACTGTCTCTAACTGAGCTCGTAGTATACAATAGCTTGTATGGCATAGATATCACATACAAAATATTGACAAATATTATTTGACTTGTACTCCAGAGCATTCATGGCTGTATTTATTTTAGATTTGTGACATGTACAGTAGACTGGAAATCCTGCTCTTTGAATGCAATGTCAGCACTCAACATGTTCTTCCCCTATTGCTCCACCAGGGGGAGTTCCTCAACTATGACATCCTCATAGGAGTGAACCAAGGAGAGGGGCTGAAGTTTGTGGACGACAGCGAGGACAACGATGGCATCTCAGCCGCAGCATTCGACTACACCATCTCTAACTTTGTCGACAACCTCTATGGCTACCCTGAGGGTGAGGAATGCCAACATTATACTCCTTTCAGGCTTTTAAAGCCTTCCATGTTATGTCCGCTACTGCCTCTCAGATGACCTTTGCAGTGTGTGTCGCCTTATTTGAAGCCCCATTAGATGAAATCTTCCTGGGTCCACACAGACACACACACAAGACTGAAATTAAAGGAAAATTGTCAAAATAAAAACAATAGTCACACAAGTCATTATCACAAAACAATAATGACATACGACGTAATGCAATAAAAATGTTTCTCCACTTGAGCTAGATGTGACATTGCACACTACAGAAAAAGAGGTCCTCCATTTTTTTGTTATTTGACACTATCATATGCTTTCTACAAAAAATACATCAACAACAACTTGTCGAAAAACTGCAGCTCCCAGTGGAAAAGTGTTTAAAACATTATGTGAGCAAAGAATGAGAAAAGAGATAAACAGTGAGCCCAGCAATGTGTATCAACCAAGACGGGCATACTAAAGAGATTGCCTATCATCGAGATTATCTATCACCGTGGTGGGTCTGCGCTTTGGCCTTTGAGGCTCTGTGGGCACTAATGCTGTCTCTCATCATCCCCCAGGCAGCCAGCTCCCAATCACAGTGCTGTTGTTCCTAACAGATCAGCCTGCAAACCCCTCACAGCGGGCCACAGTCAAAATACAGACACATTTGGATAATGCAGTCACGCTCCCTCTCAAGTGCCTGTCACTCATTCTGGTCTCTAAGAGGCATATTCTCTATTTTGCCCTTTGTGTTGCTCAGTCTGTCCTTTCAGTTTCTCTCTCAACTATATCTCTCACACCGACATACAAACACATCTTTTATTCCTGTCATCCCAGTTCATCCTAGCAATGTGTACTTCTATTTTCCTCCACCCTCTGTTTCACATCTCTTGACCACTCTCCTCTCTCAAAATGTTCTATCGCTGTCATTACTTTCCTCTAACCATATCACTGTTTTCTCTTTTTTCCTTTTTTTCCTTGTCTTTTCTCCCCTCCCGCGTCTTGTCCTCCAGGCAAAGACATCCTGAGGGAAACCATTAAATTCATGTACACAGATTGGGCGGACAGGGACAATGGCGACATGCGAAGGAAGACCCTCTTAGCTCTGTTTACCGACCACCAGTGGGTGGCACCAGCAGTGGCCACCGCCAAGCTCCACGCCGAGTTTCAGTCCCCGGTTTATTTTTACACGTTCTACCACCACTGTCAGACTGAGACGCGACCCAGAATGGGCTGATGCCGCACACGGAGATGAGATACCGTATGTGTTTGGCGTGCCCATGATCGGTGCCACTGACCTATTTCCATGCAACTTCTCGAAGA
The DNA here is from genome assembly GCF_905237075.1 of Dicentrarchus labrax. Taxonomy (NCBI): domain Eukaryota; kingdom Metazoa; phylum Chordata; class Actinopteri; family Moronidae; genus Dicentrarchus; species Dicentrarchus labrax. The sequence goes on from NW_026136717.1 coordinate 6,311,663, forward strand.
ATGACGTGATGTTGAGCGCTGTGGTCATGACTTACTGGACCAACTTTGCCAAGACTGGGTAAGCCTTGCTTGATGATTTCTTTCATTAGTTCTCTTTTTGCTCTTTGGTCCGACTGCAGGATTAACCAGCTCTAGAGTAATGCTTCTTCAGTAGTTTTTGGTGCCCTGTTAATAGGAGAGAGGCAGGAGCTGATCTTACTGGTAGAGTTGTTAAAAGTTTAATGCCCTGTCTCACTCTGCTCATACATAAAAACTTAGAAAACAAGGGTGTATTAAGTGTTTAGATGTCAACTCAATGAAGAAATCTTTGAACCACATTGATTGAAAGCTTGACTTGAAACCTATAACTTTGATGTGCTTTTTGTCCTCCACTAGGGACCCCAACTTGCCAGTCCCTCAAGACACCAAATTCATTCACACCAAGCCCAACCGCTTTGAAGAGGTCATCTGGACCAAGTTCAACTCGAAGGACAAGCAGTACCTCCACATTGGCCTAAAACCTCGTGTTAGAGACAACTACAGGGCCAACAAGGTGGCCTTCTGGCTGGAATTAGTCCCCCACCTCCATAGTCTGCATGATGATCTCTTCCCCACCACTACCCGCTCGCCACCAGGCCCTGGCTCAGGAACCCACAGACCCTGGCCCAGAACACCTGGCCCTCGCACCACTCGTCACCCCTACCCTACCTTCCCATCTGATCCGGAGCCTGAGGGTTCAGAGCGTCCACACCAGGACCTCTTCCCTGGAGATACCCGGGACTACTCTACTGAGCTGAGTGTGACAGTTGCTGTGGGGGCGTCGCTCCTCTTCCTCAACATCCTGGCCTTTGCCGCCCTTTACTACAAGCGTGACAAGCGGCACGAGATGCGACGGCACCGGTTGTCTCCTCAGCGGGGTGGACCTGCCAACGACCTGGCTCATAGCCAGGAGGAGGAGATCATGTCCCTGCAGATGAAGCACTCGGAGCACGATGCTCACCATGACATGGAGCCACTCCGGCCTCATGACATCCTACGGCCCGCCTGCCCACCTGACTACACGCTGGCACTGCGCCGTGCCCCTGACGACGTGCCGCTGATGACACCTAACACCATCACCATGATCCCTAGTACTATCACCAGCATGCAGCCTCTTCATGCCTTCAACACCTTCCCCTCCACCGGCCACAACAACACCCTGCCCCATCCCCACTCCACCACCAGGGTATAGTAGGGACTGGCCCGACACAATGCCACCTAAGGACCAGGAAGACTGGCTCTGCCACTGATCTAGAAGGGAGGCCTCTGGATGTGGGCCTTTGTTCTGTTCTCTTATTCTCTTGTTTCTCCAAAAACAACTCCACCTCCTCCATCATGTGCTGTCAAACGTAGCAGCTCCACTGGTGGCGTGGCGTGGAAGCAACTGAACTGCATGGCAGCAGATGATCAGTTTTGGGGTGATTTAGATCTTTAAAAGATACTGTTTTCAAAGAAGGTCTTCTGTTTCCAGACTAAAGCCCCCTGACATTTGACAAAGGGACAAATGCTTTTCGCCCCTTGCAGTTTTCCCTTTTTTTACTTTGGCGTCTTCTTTCTGTCTCCCTGGTGTGTTCTGTGCATATATCGTTCTCTTTTCTACATCTGTGTCTTATCCCTGCTTTGCTCCTCTCATTCGACATGTAATTCTCTCCCTCTCCCAAAACTCCTTTGCTCTAAGGATTCAAAAACTACTGAGCTATAGGAGGGGGCATAGAGTAATCATATAGCTATGAAAACGCTGATATCTGATACTTTCATTCTACCAGCATTCTTGGTGCCAAGTATGTACTACTGTGTTTGCTTTCTCATCATGGGAGAAAAAAAGTAAAGGAAATTCTAGAGTATTCCTATTTACTGTCAATTAACAGATGCTGTGTGTTCCCATGACAAAGTGCCAAACTGGCCCTTGATTGTGTTTTTTCTTTCATCTTCTGTTTCTTTTTTTCAAGCATTTGTTTAATTGTTGTTTTTTGTGGAAAGAATTTTTGCAGAAAATATAGATATAGAGAAATGATATTATATATAGTTATATATAAATGTGTACAAAGGAGAAAGTATATAAATGGGTTTTCTCAGTGGGGATCTATGCATGAATTATTTTTAAAGATGATGGTGGGGGAAAGGACACTGTATCTGTCAATGCACGTTTCCCAAATCTAATCAAATCATATCGCCCGCTCTGGATATTCTATTTTTTGTTTTTCCTCACAGAACAAGAACATCACATGGAAATGGAAGTAACACAACAAATCCTCTTCACCTCCCAATACCCTTTTATTAATTGCCACAAATCTCAGAAGATGTTAGGGTCAAAGCAACAACTGTGAACATACTCTTCCATTCATTCTCTCCTTCATGAGGTTATTTAGACATATTTCTCCAACCAGATAATGCAGCACGCCAACAGTAAGCCAACAGCAAGCCCTTCATCTTACAGTAGCTACTTTCTTTCCATCAGTATGGAGATGATTGTTTGCTTCGGGTACGTCAGGTACCACATCTGTTGTTGTAGTTTGCCTGTACAGAATTATTTTTGTATTTTAGTGAGGGTGAGAAAAAAAGCAGAGACAGACAGCTTTTGCTCTTTTACGAATACCTTCCTTCTCCTGTCTGCACCCCTATTTCCAGCACATGCATATTCTGTTTGATGTGTGCCTGTGAGAGAAAGAGTGTGTCTCTATGTTTGTCTGTTTGTGTGTCTGTGTGTCTGTGTGTGTGTGTGTGTGTGTGTGTGTGTGTGTGTGTGTGTGTGTGTTTGTTGTTGTTTGTTTGTTTGTTTGTTTGTTTGTTTGTTTGTTTGTTTGTTTGTTTGTTTGTTTGTTTGTTTGTGTGTGTGTGTGTGTGTGTGTGTGTGTGTGTGTGTGTCTGTGATATCAGAACTGCTTCACGTGGACATAGGTGGGCCCTAATTAGACAGCAAAGACATAGAGAGGCAGACAGGCAGGATCACCCCCAAAACATAGACTCCGAAATTAGCTACTTCCTGCTGCGTACCCAAACACCCCCATCCATGTCAACATCACTTACTCCTCCCATGTCCTCTGTCCGTCAGTACACTACCTTTGTTTTCAGAACTGACGCCCATAATGCAGTGATCACCCAAAACTCCCATGCTGTCACCACAAAACTCCAAAACCCCTGACTTCACTGTGTCAGTGCCGTTCCACACAATTTCTGACCTCAGTTCAGCTCTGCTATTGTCCTCACATTCAAGGGTTAATTCACTAAGCTAGTGACTTTTTGTGAGCTCATCAGTTGTAAATTTAACTCTAAGCACACCGAGGGTAACCGGTGGGCCTTGATGGCCTGCGGCGCAGAGCTGCGAGATGAAAAGTAGGCTCGGATCTCCTAAACAGGGTAAAAGCAACACAGTTGATAACTGCTGTTTCTGATTCTGCTCTTTTCTTTGGGTGAGAATGTGCAGGCTACAGCTCAGCGATGCCCCCCTACGATTCTCAGCTAAGGATCTCAAACATGGATCATGGGTAATATTCTGGTTATGTTAACTGAACTGATGTGCTGTTGTTTGAGCCCACAGGAACACATGGTAGCCTACATCCAGTATGGGAGAAGTTAGTCACCGGTGCTGTCTTTGCTTGTGCTCTAGCTTTAGTCTGTTTGTTTTCTATTTTATTACTGCCTAACTGGGTGGTGGGGGAGGGCTGGAAGGGGGGAGATATACCTGGCTGCTCCTGTCAGAGATTTTGTAAGCCCACTGAAAGGGAAATGTGCACAATGTAAAACACAAATCAACTTACTTGGGAGTGCTGCAGGTGGATAAATGCTGTGGAACAGATGATGGACAGTAGAGGTGCACGCTGTGGGAAAGGGACTTTGGGAGGAGATTGGAAAAAGACTCACAGCCTTAAATGTAGAAATTAAAATAAAAAGAGAGGATGAACTGATCTCTAGCAAATAAGGACATTCAAAGGCACGGCCATCTTTCTACCCACAATGTTTGCCAGGAAGGATACCTTGCTGATCTGTCCTACGGAGGATCTGATATGTCTGATCAGATCCACATGAACCCTTTTGTACTCACTCCTGTGGATAAGGAGGCAGTGAGGGGTTGTGAAGTAAACCTCACCACAACACAGCTACAGTGACGCCACTGGAGGTGAGAACAGAAACAAGGTATTTAGTTTGCTCCGATTTTTCCGTGTCTATTTTATAAGCTAACACTGGAGGGCGCCATTGACTGCAGTCTGCCCACTCTGAGGAAACTGGATGTGTGAAGAAAAATACCAAACTTGGTGGCAGGACAGAGACAGACACACAACATCTGGAAGAGGATCAAAACTGTACATTTCTAAGTGTAAGAATCAAACAGACAAAATATTTGTAAATATTAAGTTTCTTGTTTGTTTTTCTTTTTTTCTTTTTTGTTGAAGGAATGAATGAAACGCTTATTTTGTGACAACAAAAGACAACAGGTGCAGTTTGCAAAAAAGTGGCCACTAACTTGAGGTTTCAAATTTACTGGTGAGTAAAAATGCTTTGCACTGATCACTTTTCATGCCGTTAGAAAATGACTTCACTTTGTCTCATTGTGTTGCCCGTTATCATGTGGGCATCCTGTAGCATCATGATTTCTAACCAGGATAGTCACTGTAGCAGAAATGTATCTCCACTAGTTTCCAATGAATATTACATTTTAAAATCAGAACACCAGTTTCAGTCTGTGGTTTCATTGAAGGATCAACTACTCTTTTTGTGTTCAAGCTTTAGCTTTATATCGCGATCCGACTCTACTCCTGATGAATCTGTGTGACTTCAGAGTATTTATGGAAACATCTCAGAGGCTAAGAGCTCTGGTAAAAGCCACCTTTGTCCAGTTAACTAATGTGATGATGGTGTAAAGAACTGGCCAGTGGTTCATGGTCAGGACTTCTAAACTGAGACAGTGAAATGTTAGCTTACTTCACATGTAGCAGAGTTTACATGTAGCCACTTAATCACACGTGGGACAGACATGAGGGCTTTGACACCATAAGATGCCTCACATCCTCATAGAGTAATGAGATCACACACGTGGTCCGACTTTTTCCTTCCTCACACTGTGTTGCATTGTGGGTGTGGAGGTTGTGTTGACCTTACAGTGATGTGATGTAGCAGTGAAGAGTGTAACAGTGGATCAGACTGGATGTACGTGGACACACACTTAGCCTCGTCTATGTTATAAAGTGACTCACTGCAGCCCTGTGGTTCTCACAGTTTGGGCTGGATTTCGGTTCATTCGTAACGTGCCCGACAACTGCAGACAGCCAAGCAAAAGGCAACACCTGATGACTCCATATCACTGAGGTTATTTGGAGATCCAGTGTCAGGTCAGTGGTGCATTGAAGCACATGGTTAACAGCCCACAATGGTAAACATACACAAAGACAGTGACACTCACACAACTCTCCAGCTTGGTCTCCATTGCCAAGTTGCACCTGTTGTCTTGTTTTTACATTCTTTGTTGAATTCAGAAACCCAAGACTTGAGATGAAGACAAATGTTAAATAATGGAATTTTAAAAAAGATGATTATTAAAAAAAAGTATAGTAAAACTATATAAATAAATGAGGTGATGATATTTCTGTTTACTTTAGAAGTTATTATACACTGTATGCTGTGATTCTGATCTGGGAAACATTAAAGACATTCATAGCCAGTCTGCCCATTTTGTCTCTTTATTGAGTCAGTTTACAGGAGTAAGTAATGCATGAATGCAGACAATACCACATATACAATGAATTGTGTTTTGATTGTTATGTAAATCTTTAATTATTAATTAAAGAGATTATAAATTCCAAGTTAAGGCAATCACATATACAGTCCCTGACAAAAGTCTTGTCGCTTGGGTACAAGTTGACCTTAAGTGCCCCTCAAATATATGTCTAATCAATTTTTTTTTTACAAGAAATGGCTAATTTCAACCCCAACAGCTTTTGAAATAATGTTTTGGTGCCAAACAAAACTGCTGAAAAGCATTCTAACGTTCACACCTTGGTAAAGCCCACTGAGTCAGTTTTTGCAAAGACAAAAGTCTTGTCGCCTTGTCATATGATGCACCCAATCCTAGATTACAGCCTCACCTGTGATCAATAATTGATCAATCAATTAGTGGGTGTGTATAAAAAGAACCCCAGCACACCAGACCTTCACATCAACTGCAACTTGACCTCTGACAACATGCCTAAGATTCACCCTGAGACCAAAGTGTTGATTAGCAAGAGGCTGAAGACCAGATCCACTGCTGAGGTGGCTGACACCTTCAATGTGTCTTAGCGTCAAGTACAAAGAATAAGAAAAAGATTTGAAGAGACTGGAGATGTTTTTGACAAGCGCAAGACAACTGCTCGGGAGGCCCGTTTGTTGGCTCGAAAATCTAAGGCCAGTCCCTTTTCCACTGCAGCAGAGCTCCACCAGGCCTGGTCACCTCAAGTCCCCGTATCAACCAGAACAGTTTGTAGAAGTCTGTCTCGAAATGGCCTCCATGGTCGAATCAGTGCCCAGAAACCAGCACTAAACAAAAGGCAATTAAAAAAACCTGTGGCATTTGCCAAGGCCCACAGCCTGCTAAAAAGATGGATGCTGGAAAAGTGGCAGAAGGTGGATTTCTCAGATGAATCTTCCGTTGAATTACATCACAGCCGCCGCAAATATTGCAGGAGACCTACTGGAGCCCACATGGATCCGAGATTCACCCAGAAAACAGTTAAGTTTGGTGGCGGAAAAATCATGGTCTGGGGTTACATCCAGTATGGGGGTGTGCGAGAGATTTGCAGGGTGGAAGGCAATATCAATAGCCTAAAATATCAAGAAGTATTAGCTACCTCTTACATTCCCAACCATAAAAGGGGTCAAATTTTGCAGCAGGATGGTGCTCCATCGCATACTTCCATCTCTACATCAAAGTTCCTCAAGGCAAAGAAGATCAAGGTGCTCCAGGACTGGCCAGCCCAGTCACCAGACATGAACATCATTGAGCATGTCTGGGGTAGAATGAAAGAGGAAGCATGGAAGACGAAACCAAAGAATCTTGATGAACTCTGGGAGGCATGTGAGACTGCTTTCTTTGCTATTCCTGATGACTTCATCAATAAATTGTATGAATCATTGTCGAACCGCATGGATGCAGTCCTTCAAGCTCATGGAAGTAATACAAGATATTAAATATGGATCTCACAGCACCACTACTTAATTCACTGATGTTATGCAACATATTTTTGTATTTGAAGTAAATTATTTGTTCAATTTTCACATTACTCTCTGTAGGCGACAAAACTTTTGTCTTGCCAAAATCTGACCTTTCTGTGTTCATTAAATGATCAATCTTTCTTCAGTGAAGCAAATTTATTTTAGTATATTAAACATAATTTGGGAGGGTTTTAGCTTTCATATGAGCCATTTCTAAAACCAATGGATTAATTAAAAATCAGGTTATAAGCTGTTGTTTCTACAAAATGGATAAGTGACAAGACTTTTGTCAGGGACTGTACTCAGATTAGAATAAAACTCATGTAGCCTACATGCTAACATTTGGACTGAATGATCATTTAGTACTTAAGAAATATTCTGCATCAGATAATTCATAAACAAAAACATTCTACATTCTGAGTAAATAATCACATGATCATTTTTTGACTTTCTGTCCTATTACGACAACACCACACGCTGAGTGACGTGTAAAAAACAAAGGTAAAAGTAAGGTAAAAAGAAAATGCACATCATGCGTAATCAAATAAACATTGTCCTATTATGACAATACCACACGAAGAATTAGCTTTAAAATAAGCACAGAGAATGTAAATATTTCATAGGAGTAGCTATACAATGGCTTTCATCTGTCACACAAAGATCAGGAATTTAAACCCATCAAACTGGAACCATTTTGTATGTCTCTACCTTGCACATTGAGTCAGAGTATCAAAGAGTATTTTAAAATCTTGATAAGGTCAACATTAATATACAGTGAAAGCAGATTATTTTGATTACACATGTTTATCACAATCTTCAATCAAGGTGAGCAGTATTTGCAGTGATTTTGTTTCTGCCATCCCTATTGTAAACCTTAGATGGTAAAATGTTGAACTGTAGTGACAATATCGTCAAACATGTCATCTTATATACAGTATGTTACTACATGTGATTCTCTTCTTTGTTATATCAAACAAGATGAAAATATCCATGAAAGGAGGATGGGTACCTCTGTACACTCAAAGTGAGGGGAAGGTTAGTATTCTCACTTGATGTTAAATGACTCTTTGAGACTCGCTTCTGCCTGTTTGTCTGTGATTGTTTTCCAAGTTTTAGGAATATCAGCAGGTCTTGCATTATATGCTTTAGCAAACTCATTGTTGAACTTTGCCAGTACATATTTCCAGTAGTCTGATGCCTCAAGACTTCCATCTGGAGCAATTCTCCAGTCTGGGAAAATATCTGTGTAACTCTTGTAAGGGTACCAATCACCATGTGTGGCATAGCAGCGAAAACGCCCATCACTGATCACGGATGAAGTGCATATGTCAATGACAAGTTTGTCTGACCCATCCCACCTAAATCTACCCAGACCCTGTGGCCGATGTACTGAAGCGCAGTGCTCTTTATGTTCGTTTCCTCCTGCCTCACAAGGAGCTTTGCAGAACGGACACTGTTTACCACATCCAATCAGTTTGGTGAAAAGCTCGTTCTGAGGCTTCACATGAAGAGCTTTTAGTGTCATTTTGATGTTTGTTTCTTTAAAATTCTCTCTAAGAGTTTCTTCCATGTCCTTAACACACTCAGTGAGCCAGTGAGCAAACTGTTCCTGGTTGGCATTGTTCAGGATCATGAAAGCACCAAGAGCATCCTGGGAAATGACCAGTTTATCACCAAGTTCCTGACACACATTTTTAACAAATGTCTTCAAGTTGCCACTCTTCTCTGTTTTAGCTTTGTTGATAGCATTATTTATGCTCCTTATACTTGACTGGAGATGTTTATCCTCAAACTCAAACATCTTAGATCCATTTGAAAGGTGTTCCACAATGCGGTCAAGTATCCATTCCTTTACATATTTCTCATATGAGCAAATATAGCTATGATATTTGTCAAAGTCATTCATTGAGAGCAGATCCAGTAAAATGGAATACTGGAAGTACATTCGTGTGCTGAACTCGAGGCTTGTCTGCATTTCACCAGTGATATCAGGACCCAAAGAACGGTTGACAAAGTCTTCAACTGCTGGCCTCAAACAGCGCTCTGTGAATTCTTCTGCCTTCTTCTGGCACTGGTCTCGTTCATTGAACACATCTTTAAAATCAGCACAAAACTTTTCTTTGTTTTTATTAAGACATCTGTAGGGATCATTCACACGTATGAAATCTTCATGCATTTTCTGAAACTGTCTGGCTGCAACTCCACAGATGTGCTGTTTCAGAGACACTTCAAACTCAATCTCAATCTTTACATCCTGACTGTTTTGCAGCCTCTCGTCAATAATGTGTAGGATCTCCTGGATGTAAGTGTCATGGTAATTGTTTGTCCTTTCCATTTTGTCAGTCACACACTGTGTGCAAGCATCTATGATGCTGTCAGCTGTTTTTTGTAAAGCCATTACATGATCTTCAATGTTGAAGAGCTTGCTGAGTCTGTGTTTCAACTGCTTGTAAAATCCTTCCACTGTAGATTTGAAAGGCACCAGTCCACAATCTTGCAGGTTTTTTTGACTTAATAATTCACATGCATGACTCCCCTTACATTTCAGATTTTCTCTCAGGCAGAGGGACACCATTGCAATGACATCTGTGGTCTTTTGCTCAGAAAACGATAATTCCTTCACCGTTTTATTCCACATACTATCAAATTCTGTGTCAAGCTCCTTCTCTGTCATCTTGACTTTTTTCTTCCGACATTTCTCAATCAACGCACACACTCTCCCCTCTAATTCTTTTGTGTGGTTCTCCTTGATTCTGTCAATTTCTGTCATTCCTCGTCTGATGTCAGCTGCTGCTTCGAGCTGATTAGACACAGAGTTCTCCATTACTCGTCTAAGAGTCTTTGCACTGTTTGCAAAGTCCTCTCTGTATCCTTCAACTAGATAGACATGACCCTCTGTTTGCTTGAAGTACTGTTCCAGATTTTCAAGAATCTTTGTCTCCCATTTAGAAAGCACTGAGCAAGCTTCACTTTTCAAAAGAAGGAGATATTCTTTCATGTCAGATATCTCAGATTCCAAAGCAACTGTACCAAAGTTGTAAATTTTTGTTTCAGCTTCTGTCACCCACATGTACATTTCTTTTTTAAATTCCCATTCCCATTTGTTGAATTCTGTGCACAGTCTCATGTATGCACCAGCCACTAAGCTGTTTCTGAAGCTGAAGATGAAGTTTTCATGCTTTACTGCATTCCACAGGCTTTTCATCCACTCTGTAAACTCCAAGATATTATTAGCAGATGAATCACAACTAACCAAGGTTTTGATTATGGTTTTCTTGAGCTCATAAACAGCCTCACTGTACCCTGCATTGACTGGTGCCATTGGTGGGTTTCCATTCCAGAGTCCAGGGATGTACCAGTTCCCAGTGTCTGGACTGTACTCCATCACATCAGTGAAACTCTTGTTCTCCTCTTTCTTTTCCATCTTGGCTGCTGCCTGGGTCATCTCGTTTAACTGTTCCAAGAGCAGTTTCCTGTCTCTTAAGTTCTTCTCATGGGCTGAAACATCTGACACATTCTGGTGAACAAACTGACATTTGGGCTTTTTGCCCACTTCTTTCATCCTGAGAAAAGCATGGACGACTATTTGTAGGATGTCCTTCATTTCTGTTGAATTCTCCATTGCAATATTAATAATGGTGATGTCACTCAACCCTATAACGAGTGTTGCAAGCTCATTGTCATGTTCATGGCTATTGTCCAGTTGTGCAAGCTCTGGTGACTTTAATCCCTCAGTGTCAATGATCACATGAAGTCACAGTTGAGAGCTTTTTTGAGATCTTCATTGATTCTGATGAGCAACATAAAAGCACCTCGAGTGCATCGACCACTGCTGACTGCAAACTGCACTCCAAACATGGTGTTGAGGAGAGTAGACTTTCCTGTGCTCTGGACTCCAAGAACTGTGACTACCAGTATCTTGTTCTTAGGAGACACCAAGTCATTGAGCTGATAAAGAACATCACTCACCCATCTGAGAGGTATGTTGGATGCATCTCCATCTACAAGCTCAATGGGAAATCCATCAAGCAACAATTGTGCGCACAGTCTTGGCAGATGCTGTAATTGTTTTCGTGATGGGTCTGTTTCTGGAAGGGAAACTGAAGCTTCATAGATCTGACCCATTTCACGGAAGAAGTGTTCAGTCCCCAGTGAGCTGTTGGAAAGTTGTCTGTCAATGTCTTTGATCTCCTCTTTGTTCTCAGAATGTTTATATTTATTTTTGTACTGCTCCCTGAGGCCAGACAGTTTTTCTCGAGACAGGTTATCGAGGTTCATTCGCATCCATTTCAGGAAATAGCACCTCTCAATCCCTGGGCTTGATATTGCGTTGATGAAACATGTTATTGCATGTGACATGTCATAAGAGTTCTGTTTTTCCCGAAGTTTGTTTTTCTGTACCTGGAGATCGCTTTTGTACTTTTCTATGTTTTCAAATCCACCTTTCCGAAGCCGAAATTCCTCCTTCTCCAAGCAAGTCAGGTCCTTCCATATTTGTCCTTGCAACGGCAGCTGAGCTTCTTTGTATGAAACAATGTCTTGAATTTCTGCAGTGATGGCATTTGCATTTTTCTTGGCAGTCTGGCACTCCGAACAGTCTTCATCAACCCTGATTCCCAGTTCATGGGCAATGTCAGCCATTTTCTCAATTCCCATCTTCATCTTTGAGTTCTCAACTACATCCCTGATTGTGTTCCGCAATATTTTGACAAAGTCTGCATCATTCATGTGCTTAGTTTTCAAAAGTATGTTGCTGTTAGTTAAGCCCAGCTCAGTTGCAACTTTTTTTAGACCATTTACACTGAACCTCTGGCTTTGATGGTTACCAACCAAGAAGATCTGTGCTTTGTGGTTTTGATTGATAAGCAGCTTGCACTCAGAGTCCAAATTGTCAAAGAACACAAAAACTGCTTCAGATGTCTGACACAAAAATGAAAATTGTGTTTCAAATGAAGCAATGTCCCCACGAAGGTTCGCTACAGCTACTGGCTCACTGAAAACATCCATGTTTTTGTTCCCACAAGGAAGGTACCAGGTAGTTTCAGCCAATCCATTGGATATTCTCCTTGGGCTGTCACCACACTCCATATCATGATGAACAAAGGTATCATGGTACTGCTGAGAATTGCTCAGAAGCTTATTGAGGATCTCTGACTTGGACAAGGAGCACTCACCCAGTTTCACAAAAGATATCATTGGAAGTTCAGAGACAACAATTCTGTTTTCAATAAAGCCCTTGGATTCTGAAAGTGACTGAGGTCTGTACTTTTTAACAATGTCTCTCAAAGCCCAAAGCATGAGTGTGCACTGCTTTGTGTCACAATTGGGAAGCAACAGAGGCACAGCAAACTGACACATAGACATTTTGAGTGCCATTTCCTGCTGTACAAAACCATCAGAACACAGAAAGAGAGCAGTGATTATGTCAAGGGGGTTCAGCATGTCACCTGAATGTGGACTGTTTACCAGATTATCAAGATCTAACTCTGTAATTCCTGACTGATTCCAACAGTTTGACTCACACATGGATGGAAATTTCACATTCCTAGCTGTCACATTAACCATCATCAGTTTCTTCAACAAATACCATGGAAGATCTGAATTACACTTAACAGTGTCATCAGTGATGGTCTTCTCATCAATCTGAAGTATCGTGCTCAGGGATAGCTTCTCTGTGTAATGCCGCTCCAATCCCAGATCCTCCAAGAAGCTCTCAAGTTGTGTCTCTGTAGACATGATTACAATGATTATTAAATCCAGAATTTATTTAAATACTAAATCAAAATTAATTGTAATATACTCAGTTGCCAGTTCATCAGTTAAGCCTAGCTGAAACTAATGCAGTATAATACAAGAGTGCTGCACTAAATCCTACCTTTACGAAATGTATTATATTGTTTTTAGTTTTGTTCATTTAAATTCAAGGTCCTTTTGGAGGCTTAATTTTGTTGTGCTGTTGAATTGTATGGTATTACACTGACAGGAGGTTCTAATACAAGGTACAAGATTCATTTATTCTTCTAAAACATGCAAGTTGTAGTCCCTTTATGCTACTCACAAAACAAAAATTATATAATAATTGATTAATATATGGATGAATGAGTGATCATATGGATGAATAAATAAGAAGTAATAAAATAGTTTTTTGTTATTGTGCAGACAACAATGATGGTGGGTGACGGTTTATCCACTGCAGAGCCCTCCTGCATTGGGCTGTGCATATGCCATGCCAATTTGTAATGTTTCCAGTCAAGAATATGACCCCATTTATATCAGTGAGGGGAGCCAAAATATTCTAAAAAGCCTCTATGTAACGTAAAAAATATCCATTTTTGTGAATCTCTTAAAAACACTTCACAATACACATCATTTAAATCTTCAGAAAGAATTTATTGTAGGTGTGTATTGTATTGTAACTGTTGTATTATTAGACTGCACTCATTTAGCTTTTGTTGCACTTAATAAACTAGCAACTGAGTCTAGAATAAATGCATTTGCACTGTAATGGAGAAAAGTACATTTTCATTATTGAGCAGTAACTGTGAAAGCAGCAGACCAATAAATCTGTTGTCTTTTCTCAAACCTACTTGTTGCAACTACGGCACTGTAAATACAATATTTTTGACTCTTGAACAAAAATACATTAAGTAAATAGCTAGTTCAGAAATCCTAAGTCAGGTTTTGTTTTAACATTCCAACTTTCTGTCAAACTATTCAGTTTATCTCACTTGTTGCTGCTTTAAAGCAGCTTGATAAATTAAAGGTTCAGTGTGTAACATTTAGATCTATTGACAGAAATGGAATATAGTATTGATAGGGGGAAATGTATCATTTAATAGGGACTCCACGGGTCACCAAAGGGCTCAGACACACAGGTCAGTTAAGTCGAGATGTTGTCTCACTGTAAGTTTCATCCTGTCAGAAGCTGCTGTTACCTGTTTTTAATGGAAGTGCAGCAGTAACAGTGATACAGGTCAACACTTTCTTGAAAATCATCAGTGCGGCCAATGGTTGCAGCTAACTGCGTCCAGTCTGTAGATATGATAAGCTTTATATGGAAGTTTTGGGGAGGGTTGTTCATAAAAGGGCAAAGATGTCACAAATCCCCTCCTAGTTCTTGAAGCCTGAGGTATGTTTGGTATTAATGTCATTAGGAAATGCTATAGGGAAGTGTTTTTATACTATTGACCCACTATGTTTCAGATTCACATAATCACACATGTCCAGTAAACATGTCCATGTTTACATACTATATCTTGCAGACATTCAGAATTCCATGACAATAAAGTAATGTCTCTACAAACCCACATCATCCTAAGAGGATCTCTGTGTTGGTGGACCACTGGTGTGAAGGAGCTTTAATATCAAAACTTTATTAGGGATCGAGCACTGAAAGACCCTATTGTTCCTCTAGGAATTATTATTATTATACCTTTGGAAGTTCAACCGCATATTAGGCCCCCGCAACATCCTCAAAATGGAATGAAAATTTGCACAAAATTCAAACATAGCTAAAATATTGATATGACATTGTCCCCGTGCACGGGCGCCGCCAAACGTCTAAGCCACGCCCCCCAGAATCAGCCCCCAAGACACGTAAGGCCCACATGTACGAAAATTGCTACGCATGTGTATCATGATAAATAAAGCAGAAAAGCCTCTTAGACCCATGCCCAGAAACCCACAGGAAGTCTGCAATTTCAATTTTTAATTTTCATCACTTTGTGGTCATTTTGACTCTTTGGGCTTGTATTTGAACGAACTCCTCCTTGGGAATTTATCGGATCTGCTTCAAAATTGGTCAGTACAGTCAAAACATGGTGCTGAATGAACGCTGTTCAATTTGTAACTGTACGTTGAAGGGCGTGTCCGTGGCGTGCCGTCAAAGTTGGCCATTTTTAAGTCCGTGGTCATTTTCTGTGAATTTTCGCCTTGCATTTGAACGAACTCGTCCTAGGGAATTTCTGGGATCTGCTTCAAAATTGGTCAGTACAGTCACAAAATGGTGCTGAATGAACGCTGTTGATTTTTTCACTGTACGTTGAAGGGCGTGTCCGTGGCGTGCCGTCAAAGTTGGCCATTTTGAAGTCTGTGGTCTTGTATTTGAACAAACTCCTTTGGAATTTATCAGATCTGCTTCAAAACTTGACAGTACTCTTGAATAATGTTGCTGATTACAAGTTGTGCTATTTATGACTGTACGTTGAAGGGCGGGTCCGTGGCGTGCCGTCAAAGTTGGCCATTTTGAACGAATGTCACACTGTGATGTCATTTTTGGCATTTCAGGGCTTCTATTTTAACTAACTCCTCCTACAGGTTTTATTGGATCTACTTCAAAATTGGTCAGTGCAGTCAGTTTTTTTCGTCCAACATTGTGCCCGTGGCGAGGCGTCCCGTGGCATCCAATTTCAAACCTTCGCCATGAAAGAGGGATTAATCATAACTTCTGCGTACATGATCCAACTGCAACGAAACTTCACATGTTCGATAACAGTCCCGCCCTGAACACGTCTATGTGATAATATTCAGTAATAGTCAGAGCGCCACCTAGTGGCAACAGGAAGTATCACGTTTTATACTTTCATGTTCTACTCCTAGCAGGATGATCAGATCTAGCTGAAATTTACTTATAAAATGCAAAACACATTGTTGATGATATGTGATGACTGCGGTAAGTGGGCGTGTCTGTGGCGTGCCGGGAAATTTTGATGTACCGCCACAAAACACAAATTTGCTATAACTTGAGTGTACATTGTCCAATCGGCTCCAAACTTCACTTGTCTGATAATAGTGAGAGCACCCCCTAGTGGTGAAAGGAAATGTATTTTTCGTACTTTTATTTATATCTTCAAGCATATTGTCCAGATCCAGCTGAAATTATGTGAAAAGCTCCATAGGAGGATAAGAATCACATATTATGAATCTTAAGAATTTGCATGGAACCATGTTGTCATGGCGATGCGGCAAAAATCAAAAAAATTCCAACTTTTGGGGGGTCTAAACATGCCTGAAAACTCGTGAAAATTTGCACAGCATTCGGTGGTTCTGAACGCCGAGGTACTGTCTTGGTCCCGTGGATGGGCGTCGCAAAATGGCTTAGCCACGCCCCCCAGAGTCAGCCCCCAAGACACGTATGACTGACATGTATGAAAATTGCTACGCATGTGTATGATGATAAAAGAAGCAAAAAAGTCTTTTGGACCCATACCTCAAACCCAACAGGAAGTCGGCAATTTTGGATTTTGTCGCGATTTGCACACGTTGTACATGAACGAACTCCTCCTAGGGCATTTATTGGACCGACTTCAGATTTGGACACAGCCATCTAAACACATTCACCATTAAAAGTTGTGCTCTTCAGTTTTTTTTGTCAAACCTCCTGCCCGTGGCGTGGCGTCCCGTGGCATCCAATTTCAATCCTTCGCCATAAAAAGAGGGATTCGTCATAACTTCTGCGTACATGATCCGACTGCAATGAAACTTCACATGTCTGATAAGAGTCCCGCCCTGAACACGTCTATGGGATAATATTCAGTAATACTCAGAGCGCCACCTAGTGGCAACAGGAAGTATCACGTTTTATATTTTAAAGTGCATTTAGGCTAATAACTTTTGTATAATTTGTCACACATTCAAAAAACATGTATCCACGCGTTCGGTGAATGAAGCTGAATCTCCCCATATAGGCCACGCACATTACCCCCCCGAGGTTTTTTTCGGCTAGAGCACAAAATGTCCGTAAACTTCTTTTTCGTGCTTTGTCCGATTCTCACAAAATGTTGCACGTAACATCTGGGGACCGTCCTAATAATAAACTAATTGAAAGAATTTTGATAATTCTAAAAATAAGCATGTTATAAAATTAGCACTTCCTGTGGATTTTTGTTCAAAAGAGGAAGTGGAGTATTTTTCCACATTGGTATGTCCGATTGACACCAACCTTGGGTCCATAGTTCCCCATGTCTTCCTTAGCCATTGTGCACAATTTCAGGCCATCGCCACTAGGTGGCGCTCTTTAAAATGAAGAACTACAGGAAGTATCACGTTTTATGCTTTCATGTTCTACTCCTAGATCCAGCTGAAATGTACTCATAAAATGTAAAACACATTGTTGTTGATATGTGTTGACTGTGGTGAGGGGGCGTGTGTGTGGCGTGGCGATAAATTTTGATGTATCGCCACGAAACAAGAATTTGCTTTAACTTGAGTGTACATTGTCCAATCGGCTCCAAACTTCACTTGTCTGATAAGAGTCCCGCCCTGAACACATAGTGATAGCGCCACCAAGTGGCAACAGGAAGTAAGTCCTGCGTGGCAATTTTGAGCTGATTTACGTGACATTTTCATGTTGTGGTCCGCGCTTGTTACGACGGCACGTAACGTGGCCGCAGCACAACCCGACGGCACGTGACGCTGCTTTTTGCAGCTTTAATTTTAATTGAGCTTTTGTCTCTGCAGAGAGGGCTGTATTTTATTTTAAATAATTTATTCCTCTTTTATTTGAATACATAGTCTAAACAGAGACTCAAAAAAATAGTTGACTCTATTGTGAAAAATCATTACAATAATGATTTTATTTCACTTACTTGTGTGGGCAGACTTTACAGTCGCCTTGCTTATTCTTCCATTCCTATGTTGTGCAGAAACATGGAGGGAGTAACACGCCCCTGGCTTCAGGTCGCTGAGAGTCAGGTTGTTTGTGTCTGTTGTCAACTCTTGCACAGTTTCTCCCTCACTGCAACAAGTCACAATGTAACTCTCCACTTCACCAACAGGAGGGTCCCAACGCAGAGACAGTGACTCACTGCTGGCCTGATAGACAGCAATCTGTGCAGGAGGGCTGGGCTCTGTGGGGATAATATACAATTATATTTCACATATAATGGAGATTCAAGTTCTGTCAAGGTTTGACTACACTTAAGGTGCAGTGTGACTACCAAGCACAAGAGGTGTGGTAAAAGATAAAGACACATACACATACTGTATACATATATACTATATATACTAACCTTTATAACATAACTTGAAAGCATCAGTGTAAAAGTACAATTGTATATGAGTCCAAATACCATTCAGACAACACTGTCTTTAATGTTTGTTTTAGTTTCTTTGTTGTTTTTTTACTGATTTACAGATTTACCTGTGAAGACAGATAGCGAGGTTGCTTTGCTTTGACTTCCATTATCTGCAATCCTTGTGATACTGAAAGTGTATTCAGTCCCAGGATTCAGTCCCTCAACCTTCACAGTGCCGTAGTCCTTTGTGATCAAACTGTCTCTATGTGTGTCACAGGAGTAATCTACTTGCAGTTTATACCCAACAGAGTGATCAGTGAGTGGTAAACCAAGAGAAACAGTCTCCTGATCAGCATTGAGAACTGTTACTTCAGGTGGAGGGACATCTGAAATAAGAGAAGAGAAGTGCATCTCAGTATACAGTGTGTATTCAGTCTTTAAATTGGATCAGTAATTGACAGACACACTTACAGTCAGACTGTGCTGTTGGTGGAGTGTTCTCTCCTTTCTCACAGTTTTGCTCAGGGAAGGATTCAGTTGCATCATAGAACTCCTTGGTAATTTGTGTAAAAAATCAATTGTAATCAGAATCCCATTCATTTAATACTTTTTTAATTATTAACTGTAAGTTTAGAGTTGTAAAAAAGATTGTTACCTCCTCATCTGAGCTTTCCATTGTGGGTACACTTTCAGCCATCTCACATTTGGTTCTGATTATTCACACTGCATCTCACTGAAAGTAATAGAGAAGAACTTTGTAATACCTTCCTCCCCAACAGCAATTGATTTTACCCAACAATCACATAGTTAAAAATACAAATACTCTACAACCTACTAGTCTACAATATCAAAAAATAACTAGTGCTGGGCACAGTTAAAATGTTTAATCGCAATAAATGGCATGGTTACTCGCAGAAATATATCAATAATGAATTCAAAAGTAGTGTATTGCGCATTATTATTTTAAAAGTACTTTACACAACTTTACACAACAAATAAGTTGCTTTTTAACAGCAGTATTGCCTTTACACAGTAGCAGTTAAAACATTTCTTGCACTATCTGTGCTCAGTGTGCTGACTTTATTTGAAACATTCCACTGCTGTGCAAGCAAAATGTCTCTCTGTTTTCATTACGGTCAGAGCATGTGAATGCAGCTCCCACTGTCCATCAATATAATGCACTGTAACTCCGAGGTAACTATGGTTACCCAGGCGATGTCCAGTAGTCTCCAGTGAGAGCAAGAGTTGGTGCACGATGTAACGCCGTCGCTTTTGTAGTCCTCTTCTTTTCATACAACTCGTGCATTCTTCTTCTATAGATCCTATCTTCCACAATACTAATCGGCCAGCAGTCTGAAGCTATGCACTTCACTATGGCATTTGTTAGCTTGTCTGTACTTCTCCCACACACTGCATCCAACGTAGTCTGCCGGAGCCTCCCTACACTCCCCTCCTGTGACCCATGATTTGTCTGGATGTTGTATTTAGAGCCAGTGAGCAACGGACTTTCAAAATAATAATAGTTATTTAGAAAAATGGCGTAAATGCGAGATAAAATACGTCGGCGTTAATTAATGAATGCGTTAACGCGATAATAACGCGTTAACTTGCCCAGCACTAAAAATAACACTACTAACAATACTGTAATCAGCCCACTATGGGAGGATTAAAGCTCATATGTAATAGGTCTTAAAAGAGAGAGGGGGGGCCTACCTTTGTAGGAGAGATTTATACATGGTAAAGATAGTATCCAATCTTTTATCCAGGAGTTTTTGTCTTCTGTACATGCAATGTTCTGCTATAGGTAGTATTTCCGAGGATACAGCTCTGCACTTATGTCAGTACAATAACAGGTCCCTCCCTTTATTCTGTCAGGCGAAGTTACTTTCTGTTTTGTTTTCCTAGAAATAGATGATCTGATTTCCACTAAAGAGAAACTTACTTGTCCCGGTATCCCCCTTTGCTGAAGGCAGGGATTGGCTGAAATAGAGGAGCCTATAGGGAGTGGATATTTGAGTGGTTATGGCTTTGTAATCAGAGTAGTTGGATTTGCATTTTTTCAGTGTTTTTTGCCATTTTGTTTGTTGTTTGTCATGGATATATTATGTAATAACCATTATGTATTGCCATCCCAATAATTTTGTACGTTTCATGCCCAACATGGAGCTTGCATTGGAGTTGGACTGAGGTCACTAATAAAGTACTCTACAGAGGACATTAGCTCATGAACAGACAAAACAAACATGCCTGATAGAGACTAAAATTTGACTTAAGATTAAGTTGGTAGTGTTGCAGTATTAGAAAAAACTTTGTAAAAGGACAAGTACACACAGTACACACTTCTCCAAGAATACAACAATACCATGGTAAGGTAAAGGAGTTTGAGCATAGACTATATATTTACAAATATATGTCACAGTCTTACACATTCAAACTTTGTAGCCCAGTCAAGTAACAAAAATATTCACTATATGAATTACTCAGTTACACTTAATAAGAAGCACAAACTGGGGGTACTATTGAGCACAGGTTGCAGCGTCTTGCTGTCAGCCATCGGATTTGGATTTTCCATGTTGGGTCCATGTACAATGACAATGAAGGATAAAAAAATCAACCTGTCATCCAATATGACTTAATTCCTACATCCATTGGCTTGTTTGTAAAAATCCAGTTTGAACACAAATCAGACCAGAACTGAACAGCAACAATTTATGGCAACAATGTATTCAAAATGTTGAATTCAGATTAGATCCTGCTTTCAAATTATGTTATATTTATATTTTAATAGGGACTAACACTAACACAGCAACTATATTATCATCATCATCATATTCTGGAATATTACATTGACCCACAATAAAAACTGTCTAGTTTAACTCACACTTTATTTTACAGTACCACCTCTCCTCCTTTGTTATATATTTACATAGGCCTAAGCATTGTTGGAGGGGGCCTGAGATCTCAGGATATCATTGCCAATGACTGCTTCACTGTAATTGTTGTTCATAGGATAATAAACAACCTGAACTTCACTCCTTTTATCACACCAGGTAGGTCACTTTCTCTTTTGTTTTCCAGAAACAGTAAATGATTACCTAGTTATCAGTAAAACTAAATTTGTGGGCAATGTGAAGTGTGTAGGGATTTGCCCATGGCAAAACTGAAATCTTTTTTTCAGCTACGTGGTATTCATAAGTTAATTATTTGTCCTCTAGATTAAGTGTGGCAGTGCAGAGTGCTCACTTTATTCTGTTAGTCATAAACACAGGTGAGAAAATAATTTAGATCTTAGAAAATGGATGCCCAGGATTTTTTTTTCTCACTTCAGGGCTTCCGTACTTTTAGGGTTGGAATAATATGTTATCAATAAATCTGAAAGCGATTATTTTCATAATTAATCATTTGGTCTTTACAGTGTTACTCCATAATGAAAACATCCCATCACAATTTCCTACAGCTCATGGTGATGTGACCAGATGTCTTGTTGTGTTCAACCATCGCTTCAAAACCCAAAGATATTCAGTTCACAGTGATACAGACAGCAGTCGAAATCATCACATTGCAGCTGGAATTAGGGAATGTAATGCATTTTTACTTTTTAAACTGTCTTTAAAACCAAGCAGTTGTTCAACCAATCAATTAACCAACTTACAGGATAGTTTCACTTCAGTCTCTCCGTAATCACTGCAGGAGGAAGTAGAGCTGAAGGTATTAATGGACTGATAGAAAATGTATCTGCAATTTCCCTGCATGATAGATGAATAATTTATGTACAATGTTACCTAGCTTAAATTTTCTCGCTTTTGACAATCTGTTGCATTCTTGGTCTCATGTGAAAATATGAAGTAAATACATATCTTTGACTGTTGGTTAATTGTTAAAGAATGAAAACAGTGATGGGAATTGTTTAATATTTATTTACATTTTATAGAACAAACAGTAAATTGAAAACAACCAGCAGAGATAATAAAAAAATAAAAAATAAATGTTAGTTGCAGCATAAATAGGATGTCCGCTTGGTAAAAGATCTACATTGAATCCGTTTCTCATACAAATTTCTTATTACTTTTATTTCTGACGTACATAAAGTTCCTTGTTTTACATGGAGGTGGACAGGATCACGGTTCCTTCCTGCTGTGTCCCTTAACCCCCCTCCTGAGATTTTGTAAGCCCACTGAAAGGGAAATGTGCACAATGTAAAACACAAATCAACTGACTTGGGAGTGCTGCAGGTGGATAAATGCTGTGGAACAGATGATGGACAGTAGAGGTGCACACTGTGGGAAAGGGACTTTGGGAGGAGATTGGAAAAAAACTTAAATGTAGAAATCAAAATCAAAAGAGAGGATGAACTGATCTCTAGCAAATAAGGACATTCAAAGGCACGGCCATCTTTCTACCCACAATGTTTGCCAGGAAGGATACCTTGCTGATCTGTCCTACGAAGGATCTGATATGTCTGATCAGATCCACATGAACCCTTTTGTACTCACTCCTGTGGATAAGGAGGCAGTGAGAGGTTGTGAAGTAATCCTCACCACGCCACTGGAGGTGAGAACAGAAACAAGGTATTTAGTCTGCTCCGATTTTTCCGTGTCTATTTTATAAGCTAACACTGGAGGGCGCCATTGACTGCAGTCTGCCCACTCTGAGGAAACTGGATGTGTGAAGAAAAATACCAAACTGGGTGGCAGGACAGAGACAGACACACAACATCTGGAAGAGGATCAAAACTGTACATTTCTAAGTGTAAGAATCAAACAGACAAAATATTTGTAAATATTAAGTTTCTTGTTTGTTTTTCTTTTTTTCTTTTTTGTTGAAGGAATGAATGAAACGCTTATTTTGTGACAACAAAAGACAACAGGTGCAGTTTGCAAAAAAATGGCCACTAACTTGAGGTTTCAAATTTACTGGTGAGTAAAAATGCTTTGCACTGATCACTTTTCATGCCGTTAGAAAATGACTTCACTTTGTCTCATTGTGTTGCCCGTTATCATGTGGGCATCCTGTAGCATCATGATTTCTTACCAGGATAGTCACTGTAGCAGAAATGTATCTCCACTAGTTTCCAATGAATATTACATTTTAAAATCAGAACACCAGTTTCAGTCTGTGGTTTCATTGAAGGATCAACTACTCTTTTTGTGTTCAAGCTTTAGCTTTATATCGCGATCCGACTCTACTCCTGATGAATCTGTGTGACTTCAGAGTATTTATGGAAACATCTCAGAGGCTAAGAGCTCTGGTAAAAGCCACCTTTGTCCAGTTAACTAATGTGATGATGGTGTAAAGAACTGGCCAGTGGTTGATGGTCAGGACTTCTAAACTGAGACAGTGAAATGTTAGCTTACTTCACATGTAGCAGAGTTTACATGTAGCCACTTAATCACACGTGGGACAGACATGAGGGCTTTGACACCATAAGATGCCTCACATCCTCATAGAGTAATGAGATCACACACGTGGTCCGACTTTTTCCTTCCTCACACTGTGTTGCATTGTGGGTGTGGAGGTTGTGTTGACCTTACAGTGATGTGATGTAGCAGTGAAGAGTGTAACAGTGGATCAGACTGGATGTACGTGGACACACACTCTGCCTCGTCTATGTTATAAAGTGACTCACTGCAGCCCTGTGGTTCTCACAGTTTGGGCTGGATTTCGGTTCATTCTTAACGTGCCCGACAACTGCAGACAGCCAAGCAAAAGGCAACACCTGATGACTCCATATCACTGAGGTTATTTGGAGACCCAGTGTCAGGTCAGTGGTGCATTGAAGCACATGGTTAACAGCCCACAATGGTAAACATACACAAAGACAGTGACACTCACACAACTCTCCAGCTTGATCTCCATTGCCAAGTTGCACCTGTTGTCTTGTTTTTACATTCTTTGTTGAATTCAGAAACCCAAGACTTGAGATGAAGACAAATGTTAAATAATGGAATTTTAAAAAATATGATTATTAAAAAAAAAGTATAGTAAAACTATATAAATAAATGAGGTGATGATATTTCTGTTTACTTTAGAAGTTATTATACACTGTATGCTGTGATTCTGATCTGGGAAACATTAAAGACATTCATAGCCAGTCTGCCCTATTTGTCTCTTTATTGAGTCAGTTTACAGGAGTAAGTAAGAGTAATAAGAGTAATAAGTAATGAGAGTATACATGCAAACAATACCACATATAGAAGGGATTATCATTTGATTGTTATTTAACTCTTTAATTCTTAATTGAAGGGATTATAAATTCTAAGTTAAGAAAATCACATATTATACTCAGATTAGAATTAAACTCACGTAACCTACATGTTAACATTTAGACTGAATGATCATTTAGTATTTTGAAATATTCTGCATCAGATAATTAATAAACAAAACAGATTATACACTCTATTATCACATATTATGGCAACAACACAGGTGATGTGATGTGTAAAAAACAAAGGTAAAAGTAAATATTTGACATCAGACACAAACAAAAGCAAATGCACATCATACTTCAGGAAAAAAACATTCTGTCCCATTATGACTGTACCACAAGAAGGGTGATCTTTAAAATAAGTATAGAGAATGTAAATGTTTCATATGAGATGCTTAAAAAAAACCAAAAGATTATGTATCATATATTTGAAGAAACTTTAACTTGTTTCTTGTTTCACACAAAGATCAGGAATTCAAACCCATCAAACTGGAACCATTTGTATGTCTCTACCTTGCACATTGACTCAGAGTATCAAAGAGTATCTAAAAATGTTGAAGGGGTGCCCAGTTAGCTCGGTCGGTAGAGCGGGCAACCCGGGTTCAAATCCAACCTGCGGCCCTTTGCTGCGTGTCATCCCCTCCCCCTCCCCCTCATGTCGATCTCCAGCTGTCTCTATCAAATAAAGGCATGAAAAGGCCAAACAAATAACGAAAGAATAATCTGCTGTTAATGTATGTTAATGTTGACCTCAAAGACATTAACCTACAGTGGAAGCAGATTAGTTTGATTACACACATTTATCACAATCTACAATCAAGTGGGTACCTCTGTACACTCAAAGCAAGTGAGGGGAAGGTTAGTATTCTCACTTGATGTTAAATGACTCTTTGAGACTGGCTTCTGCCTGCTTGTCTGTGACTTTTTTCCAAGTTTCGGGAATATCAGCAGGTTTTAAATTATAAATGTCAGCAATCTCATTGTTGAACTTTGCCAGTACATATTTCCAGTAGTCTGATGCCTCAAGACTTTTATCTGGAGCAATTCTCCAGTCTGGGAAAATATCTGTGTAACTCTTATAAGGGTGCCATTCACTTTTTGTGGCATTGCATTGAAAACACCCATCACTGATTACTAAGGAAGTGCATATGTCAGTGACAAGTTTTCCTGTCCCATCCCACTTGGCCATACCCAGACCCTCTGGCCGATGGAGTGAAGTGCAGTGCTCTTTATGTTCTTTTCCTCCTGCCTCACAAGGAGCTTCACAGAACGGACACTGTTTACCACATCCAATCAGTTTGATGAAAAGCTCGTTCTGAGGTTTCACATGAAGAGCTTGTAGTATCATTTGGATGTTTGTTTCTTTAAACTTCTCTCTAAGAGTGTGTTCCATGTCCTTCACACACTCAGTGAGCCAGTGAGCAAACTGTTCCTGGTCAGCATTATTCAGGATCATGAAAGCACCAAGAGCATCCTGGGAAATGACCAGTTTATCACCAAGTTCCTGACAGACATTTTTAACAAATGTCTTCAAGTTGCCACTCTTCTCTGTTTTAGCTTTGTTGATAGCATTATTTATGCTCCTGATACTTGACTGGAGATGTTTATCCTCAAACTCAAACATCTTAGATCCATTTGAAAGGTGTTCCACAATGCGGTCAAGTATCCATTCCTTTACATATTTCTCATATGAGCGAATGTATTTCAGATACTTGACATAGTTTTTCTTTGAGAGCAGATCCAGTAAAATGGAATACTGGAAGAACATTCGTGTGCTGAACTCGAAGCTTGTCTGCATTTCACCAGTGATATCAGGACCCAAGGAACGGTTGACAAAGTCTTCAACTGCAGGCCTAAAACAGCACTCTGTGAATTCTTCTGCCTTCTTCTGGCACTGGTCTTGTTCATTGAACAAATCTTTGAAATCAGCACGAAACTTTTCTTTGTTTTGACTGAGACATCTGTAGGGATCATTCTCATGTAGGAAATCTTTCTGCATTTTCTGAAACTGTCTGACTGCATCTCCACAGATGTGCTGTTTCAGAGAAACTTCAAACTCAATCTCTATACTCTTTACATCCTGATTGTTTTTCAGCCTCTCGTCAATCATGTGTAGGATCTCCTGGATGTAAGTGTCATGGTAATTGTTTGTCCTTTTCATTTTGTCAGTCACAACCTGTGTGCAAGCATCTATGATGCTGTCAGCTATTTTTTCTAAAGCTCTGACATGTTCTTCAATGTTGAATACTTTCAAGAACTTGTCAAATGTTTTTTTACATTTGTTGGAGAATCCCTCAGCTGTATATTTGAAAGGTACCAGTCCACAATGCTCTAGGCTTTTTTGACTTAATAATTCACATACATAACTCCCCTTATGTGATAGATTGTCTCTCAGGCAGTGGGACACACTTGTGATGATATTTGTGGCCTTTAGTTCAGGAAAGGATAGTTCATTCACTGTTCTATTCCACATCTTATCAAATTCTTCATCCAGCTCGTTGTCTGTCATCTCAACTTTTTTCCCCCGACATTCCTCAATCAATGTACACACTCTCCCTTCTAATTCTTTTGTGTGCTTCTCCTTGATTCTGTCAATTCCTGCCATTCCTCGTCTGATGTCAGCTGCTACTTCAAGCTGATAAAACACAGAGTTCTTCATTTCTCGTCGAAAAGTCTTTGCACTGTTTGCAAAGTCCTCTCTGTATCCTTCAACTAGATAGACATGACCCTCTGTTTGCTTGAAGTACTGTTCCAGATTTTCAAGAATCTTTGTCTCCCATTTAGAAAGCACTGTGCAAGCTTCACTTTTCAAAAGAAGGAGATATTTTTCCATGTCAGATATCTCCGATTCCAAAGCAACTGTACCAAAGTTAGATATTTTTGTTTCAGCATTTGTCATCCATGTATACATTTCTTTTTTGAATTCCCATTCCCATTTGTTGAATTCTGTGCACAGTCTCATGTATGCATCAGCCACTAGGCTGTTTCTGAAACTGAATATGAAGTTTTCGTGCTTTATTGCATTCCACAGGCTTTTCATCCACTCTGTAAAATCCAATATTTTATTTGCAGATGACTCACAACTAACCAAAGTTTGGATGATGGTTTTCTTGAGCTCATAAACAGCCTCACTGTACCCTGCATTGACTGGTGCCATTGGTGGGTTTCCATTCCAGAGTCCAGGGATGTACCAGTTCCCAGTGTCTGGACTGTACTCCATCACATCAGTGAAACTCTTGTTCTCCTCTTTCTTTTCCATCTTGGCTGCTGCCTGGGTCATCTCGTTTAACTGTTCCAAGAGCAGTTTCCTGTCTCTTAAGTTCTTCTCATGGGCTGAAACATCTGACACATTCTGGTGAACAAACTGACATTTGGGCTTTTTGCCCACTTCTTTCATCCTGAGAAAAGCATGCACGACTATTTGTAGGATGTCCTTCATTTCTGTTGAATTCTCCATTGCAATATTGATAATGGTGATGTCACTCAACCCCACAACAAGTGTTGCAAGCTCATTGTCATGTTCATGGCTATTGGCCAGTTGTGCAAGCTCTTGTGACTTTAATCCCTCAGTGTCAATGATCACCATGAAGTCACAGTTGAGAGCTTTTTTAAGATCTTCATTGATTCTGATGAGCAACATAAAAGCACCTCGAGTGCATCGACCACTGCTGACTGCAAACTGCACTCCAAACATGGTGTTGAGGAGAGTAGACTTTCCTGTGCTCTGGACTCCAAGAACTGTGACTACCAGTATCTTGTTCTTAGGACACACCAAGTCATTGAGCTGAGAGAGAACGTCGCTCACCCATCTGAGAGGTATGTTGGATGCATCTCCATCTACAAGCTCAATGGGAAATCCATCAAGCAACAATTGTGCACACAGTCTTGGCAGATGCTGTAATTGTTGTCGTGATGGGTCTGTTTCTGGAAGGGAAAGTGATGCTTCATAGATCTGACCCATTTCACGGAAGAAGTGTTCAGTCCCTAGTGAGCTGTTGGAAAGTTGTCTGTCAATGTCTTTGATCTCCTCTTTGTTTTCTTTGTATTTCTTTTTGTACTGCTCCCTGAGGCCAGACAGTTTTTCTCGAGACAGGTTATCGAGGTTCATTCGCATCCATTTCAGGAAATAACACCTCTCAATCCCTGGGCTTGATATTGCCTTGATGAAACATGACATTGCATTTGACATGTCATAAGAGTTCTGCTTTTTGCGAAGTTTTGTTTTCTGTAACTGAAGATCACTTTTGTACTTTTCTATGTCTTTAGACCCAACATTCCGAAGCCGAAATTCCTCCTTCTCCAAGCAAGTCAGGTCCTTCCAAATCTGTCCTTGCAACGGCAGCTGAGCTTCTTTGTATGAAAAAATGTCTTGAATTTCTGTAGTGATGGCATCTGCATTTTTCTTGGCAGTCTGGCACTCTGAACAGTCTTCATCAACCCTGATTCCCAGTTCATGGGCAATGTCAGCCATCTTCTCAATTCCCATCTTCATCTTTGAGTTCTCAACTACATCCCTGATTGTGTTCTGCAATTTTTTGACAAAGTCTGCATCATTCATGTGGTTAGCCTTCAAAAGTATGTTGCTGTTAGTTAAGTGCAGCTCAGTTGCTACTTTTTTTAGAGCATCTACACTGAACCTCTGGCTTTGATAGTTACCCACCAGGAAGATCTGTGCTTTGTGGTTTTGATTGATAAGCAGCTTGCACTCAGAGTCCAAATTGTCAAAGAACACAAAAACTGCTTCAGATGTCTGACACAAAAATGAAAATTGTGTTTCAAATGAAGCAATGTCCCCACGAAGGTTTGCTACAGCTACTGGTTCACTGAAAACATCCATGTTTTTGTTCCCACAAGGAAGGTACCAGGTAATTTCAGCCAATCCATTGGATATTCTTCTTGGGCTGTCACCACACTCCAAGTTACAGTGAACAAAGGTATTATGGTACTGCTGAGTATTGTTCAGAAGCATGTTGAGGATCTCTGACTTGGACAAGGAGCACTCACCCAATCTCACAAAAGATATCATTGGAAGTTCAGAGACAACAATTCTGTTTTCAATAAAGCCCTTGGATTCTGAAAGTGACTGAGGTCTGTACTTTTTAACAACATCTCTCAAAGCCCAAAGCATGAGTGTGCACTGCTTTGAGTCACAATTGGGAAGCAGCAGAGGCACAGCAAACTGACACATAGACATTTTGAGTGCCATTTCCTGCTGTACAAAACCATCAGAACACAGAAAGAGAGCAGTGATTATGTCGAGAGGGTTCAGCATGTCACCTGAATGTGGACCATTAAAAAGATCATCAAAATTTAACTCTGTCTTTTCTGATGCAGCATCACAGTTTGACTCACATACAGATGTACATTTCACATTCCTAGCTACCACATTAACCATCATTAGTTTCTTCAGAAAATACCATGGAAGATCTGAGTTACACTTGGCAGGTTCATCAGTGATGGTCTTCTCATCAATCTGAAGTATTGTGCTCAGGGATAGCTTCTCTGTGTAGTGCCGCTCCAATCCCAGATCCTCCAGTAAGCCCTCCAGTTGTGTCCCTGTGGATATAAAATGTTTGTTGAATGTTGTTGAATAAATTCATGCACATATGCCCACATGTCTAGTAATGCTGCAAGGCTGCTTTTAGTTCCTGGAAGCAGTAAATACCAGTACACAGTATATTTTGATGAATTTTGTGTTTGTTTGTATTTATCCATGTTATTCCTCTTTTGCATTCTTTTTGTATTGCATCTGCACTCTGGGAAAGATTTTGTGACTTAATACCTCATTTTTGTTAGAACTATGTTTTCATGTTACTCACTTGTGTGTGTAGATGCTCCAGGCTTAGGAAGGTTTGGCCTCGGGTTGCTGGGCATTGAGTCTTCTGTATTCTCTTGCACAGTTTCTCCTTCCCTGCAGCTGGTCACAATGTAGCTCTTCACTTCACCAGCAGGAGTGTCCAAATGCAGAGACACTTGCTCACTGCTGACACGATAAACTGTTGTCTTAAATGGAGGGCAGGGCACTGTGAATATAATAATAATAATGATGATAATAATGAAAGTGATTGAACTGAAAGCTACTTAGATTGCCCTTCATTTAGTAACTTTCCGCTGAACAATAGATTGAATAAAGCTGAACTTTACCACTTGGATCTGTCTGACAATCACCCTTGCTGTCAGATGTTGCTTGACACGGTGTTGATGGAATGTCCTCCACTGCCTCACAGTAAAGTTCAACAAATGAATCTTCATCACTGATCTCCTTCATAAATCACAAATATAGCACGTAATGTAACAACTCAACTCATTATCCCATATACATTAGCTTATGGTAAATCACTTCCATTTTATTTTGTGTATCTTCTTAAGTTGTGTTTACCTCCATTGTGGGTACCGTCTCAGTCGTCCCACACTTGGTCAAGATTATTAAAACAGTTTCTCACTGAAAAGAAATTAGACAAATCTGAGGCTAGACTATACTACTATAAATACTTCACAATGTTTAAAATACCATGCAGCCTTCTTGAATGCATTATTTTCCTAATTACAACAACAATTTATACTGTTCAGTCTTTAGCTTTAATGTGACGGATAGAATTTGACACAACATTCACTTTTCCACATTTAAAAAAGTAAGTTCTCCTTCAGAAATATTGAGAGATACCACACAAATTCCAGACCAGTCCTAGCAAGTAAAAGGAACTTCTACTGAGTCTGATAACACATTGATGAAAATAACCCAAGGATCTCAAACTAAAAAAAAAGATTATTTTTTTTCTAGTTGTTTCATATCAATTTAAACTACCCCTTCATATACAGTTAAAAACAATTCAATTTAAAAAAAAATATTTTGTTAAGGAAAACTAATGGCCTGTAAATGTAGAAAGTGCCTGTAAATGTGTGCAGTGGGTTGATAAGAGGAGAGCAGGTTTCAGGTCTTTATTTGTTGTTTAGCTGCAAACAACAACATTATGATTATATAACATTATGATATGAAATGTATATATTATGTAAAGTATGATGATGCTCTGGACGTTTATAAACGATAGACTGGAGATAATTTATCATCACTGATGGACCTCAGAAAGAAGATGGTATCTTTATTACTTTCCCTTACATATCAGTAGTGTTCGGTAGTTTCCACTTCAGCTGTGTGCGCCCCTGCGAGGAGCATGCAGCAGGCAGACCTCGGCAGGTCTGTTCTACATCCTTCACTATAATACATGTACTATCATCGTTTTAAAGAAGCCGAATAAATGCACATAAAGCATTAAAATAACTGCAGTGACTGTACTGATGCTGATGTTGTACTAATGCTGACAATGTATGTAAATCAAAGAAAGACTTTAAAGTGGAAGCCTTGAAAGCTCTACAATATCATATTACATGAATAATCGGTTGTTCATAATATAGTAATTATATGTTACTCACCATGTTATGTTAACCATCACACACATAACAGAAAAATCACTGACAAAGAAAAAGCATAGAAACTCACCATTGTAGAAGAGATGTGCTCTTGGTGAAGCTGCATTCTTTCTTCCAGGAGTTTTTCTTTTCAGCTATGCAGTATTCATTGGTCAGTCTGTCCCATAGCTGAAGCTCCACTCTCCACAGTCTCGCAGTGCAGACCCCTCCTTTTATTCTGCAGGGTGATGCCACTTTCACTTTTGGTTCCATGATCATGTGGTTTCTGGGAAAGTCCAATTCAATTTACAGTAAAAAAAAACATCAAACAAACTATTATCTCAGATGAGTGCACAAGGGTGTTTTCCTTGTTGTTGAGCTGTGTATATAAATTGTATTCCTCCATCTTAGATAATATACACTTATTACTTATTACACTTATTACTTACCAGTTCCTCTTGGCTTAAAGCTCATACAGTATCTCCAGAGGTTAGAAACAGGTTGAAATACAGGAAACCCACAATTTATTATTTTATTGACTTTCATAGGGCGTTTGATTTTAAGCTATGATATATAAAAATGTTTTACTGGGATTTGTCAGAAATGAATGGGTATCTGAAATAGTTGACTTACTTTTTAAGAGTGTTGATTTAGTGTGGATAACAAGATTAACTCCAAAAACAAATGTTACGGTGGAGGAGTTTATATAGACTACCAAGTTTGAGCTAAATGCACAGAATCATGGGTAGAAATCTGGCAACGCCAAAACTGACAACGTATTGTTTATTTAAGAAAGATTACAATTATGAATATGAATATGACTATAGTTGGCAAAAAGTCAGAGATCACTCTGTGTACAGTTGTATATATTGTATACCAGTGTATATATATATATGTATAATATATGTGTATATTGTGGTATATTACCACTACATATGGAAACTAGTGCTCAACAGTATAAGTTTGCTCTTTTATGCTCCATAATGCAAATGCTACGTTTTGTTAGTGTCAGTGTGTAATGTGTCAGAACATGATAGTTTATGTTGTTATCTTTATAGTTTTAACCATGAGGTGGCTGCATTTGCTGAGCCCAACTGTATTTTGCAGCTGGGGTTTTGAGATCCTGTTTCCTGTGATAAAGGGGGTTGACATCGCAAAGAGCTGCTTCCTGTCTCTTTTTAATTTGCCAGAACGTCTCATAATGACAATGCCACCCAGTTAGCATAAAATCAAATTTCATGGTTTCAGCTCGTACACCAGTACAACTTAATCTGAACCCAGATCATTTACAGTTATTAACAAGTCGGTTATTTGGTTTATAACACTTAGCCTTGGTGATTCAAATATGTATAGATGTCCGGATAAACAATGTATGGCCGCTGTGTTGGTTCACTGATCCACTTGGATAGGACTGAAGGAGCATGACAGCTGACAAACACTCAGGTTCAGGCAAAGGCACAAAATTATTACCCATGTCTATAAAAGACGTGTTTAATATGAAAGAAATGTATACACACTCAAATTTCATTGTCACCTGTTGAATCTTCAGTTTTCTTTGTTTTTTGTAGTACCTGTATGTGCCAGTGTGATGTCTTACTGTACGGACACACACAAATCAGAAGTCCTGGGTTAATGAGGAAGTCTGTGCCACACTTAAAGCACGGACTAACTACCAGGACTCCAGCACCAGAAACATGTGGTCTGGACTACCATCACAGAAACATCAACTATAAAACTTTACTCACACAACACTCATATACACCATGTTATACTTTATTGCCGTGTTACACCATATACTACTTTAAACTAGTACCATATTATACTATACGTACTGTGCCATACACAAATATTCTCTTGCGGCGGCTCCACCCGCTCACTTGGTTACTTGTTTAGAATCTGTTTATATCTCAGCCTTATTACTGCCTGTGTATATCACATCATAGTTATACATTTATTTACTACAGTCTATAAGTTGTATTACCATCACTGTACATATTTATCCATCTCAGTATATGTATTTATATCCATCCTGTCTACAGTCTGTGCTCATGATGTATATTTCACTTTTACTCACCAGAAGGCGGCAGTATTTTCCCCTGCGACTCTACTTCCGGGGCACAGAAAATACATTGTTAAAGCCACTAAAGCCGCTGTTACCCCAGCCGTTAGCAATGTAATGCCTCACATTTGTTATTTCAAATTATTTTATGAAGGTAAGTGTGCTCACCAAATGGATTACCTACTCAAAGTGTTGATGCCTTACCGTAAATTACCTAGTTAAAGTTAAGTTAACTAGTTAAACTGACCCACTGTTTTGGGGCTCGTTAGCTTTAGCTAGCCCCATTAGCGACCTCAGCAGTGTATTAATGTTGGATTTAAATGTTGGTTTTGTTGTTGACTAGCCTGTCTCTTTGGAGTCATACAGCTCTTCGTAGCAGCAAAACTACATTGAGACATACAGTTTTTCTCTATTTAAAGCAATAGTAATAGAGTACTTATCGTGGTAAATTGCTATCGCTTGCTGCTGATGTCCTTAAGATCACCGTAAGGGGTATGCAATCATGCTATCAACAGTGTCGTACTATGTTATTTTTGTGGTATAGTAATGTGAATATAGTAACGTTATCCATTAAATAACGTATAAAATGTTAGAAAATATTGAAAATTCCCAATACAACTCTAAAGCCAAAATGTCTTGTTTTGTCCAACCATCTGCCCCCAAATATATAAAGTCAATGCCCCAAACATATTCAGTCTACAAAGCTGAGCAAGAGTGGCAAATCAAAGCATTGGAGAAGCTGGAATTGGGGAATATTTCCCTTTTAACTTATGTTCTACTATCAGTATAATTGATAGTTGAATTTTCTGTTGATTGACTAAAGGATCTATGACACAGAGCTGAAACTGTTAATTGAAAGAAAATGAATCGGCATCTACCTTGTATGATAATACATGAGTCTTTTATATCACCTAGTTTAAGGTTTTTCAGTTGGATTGAAGGATCAACTACTCTTTTTGTGTTGAAGCTTTAGCTTCATATCACAATACATCTATACTCCCTCGTCTATGTTATAAAGTGACTCACTGCAGCCCTGTGGTTCTCACAGTTTGGGCTGGATTTTGGTTCATTCGTAACGTGCCCGACAACTGCAGACAGCCAAGCAAAAGGCAACACCTGATGACTCCATATCACTGAGGTTATTTGGAGATCCAGTGTCAGGTCAGTGGTGCATTGAAGCACATGGTTAACAGCCCACAATGGTAAACATACACAAAGACAGTGACACTCACACAACTCTCCAGCTTGGTCTCCATTGCCAAGTTGCACCTGTTGTCTTGTTTTTACATTCTTTGTTGAATTCAGAAACCCAAGACTTGAGATGAAGACAAATGTTAAATAATGGAATTTTAAAAAAGATGATTATTTTAAAAAGTATAGTAAAACTATATAAATAAATGAGGTGATGATATTTCTGTTTAATTTAGAAGTTATTATACACTGTCAGAGCATGTGAGCGGAGCGGACCGGGTGAAAATTTCCACTCCTCGCTCACAGATTCTCAACTCCATGATGAATTTTATCCTGTTTCACTCGCTCACCACTCCGCTCAAAAAAAAACCTGCATCGTACAACCCTCACCTGCAATCTTATATTCACAAATAAAACATGAGCTTGGCCGTTTTTCCCCACGCTACATATTTTCATTTCATTTAAAAAATACCACGACCCAACTCAACTAAGACATGAGGGTAATGTTTCGTTTTTAAGCTGACAAAAACAGTAAGACCACAACTTATTAATTCAAAATGTTTTATTTTTAAACCAATAGGATCAGGGGTTAGATGAATCAATGGGCATATTTAACTCAAATAAATAGGCTACAAAATGCAAGTCATCCAAGTTTTCAAACGAAATAAACTTTTACAGGAATAGTACACTTGTACGACTTCTCAGTTTCTTTTCTGAAGTACACATTAAACTCCATAGTTTTGAAAGAAACTAGTGTGGGTGTGCTTGCAGGTGCAAAGATGCTTCCGGGTGGGGCATGAGCGACCGGAGCGAAATTGGAGCGAGAGATAAGGCTCCGCTCCACCTTTTAAAAAAATTGCCGCTCCTCGCTCAACACAAAATACTTCCGCTCCCCGCTCCGCTCATATGCTGTATGCTGTGATTCTAATCTGGGAAACATTAAAGACATTCATAGCCAGTCTGCCCATTTTTTCTCTTTATTGAGTCAGTTTACAGGAGTAAGTAAGAGTAATAAAAGTAATAAGTAATGAGAGTATACACGCAGACAACAACACATAAAGAAGGAATTATCATTTGATTGTTATTTAAATCTTCAATTCTTAATTGCAGTGATTATAAATTCCAAGTTAAGACAATCACATATTATACCCAGATTAAAATAAAACTCAGGTAACCTACATGTTAACATTTAGACTGAATTATCATTCAGTACTTGAAATATTCATTAACAGATTCACAATTCTAATAAATAATCAAATCAAACAGATTTTTTTTTTACATTCTGTCCTATTACGGCAATTCCACATGCAGGCTGAGTGATGTGTAAAAAACAAGGGTAAATGTAAATATTTGACATCAGACACTTCAGACAAACAAAAGCAAATGAACATCATACTTAATCAGAAAAAAAACATTCTGTCCCATTATGACTATACCACAAGTAGGACGATCTTTAAAATAAGTATAGAGAATGTAAAAGTTTCATATGAGATGCTTCACAAAAACAACCAATAAAAGACCGTATGTCACATATTTCATAAAAGAAAAAAATATTTATGTCACTTTTTTAACTTGCTCTTTTCAGTGGCAATACAATGAGCTTCATCTGTCACACAAAGATCAGGAATTCAAACCCATCAAACTGGAACCATTTTGTATGTCCCTGCCTTACACATTGACTCAGAGTATCAAAGAGTATTTAAATATCTTGATGAGGTCAACATTAATATACAGTGAAAGCAGATTATTTTGATGACACACGTTTATCACCATCTACAATCGAGCTGACCAGTATTTGCAGTGATTTTGTTTCTGCCATCCCTATTGTAAACCTTTGATGCTAAAATGTTGACCTGTAGTGACAATATCGTCAAACATGTCATCTTATATACAGTATGTTACTACTTGTGATTCTCTTCTTTGTTATATCAAACAAGATGAAAATATCCATGAAAGGAGGATGGGTACCTCTGTACACTCAAACAAAGTGAGGGGAAGGTTAGCATTCTCACTTGATGTTAAATGACTCTTTGAGACTCGCTTCTGCCTGTTTGTACGTAGTACTTTTCCAAGTTTCAGGAATATCAGCAGGTCTTGCATTATATGCTTTAGCAAACTCATTGTTGAACTTTGCCAGTACATATTTCCAGTAGTCTGATGCCTCAAGACTTTTATCTGGAACAATTCTCCAGTCTGGGAAAATATCTGTGTAACTCTTGTAAGGGTGCCATTCACCTTTTGTGGCATTGCATTGAAAATGCACGTCACTGATCACTAAGGAAGTGCATATGTCAGTGACAAGTTTGTCTGTCCCATCCCAACTGAATCTACCCAGACCCTGTGGCCGATGTAGTGAAGTGCAGTGCTCTTTATGTTGTTTTCCTCCTGCCTCACAAGGAGCTTTGCAGAACGGACACTGTTTACCACATCCAATCAGTTTGGTTAAAAGCTCGTTCTGAGGCTTCACATGAAGAGCTTGTAGCGTCATTTGGATGTTTGTTTCTTTAAACTTCTCTCTAAGAGTGTGTTCCATGTCCTTAACACACTCAGTGAGCCAGTGAGCAAACTGTTCCTGGTTGGCATTGTTCAGGATCATGAAAGCACCAAGGGCATCCTGGGAAATGACCAGTTTATCACCAAGTTTTTGACAGACATTTTTAACAAATGTCTTCAAGTTGCCACTCTTCTCTGTTTTAGCTTTGTTGATAGCATCATTTATGCTCCTGATACTTGACTGGAGATGTTTATCCTCAAACTCAAACATCTTAGACCCATATGAAAGGTGTTCCACAATGCGGTCAAGTATCCATTCCTTTACATAATTCTCATATGAGCAAATATAGCTATGATATTTGTCAAAGTCATTCATTGAGAGCAGATCCAGTAAAATGGAATACTGGAAGTACATTCGTGTGCTGAACTCGAAGCTTGTCTGCATTTCACCAGTGATATCAGGACCCAAAGAACGGTTGACAAAGTCTTCAACTGCTGGCCTCAAACAGCGCTCTGTGAATTCTTTTGCCTTCTTCTGGCACTGGTCTCGTTTATTGAACACATCTTTGAAATCAGCACGAAACTTTTCTTTGTTTTGATTGAGACATCTGTAGGGATCATTCTCATGTAGGAAATCTTCCTGCATTTTCTGAAACTGTCTGGCTGCAACTCCACAGATGTGCTGTTTCAGAGAAACTTCAAACTCAATCTCTATGTTCTTTACATCCTGATTGTTTTTCAGCCTCTCGTCAATAATGTGTAGGATCTCCTGGATGTAAGTGTCATGGTAATTGTTTTTCCTTTCCATTTTGTCAGTCACAAACTGTGTGCAAGCATCTATGATGCTGCCAGCTATTTTTTGTAAAGCTCTGACATGTTCTTCAATGTTGAATACTTTACAGACTTTGTTGACAGTTTGTTTGAGTTTGTTGATGACTCCCTCAGCTGTATATTTGAAAGGTACCACTCCACAATCTTGCAGTCTTTTTTGACTTAATAATTCACATGTATAACTCCCCTTACGTGATAGATTGTCTCTCAGGCAGAGGGTAACACTTGTGATGACATTTGTGGCCTTTGGTTGAGAACAAGATAGTTCATTCACTGTTCTATTCCACATCTCATCAAATTCTGTGTCAAGCTCCTTCTCTGTCATCTTGAGTTTTTTCTTCCGACATTTCTCAATCAATTGACACACTCTCCCCTCTAATTCTTTTGTGTGGTTCTCCTTGATTCTGTCAATTTCTTTCATTCCTCGTCTGATGTCAGCTGCTACTTTGAGCTGATTTGACACAGAGTTCTCCATTTCTCGTCGAAGGCTCTTTGCACTGTTTGCAAAGTCCTCTCTGTATCCTTCAACTAGATAGACATGACCCTCTGTTTGCTTGAAGTACTGTTCCAGATTTTCAAGAATCTTTGTCTCCCATTTGGCCAGCACTGTGTTAGCTTCACTTTTCAAAAGAAGGAGATATTCTCCCATGTCAGATATCTTAGAATCCACAGCAACTGTGCCGAAGTTGGAAATTTTAGTTTCAGTTTCTGTTACCCACGCGTACATTTCTTGTTTGAATTTCCATTCCCATTTGTTGAATTCTGTGCACAGTCTCATGTATGCATCAGCCACTAAGCTGTTTCTGAAGCTGAAGATGAAGTTTTCGTGCTTTACTGCATTCCACA
Source organism: Dicentrarchus labrax (assembly GCF_905237075.1). Lineage (NCBI taxonomy): Eukaryota > Metazoa > Chordata > Actinopteri > Moronidae > Dicentrarchus > Dicentrarchus labrax. Next base: position 6,350,913 of record NW_026136717.1, read on the forward strand.
GGCTTTTCATCCACTCTGTAAAATCCAAGATTTTATTTGCAGATGACTCACAACTAACCAAAGTTTGGATGATGGTTTTCTTGAGCTCATAAACAGCCTCACTGTATCCTGCATTGACTGGTGCCATTGGTGGGTTTCCATTCCAGAGACCAGGGATGTACCAGTTCCCAGTATCTGGACTGTACTCCATCACATCAGTGAAACTCTTGTTCTCCTCTTTCTTTTCCATCTTGGCTGCTGCCTGGGTCATCTCATTTAACTGTTCCAAGAGCAGTTTCCTGTCTCTTAAGTTCTTCTCATGGGCTGAAACATCTGACACATTCTGGTGAACAAACTGACATTTGGGCTTTTTGCCCACTTCTTTCATCCTGAGAAAAGCATGCACGACTATTTGTAGGATGTCCTTCATTTCTGTTGAATTCTCCATTGCAATATTGATAATGGTGATGTCACTCAACCCCACAACAAGTGTTGCAAGCTCATTGTCATGTTCATGGCTATTGTCCAGTTGTGCAAGCTCTGGTGACTTTAATCCCTCAGTGTCAATGATCACCATGAAGTCACAATTTAGAACTTTTTTGACATCTTCATTGATTCTGATGAGCAACATAAAAGCACCTCGAGTGCATCGACCACTGCTGACTGCAAACTGCACTCCAAACATGGTGTTGAGGAGAGTAGACTTCCCTGTGCTCTGGACTCCAAGAACTGTGACTACCAGTATCTTGTTCTTAGGACACACCAAGTCATTGAGCTGAGAGAGAACGTCACTCGCCCATCTGAGAGGTATGTTGGATGCATCTCCATCTACAAGCTCAATGGGAAATCCATCAAGCAACAATTGTGCGCACAGTCTTGGCAGATGCTGTAATTGTTGTCGTGATGGGTCTGTTTCTGGAAGGGAAAGTGAAGCTTCATAGATCTGACCCATTTCACGGAAGAAGTGTTCAGTCCCTAGTGAGCTGTTGGAAAGTTGTCTGTCAATGTCTTTGATCTCCTCTTTGTTTTCTTTGTATTTCTTTTTGTACTGCTCCCTGAGGCCAGACAGTTTTTCTCGAGATAGGTTATCGAGGTTCATTCGCATCCATTTCAGGAAATAACACCTCTCAATCCCTGGGCTTGATATTGCGTCAATGAAACATGACATTGCATTTGACATGTCATAAGAGTTCTGCTTTTTGCGAAGTTCTGTTTTCTGTAACTGAAGATCACTTTTGTACTTTTCTATGTCTTTAGACCCAACTTTCCGAAGCCGAAATTCCTCCTTCTCCAAGCAAGTCAGGTCCTTCCATATTTGTCCTTGCAATGGCAGCTGAGCTTCTTTGTATGAAAAAATGTCTTGAATTTCTGCAGTGATGGCATCTGCATTTTTCTTGGCAGTCTGGCACTGTGAACAGTCTTCATCAACCCAGATTCCCAGTTCATGGGCAATGTCAGCCATCTTCTCAATTCCCATCTTCATCTTTGAGTTCTCAACTACATCCCTGATTGTGTTCCGCAATTTTTTGACAAAGTCTGCATCATTCATGTGTTTAGCCTTCAAAAGTATGTTGCTGTTAGTTAAGCGCAGCTCAGTTGCTACTTTTTTTAGAGCATCTACACTGAACCTCTGGCTTTGATGGTTACCCACCAGGAAGATCTGTGCTTTGTGGTTTTGATTGATAAGCAGCTTGCACTCAGAGTCCAAATTGTCGAAGAACACAAATACTGCTTCAGATGTCTGACACAAAAATGAAAATTGTGTTTCAAATGAAGCAATGTCTCCACGAAGGTTCGCTACAGCTACTGGTTCACTGAAAACATCCATGTTTTTGTTCCCACAAGGAAGGTACCAGGTAATTTCAGCCAATCCATTGGATATTCTTCTTGGGCTGTCACCACACTCCAAGTTACAGTGAACAAAGGTATCATGGTACTGCTGAGTATTGTTCAGAAGCTTATTGAGGATCTCTGACTTGGACAAGGAGCACTCACCCAATCTCACAAAAGATACCATTGGAAGTTCAGAGACAACAATTCTGTCTTCAATAAAGCCCTTGGATTCTGAAAGTGACTGAGGTCTGTACTTTTTAACAATGTCTCTCAAAGCCCAAAGCATGAGTGTGCACTGCTTTGAGTCACAATTGGGAAGCAGCAGAGGCACAGCAAACTGACACATAGACATTTTGAGTGCCATTTCCTGCTGTACAAAACCATCAGAACACAGAAAGAGAGCAGTGATTATGTCGAGGGGGTTCAGCATGTCACCTGAATGTGGACCATTAAAAAGATCATCAAAATTTAACTCTGTCTTTCCTGATGCAGCATCACAGTTTGACTCACATACAAATGAACATTTCACATTCCTAGCTACCACATTAACCATCATTAGTTTCTTCAGAAAATACCATGGAAGATCTGAGTTACACTTGGCAGGTTCATCAGTGATGGTCTTCTCATCAATCTGAAGTATTGTGCTCAGGGATAGCTTATCTGTGTAGTGCTGCTCCAATCCCAGATCCTCCAATAAGCTCTCCAGTTGTGTCTCTGTGGATATTATGATGTTTGTTATTTCAAACCAATCATACGTGTTTTAATGACATGTAAAATCAATCCGTGCATGTGTGCCAAAATGTCTGGTATTGCTGCAAATCTGTGTCTATTTCCTGGAAGCATTATGTACCAGTGAACAGTATATTTCAAACGAAAAAAGTAAAGAAAAGACTCCAGCCAAGAGCTTTTTGGCCCTGATCCTTAACCAGGTAAGGATTATTTATTTTGTCTACATTGAGGCTTGTGTTTGAATTTATCCATGTTATTGTAACCATGTCTTGACTCTGTGCATCTTCCCCCTGGGAAGGACATTGTGACTTACTGCTTCATTATTGTTATAACCATGTTTTTATTTTACTCACTTGTGTGTGCAGATGTTTGGACAGTCTTGCTAGTTTTCTTATTCTTTGGTTCTTCAGAAACCTGGTTGAGGTTTTCATTGTAGGGTGCTGTGAAAATAACAACAATAATACAGTTGATAATCATGGTTTCACTTTCTGCTAGACTGCCCATCATTTAGAAACGTTCTGCTTAACAATAGATTGAATAAAGCTGACCTTTACCAGATGCATCAGTCTGTTGAAAGTCACCCTTGCTGTCAGAACACAGTGTTGATGGAGTGTCCTCTAATTCCTCACAGTCTACAAATGACTCTGCATCACTGATCTCCTTGATAAATAAGAAAAACAGTATGTAATTTATTGACACAAGCTTGTAAAAAAACATTTCCATTTCATTTAGTGTATCTTTTTGAGTTGTAGAGACTAGATGTTTACCTCCATTGTGGGGGTAGTCTCAGTCATCCCACACTTGGTCCAGATTATTAAAACAGCTTCTCACTGAAAATAATGAGAGAAAAGTATATTAGGCTTTATTCTTTCTTTCTTTCTTTTTTATAGACAATATTACTATAAATACCCGATAAAGTTTATAATACCATGCAGCCTACCTGAATGCATTATCTTTCCAATCACAACAATAATTTATTATTCTCAGTCTTAAGCTCTCTCCTGTAGGCTTGGAAAATACACGACTTTGGCGATTCCCATCTCCACCCCTCCAGAATCACATGACTGATCCTTTAGAATATATAACACCCTACACCTGTTTATGGTGAGAATATTCTGCATTGCATTTACTCTACCAACGAGCGCCCCTGTTGGAAACGCCCCTCAACTCATAAAACTCATAAACTTCATAAACAGTGTATATTTCATCGAAAACATGCCTGCCTCTTTGTGCTAAACTTGTGAAGTCCCATAGGTTTCCCCTTACCCCTTAACACTCAAGACATGCAATTCAAGTCAAACTGTGTTTATTGCACATAGCCTACTTTATTTGGTCAACTTTCACTTGACAGAGTCAATCTGACACATCGCATTTAAAAAACACATTTTTCAATAACATTTAAATGAACTGTCTGTAACTCTATGCTTAACAAAACATCGATAAAGAACACTAAAGAGTTCTCCTTCAGAAATATTGAGAGATTCATCCAGACCAGTCCAATCAAAGAATCTGATAACATACTGATGAAAATAAACCAATCATCTCAAACTGCCGGCCCAGGGACCATTTCCAGCCCTCCACCCCTTCCCTCTGGCTCGCAAAATTATGTCAAAACAAAAAGAAGATACATTTTTTCTAGTTGTTTCATATCAATTTTACACTACCCCTTCATATACAGTAAACCACATTATATTTAAAAAAAAAAAAAAAAAATGTTTAGGAAAACTAATGGCCTGTAAATGTAAAAAGTGCCTGTAAATGCGTGCAGTGGGTTGATAAGAGGAGAGCAGGTTTCAAAGCTTTATTTGTTGTTTAGCTGCAAACAACAACGATTATATAACATTATGATATGAAATGTATATATTATGTTAAGGCAGACCTCGGCAGGTCTGTTCTACATCCTTCACTATAATACATGTACTATCATCGTTTTAAAGAAGCCGAATAAATGCACATAAAGCATTAAAATAATTGCAGTGACTGTACTGATGCTGATGTTGTACTAATGCTGACAATGTATGTAAATCAAAGAAAGCCTTTATAGTGGAAGCCTTGAAAGCTCTACAATATCATATTACATGAATAATCGGTTGTTCATAATATAGTAATTATATGTTACCCATCACGTTTATCAGCTCCTCCCATCACACACATAACAGAAAAATCACTGACAAAGAAAAAGCATAGAAACTCACCATTGTAGAAGAGATGTGCTCTTGGTGAAGCTGCATTCTTTCTTCCAGGAGTTTTTCTTTTCAGCTATGCAGTATTCATTGGTCAGTCTGTCCCATAGCTGAAGCTCCACTCTTCACGCCAGTGCAGTCTCGCAGTGCAGACCCCTTCTTTTATTCTGCAGGGTGATGCCACTTTCACTTTTGGTTCCATGATCATGTGGTTTCTGGGAAAGTCCAATTCAATTTACGGTAAAAAAACATCAAACAAACAATTATCTCAGATGAGTGCACAAGGGTGTTTTCCTTGTTGTTGAGCTGTGTATATAAATTATATTCCTCCATCTTAGATAATATACACTTATTACTAACTACTTCCTCTTGGCTTAAAGCTCATACAGTATCTCCAGAGGTTAGAAACAGGTTGAAATAGAGGAAACCCACAATTTATTATTTTCTTGACTTTCACAGGGCGTTTGATTTTAAGCTTTGATATATAAAAATGTTTTACTGGGATTTGTCAGAAATTAATGGGTATCTGAAATAGTTGACTTACATTTTAAGAGTGTTGATTTAGTGTGGATAAGAAAATTATCTCCAAAAACAAATGTTACGGTGGAGGAGTTTATATAGACTACCAAGTTTGAGCTAAATGCACAGAATCATGGGTAGAAATCTGGCAACGCCAAAACTGACAACGTATTGTTTATTTAAGAAAGATTACAATTATGAATATGAATATGACTATAGTTGGCAAAAAGTCAGAGATCACTCTGTGTACAGTTGTATATATTGTATACCAGTGTATATATATATATGTATAATATATGTGTATATTGTGGTATATTACCACTACATATGGAAACTAGTGCTCAACAGTATAAGTTTGCTCTTTTATGCTCCATAATGCAAATGCTACGTTTTGTTAGTGTCAGTGTGTAATGTGTCAGAACATGATAGTTTATGTTGTTATTTTTATAGTTTTAACCATGAGGTGGCTGCATTTGCTGAGCCCAACTGTATTTTGCAGCTGGGGTTTTGAGATCCTGTTTCCTGTGATAAAGGGGGTTGACATCGCTGAGAGCTGCTTCCTGTCTCTTTTTAATTTGCCAGAACGTCTCATAATGACAATGCCACCCAGTTAGCATAAAATCAAATTTCATGGTTTCAGCTCGTACACCAGATCATTTACAGTTATTAACAAGTCAGGTATTTGGTTTATAACACTTAGCCTTGGTGATTCAAATATGTATAGATATCCGGATAAACAATGTATGGCCGCTGTGTTGGTTCACTGATCCACTTGGATAGGACTGAAGGAGCATGACAGCTGACAAACACTCAGGTTCAGGCAAAGGCACAAAATTATTACCCATGTCTATAAAAGACTTGTTTAATATGAAAGAAATGTATACACACTCAAATTTCATTGTCACCTGTTGAATCTTCAGTTTTCTTTGTTTTTTGTAGTACCTGTATGTGCCAGTGTGATGTCTTACTGTACGGACACACACAAATCAGAAGTCCTGGGTTAATGAGGAAGTCTGTGCCACACTTAAAGCACGGACTAACTACCAGGACTCCAGCACCAGAAACATGTGGTCTGGACTACCATCAGAGAAACATCACATAAAACGAAAAAAGACAATGTCTACATTTCTCCCAGATGAAGTAAACACCTTCTATGCACACTTTAAGAAAAACTTCCAGGTTAAGGAGTTAGAAAAGGCCCAGGTCTGCTGCCCATATCCAGTGCAGATGTGTGCAGATCCTTCAAATGGATTAGTCCACAATGCACCCAGACCTGATGGCATCAGCACTTACTGCTCTAGTCTGCAGTCCCCATTGTCCACCATTGTCCCTGTTTCCAAAAAGTCCTCTGCCTTTGCGTACAGACCAAACAGATTGCCGCAGCATCCGGTCTCACACCACCAGGCTCAGACTGTTCGCCACTATAACACTTTACTCACACAACACTCATATACACCATTTTATACTTTATTGCCGTGTTACACCATATACTACTTTAAACTAGTACCATATTATACTATACGTACTGTGCCATACACAAATATTCTCTTGCGGCGGCTCCACCCGCTCACTTGGTTACTTGTTTAGAATCTGTTTATATCTCAGCCTTATTACTGCCTGTGTATATCACATCATAGTTATACATTTATTTACTACAGTCTATAAGTTGTATTACCATCACTGTACATATTTATCCATCTCAGTATATGTATTTATATCCATCCTGTCTACAGTCTGTGCTCATGATGTATATTTCACTTTTACTCACCAGAAGGCGGCAGTATTTTCCCCTGCGACTCTACTTCCGGGGCACAGAAAATACATTGTTAAAGCCACTAAAGCCGCTGTTACCCCAGCCGTTAGCAATGTAATGCCTCACATTTGTTATTTCAAATTATTTTATGAAGGTAAGTGTGCTCACCAAATGGATTACCTACTCAAAGTGTTGATGCCTTACCGTAAATTACCTAGTTAAAGTTAAGTTAACTAGTTAAACTGACCCACTGTTTTGGGGCTCGTTAGCTTTAGCTAGCCCCATTAGCGACCTCAGCAGTGTATTAATGTTGGATTTAAATGTTGGTTTTGTGCCGGACGAACATTTAATCACCCCTGAAAAACAAGAGACATCTGTGAGATCACCAATATTCACTTAAAGATGCAATATCCTGCCACAAAGTAGGTAGAAAGCAAACCCACGGTTTGCCTAGGGAACGCTATGAGGCTAACGTGGCTAATGTTTGTTAGCCTGTCTCTTTGGAGTCATACAGCTCTTCGTAGCAGCAAAACTACATTGAGACATACATTCTTTCTCTATTTAAAGCAATAGTAATAGAGTACTTATTGTTGTTACTGTATTGCTGTTGCTTGCTGCTGATGTCCTTAACATCACCGTAAGGGGTTAGCATTTATGCTATCAACAGGGTCATATTATGGTATTTCTGTGGTATAGTAAGGTGAATATAGTAACGTTATCCGACTGAAGCGACTGTTTTCAGTGTCTAACAGTTTGCTGTTTATTTTCTCGATTAAGTGTTTGCTCTATAAAATGTTGAAAATTCCCAATACAACTCTAAAGCCAAAATGTCTTGTTTTGTCCAACCATCTGTCCCCAAATATATAAAGTCAATGCCCCAAACATATTCAGTCTATAAAGCTGTGAACAACAGTGGCAAATCAAAGCATTGGAGAAGCTGGAATACTTACTTATGTTCTACTATCAGTATAGTTGATAGTTGAATTTTCTGTTGATCGACTAGGATTATAAGGACCTAGGACACCGAGCTGAAACTGTTAGTTAATGTTAGTTGAAAGAAAATGAATCAGTATCTACCGTGTATGATAATAGATTAATAGGTAGTCTTTTATATTAAATAGTTTCAGGTTTCTCAGTTGTGATGATCTGTCGTTGTTGGTCACATGTTGAAGAAAGGAAATTGTGATGGGGATTTTTTATATTTTGCTTTCATTTTACAGATTGAACGACAAATCACCAGATTAAGAGATAGTGAAAATAATTGTTAGTTGCAGCTACACGAGGATGTCTGTAAGTTTGCTGGAAGGTATCATGACCACATTTCATCAGCTTCTGTCTTCTAACTTTCTTTTCTCTTTTGCCCCCAGCTATTGCCTAAGCACATACTGTTTATCCACTGAGAAACATGACAGAGCCACGCAACCCAGGAATGTCCTCTGTCCCTCAAACAGCCCCGGTGCACACGGACTCCTCCTCTGCGGCTGTAGAGATGGACCCAGTGGAGTACACCCTTAGGAAGCGCCTCCCCCGGAAACTCCCAAAGCGACGGAACGACGTCTACGTCAACATGAAGACCGATTTCCGGGCTCAGTTGGCTCGCTGTCAGAAGCTTCTGGAAGGTGGGGGTCACAGGGAGATCTGTGTCCACGGCCTGGGCCTGGCCATCAACAGGGCGATCAACATCGCCCTTCAGCTGCAGGCCAGCAGCCAGGGGGTGCTGCAGCTGGCAGCAAACACCTCCACGGTGGAGCTTGTGGACGATCTGGAGCCTGAAGATCCTGATGAAGCCGGGGAGCCCATGACGCGTACACGCAACAACTCGGCCATTCATATTAAGGTTTTCTACCCTGACCCTCAGTGACCTGACAAGAGGTGTGTTGTGTAGAGGTTCTCAATTAGTCTTCAAGTTCTATTTGTTTCCGCATAACTGGGCATACAGATATACAGACAGCTGGTGGGACTGCGTGTGGAGACATGATAACAGCACTAGAGGACTGCAAAATGGAGCAGACAACATACAGTCTGTTGGCTGTATGTTTATAAGTCAAAAATACTCCAATTGGGACAGCCTTAGTTGACTAAACATATTATGGTCTTTTGTCATGTGTTTTGTCAGTTGTGAATTGTTACCGTTGTTCCTTTTTTACTTTGCATGCCTTGAAGCAACAGTGGTGTCTGACAGGTGAAACCTCAGTCTAATTTAATAGTTGTAGACATGGCTGTGCCAAATGTAAATGTACAAGTGTCTTTAATTTGAAGGCCTAAGAGGCTCTGCAAGTGTTTACAGTGTCATGTCTGTTTTTGAAGATACAAATAATTTAAAAAACTGCAGTATCCTAAGTTTCAATTTCAAGCTGGTGTTGTTGTAGTAAATGTCCACTAGATGTCAGTAGTCTCTTTCAATTTGGTTTCATATCCTTGAACTGCTGGTGTTGTTTGTGTTCATAATGAATATGAAGGGGACAGTTTTCAGGAAGACAATGAATTGGATTTCTTGACAAAAAATAAAATTTGCTGGAAACCATTTTTAACTGTGTATTAAGGGTAGGAGACACTCATTTAACTCTCACGTGATGCGAACAAGACACAGATAATGAATGAAATGGACAGACCTCCCCTTGTTGTGTTTCCATCTATCCTTTCTTTATCCAAGAATAATATTTTGTATTTAAATAGCAAATTATACAGTGATGGGACAAAATAACAGGAAAGAAAACATGTACAAACATCCTTAACAACATCTTGTAGATGCACAACAAGATTTAAAAACACGGGAAACAACAAGGAAGAACATTTAACTAATCTTAAATAGTTGAGCATCCATTTAATAGAAAGCCTCAAGTTCCCAGGACTAACTGATTGCCAGCCTGCTGTTTGATGACGAACAATAGAGGGAGGGATCAGACAGCGTTAGCGTCAGATTCTGGAAAAATATTTGCAATTACAGGCTCACAGGATGTTAATTGTAAAAGCCACACAGCATTTTCCCAGACACTCTGGCTATCAGTGTGTAGCGACTGGTTGAGTGTTGGTTAGGCAGCAACAAAAACACAGATAATGACCAAACAATCTTCACAGTTCTCACGTAACCCTGCACCCTCCTCCTCACTGACCTTGCGCTCCCTCGTTCACTGTAACTGAACCACTTTTTAGCCTTCGTCGTGTTATTTGGAAGGAACATGCAATGTGAAACTAACTGCTAGCGATCTGTATAAAAAGGAAGACAGCAGCGTGTCATTGCGAGTGGTGTTGAACAGCTTTGCAAAAACAGTGTTACGTGAGAACATTGCAACGAGAGCCCAACTAAAAATCTTAAAGATCCGACACTAAAAAATACAAAGACTGGAGCTTTAAAGTAGAAAATCTGTATAAATAGTCATTACACAACTTTTAAAAATATATTTAAAATATTCACTGAAAAACATCCAAGAGAGGAGACTAATGTTTCAGTGAGGCATAGTTGACAAATGTTAAAAGGCTTGTGGGGTGAGGCCTCATTCATTTTTTGCCTTTTTGCAGTGCTATTGGAAATGGATGCTCTGTCACAACCTCACAGTCCTCCAATTTCCAGGTGCAATCAATATTTTCTGGGTGTTTCACTCCACAAGTCACTCTATAGAGGTGAGTGTGGGGGTCAAACTCACTGGAAACAAACACACATACACACTACATACAGATTTAAACTTAAGTCGCGCACACACAAAAGTACATCCACACACAAAGTGCAAGAGAGTGCCAGTAGAACAGCTATCTGAGCAGTGCTTCCCATAGACCTCATTTTGGTCAGAGTGTGCTTCACCGTGTCCATGTTTCCCATCTACATTCCAAGGTGCAATCATCTCCTGTCCATCCAAAGCCTAGCTGGGACTGTCTTCTCCTTTCAGCTTCCTCCTCTCATGTGAGGATGGCTGCATCTTCCTCTCCTTCCACACCGCTTCCAGCAGCCAGCGTGCAGGGCAGCAGTGTTAAGTCCCTCCTCTTGCCTTCGGAAACACAAATTAGCTTTGCCTGGAGTATGGAGAACAGCTGATCAGCTGACATCTTGCTGACAAGCCTGCGCATCCAAAAGAAGGAGGCGCACTTTGCCCCGCAGGAAGTTGACATGGACTTGAAGCAAATCCGTTGCAGAGGACACCCTCCATGTTCCCTCAAGACCCGCTGCACTTGCTGGTGGGGTGTATTCCTAAAAGATAACACAAAGAAACATGTGACTTGTCTTCATTTGGAAGATTTATCTTTTTTGTGTTTCATCCTCTTTCGTCCAAATCACCAACATGCTTCAGTTATTTCATGGTGGTTTATGAAGTTAAAAGGTTAGACATCCACACAAACCCACTGTAGTGATGATCACAAAGGGCTTACAGTTACAGTTTCTACAGAATGTCTCATGACATCTTTCAATTTCTCTATATTATTGAAGAAAACACAATTATTACATAACAAGAAACCCAAGTATGACTACTATATCTTAAAAAAAACATGGCTTATCCTTTCAAATATAATTAGTTTAGACAGACTGCTTACTTCATCACAACTGTGTGATCAGAAAGAATCCACCAAACTTTTGAAAAATATGGATGTGTTGGGTCCTTAGCAGAGGTAGTGGTTAATGATGTTGCTTTTATTCTGGACAAAACAAGTTTATCAAAAAATGTTGCAGAACGGAAATGCAACCTTTTTTTTAACCCCTCAGAAGCTTGTAAAAGCCACCTAATTTAACATGAGAGAGATGAACCACATAGGTGTTTGACAATGCTTGCAAAAGACAAGCAATGAAGGAGCGGGGTGTGTGTGTTCCCTGGGGAACATCTCTGGCTTACCTCAAGTGGGCCAGCCTGATTGAAAACAGTATATCTAAACTAGATAATAAATGCAAAGAGTGTGCACATGATAAACTTTCATATTTCAAAAGGATTAAAAAGATTAAAACTAACTATCAAAGTGAATCACATTTCTTTGGGAATGTGCCAGTTTATTCACAGCATTGTCTTTGAATTTGTACCTTTGAACCTGCTGTCACCCACCTGGATGTTGAGGCTACGGAGCACACCATTGATGCTGAGCAGGTTTCTGATTGAGTTGTCTATGTGACTTTGCAGTGCTGTGTTGGTGACTGAGGTCCGTAGCAAGTTGAGGGCCTGTTGTAAGAGCCATAAACCAGACTGCACCTCCTGGGCTTGCTCCAGTGCCTTGGCGAAAAAATAAAGAAGGCAAGAGTTGAAGGGTGTCATTATGGAAGCGATAAGGAGCAGGTAATCAGCTCTCCCATTAGAAATGAACTATATTACACACTAAAAGGCTGCAAGTTTCTTTTAATTTGTATTCCATGTTATGGCTAATCCAAATCTGTTGCCAGCTGTTTTAACATTCAGCTGTTTTCAGTGAGTACTTACAGTTTTCTTCTCCCAGACATCAAATTCAACTCTGGTTTGGGGAACAGTGACAGACTCTGACAGGCTGCATCCTTCTCTACACGACTTCTAAGAAAACAGAGTAATGATGTTAGTGTTTAAGTTATGGTAAACATTCAGTATGGGTCATTCCAGGACCACAGTATCTCTGCAGCAAGCTTCGCCCGCTCTTAGATCTGAGTGCATGCATACATTTTCCTCTCACCATAGCGACTTCTGCGTCTCGCGCTTCCTTAATGAAATGATTCAGGACTCTCAGGTCACAGATTGGCCTCAGCGGGGATGGTAGGCCTGGCCGGGTCCACTCCAACACTATCAACAGCAAGGCAAGCAGTCCTGGCGTCACAGATACAAAAAAGACAGTCACTCAAAGGCCTGCGAACGACGAAATGATGAAAAGTAGCAAGTAGCGAGTAAAGAGACAACATGTGGGACACCTTTGCTTTTATATGAACTAATGTTTGTTTAAGTCATGACTTAGCAGAATGACACAATTTGCTTTCTGCGCCACACCTCAAGGTTCTAGTGTGAGAGTCATAATTTTAATGCTTATCTCATCTGTCCATAGAATGCTACTTCAGCAACACTGTTTAGCACCTGCGGGGGTTTTCTTCTATCCTCCACACATACATGAACTCTTATTCTTGTTTCTCATTGTGATTATATGTGCATGATATGCCTACTGAGCTGTAGTTGTTGAGAGTTTATTGCTTCAATGACACTTAAACAACCCTCTGGCACTGAACTTTGCAGAACCACTCCTATAGAAAGTAGCAGTGCGTGGTTGTCTTCCTTTTTTCACTTGGCACGTGACTGTCAGTCTAGCTATAACAACCAAACTCAATCAGTCATATCAATACAGACACCCCCCGACCAATATGTGATCCTTAAAATATCTTAAATGAAAACTCAACCAATTTAGGGAAACTCTGGATCAGACCAGATTGCACTTCAGCATCAGCCATCAACCAAAAAAACTGCTATGTATTCATTTTCACAAGGTAAATGTTTGACTGGGAACGATACAAAGCAATCCACTTATCATTTGTTATCTTGATTCACATTTTAAATGTATGAAAACCTCAAGACCTTTGGAACAACTGTGTCTTTTGTTGCTTTCTACCCACCACCCTCATCTAGTGACGCTTACAGCATTATATGTGAAAATACATCTGGTGACCCTCAGGGCTATAATCATATCATTTATATTTTTAAACTAATGTCTACAAATACTTAATTCCCATTGTGGTCCTATGACCTCTTCAGATCAGACTTTATCCGACAACAAAGTATGTATGAGAACAAATATTAATGTTACAAACTATTGATATCACATTTTCTGTTCACTGACTATGAGCTCAGAAGTCTGTGTGAATTATATAATTCTAGCAACCGTTTGATCTGTTAGGGACATTGTGTCTTGCATTTATTACCATTATCTGGATCAGTTAGCTGCTCAAGGATCAGTCTTTCATCAACATTACAGTTAGTTTGATTTAGGGCTGTATCATGTCAAATAAGCATGATTCAGCATGATTAAGCAGTATCTCATTCATTTAGTTTCATTCTTGCATGTGACCATGTGATATCCTGGATTCTGATGATCAAAAACCTGCAGATATGACAATGCAGAAATAACTATTTCCTTGTGTTAACCCGTTTTTAGAACTGAGTGGATCTATAATTGGGCCATTAGTCAGCCTTATTCAGAATTGTAGATATTGCTTCCAACCTTTTCTCAGTGACCATGAAAGAAACTTTAGACATCCATTGAAAGCATACTCTGAACTCTATGGATACATTTGGCAATGAGAGTGGTTCTAGTGTTGTGGGTCATGTGGGCATCCAGCCTCGTTCCTCTGTACCACATGCTGAATGCACTCTTTCACAGCAGCCTGGATGTGTGACGCAGAAGGATGATAGAAAATACTGATGATCTTCGCAGGCAGACAGGTCAGATACAGGCTAGATCAAATTCCCAGAATCGCAGAAAACTAGCAGAGAGTGAGCTGAACTACGTTAACTACATTAGTAGTGGGCGGTCAGTTTTATAATCAATCAACTTTACCTGCATGCCCTCTTTTCTGTGATGCCAACATGGTGGTGGAGACTGACAGTGACACACAGGATCAGTCTATGTATGTAACTGCACATCTAACTCATACCACCCACGTGTTACAGAAACTTTATGTATAGTGGCAGGGGTAGTGCATGGACACAGTGTCCCACAGCTTCACAAACTACTCATTTCACCATACGCTTTAGGAACAGTATTTCTGCCTCATGAACACACATGCACCACGACATGCGCAAAAAGGGTGTGACATTCACTGATACATATGGCTGTGCATTTTTAAAGAGTCATTCATAGGTTCATTTAAAATTATGATTTACTCATAATGAAGACACAAGGTCAGTTTAGCAGGAAATGAATGCTGAATGGGAAAAAACCATGAAGCATTTCACACAGGTCCTTCTGGACTGTTGGCTGTTAAGTGGCTGCTCCCCTTTATTTAGACACTGCTTCATTTAATAGTAGACTTTTGTAAATGTGTCCACTTTAAAGTAAATAACAACCTTTGAATCTTTTTGCATATGTTCTTTTTCAGACCTCCTGTGATACTTTAAGTTTATACAAGCCCCGGAGGTCTTTCTACATTATCGCTTTAGAGCAGAATGGATCAATAAGCTTTGGATTGTTGTAAGTATACATAACACATACCAATTCATATAGTATTTTCAGAGGCAAAGTGATGTATGCACAGACAAAAAATCTTTTACATTCACTCTGGCATTTGTCATTTACCAAAATGCGGCCACGTTGTTAAATAAGTGTGTGTGTGATTCAGCTTGAGGATTATCTGTGACCCTTTCACCTCCGCCATTGCCTACGTGAGAATTCATCAATCTAAACTGTGTGTACGCACTCTCTCTCTCTCTCTACATTCTTACCAGGGTGGTGGAATTTGCAGGACTGTGGCCAAACTAGAAGTTAAGAGCTTTGTCTGCCTGCTTTGACATCTACGGCCAAAACCATGTTGCTATTTTAAATCGGAAGCAGTGGTCCACAAGTGGCAGTGCTTTGGGTAATGGCAAGCTTCACTCCAGGTATCTGACAGATGCTTTGGGTGGCTGCATGCTCACGTGAACTGATGCATTTGACATGTGCTATTTTAACTAACCATGTCAAACAGGTGCACAGAGAGCGCGCTGCAATTGAAACCATGCAGTTGGAATGGTACTAATGGTTAAATGGCACAGAGGGCTGGTAGGGACATACTATTTAGAGTACACCTCTGTATTGGGACGGTTGCTATTTGAATGCTTTCACCCTCCTCTCTATTGTTAAGGGGTCTTCCCCATGACAAAGTACAGAGTTGTAAATTAGCGGCTATCAGATGACACAGGCGTGACATCATTTCCTGTTTGGCTTTGCTGGAATCCCTTATAGCTGTCAGCCTGTGATAACCCTTTGCTCTTTTCCGCTGACATAAGTATGTGACGACTGTGCCGAAAACTGCAGATTCAGCTTTCGCATTCAGTACCCTTAACTTTCCAGTGTGCTGTGTCATGCTAGAGAAGAACTGACTGAAGATGTATTTTCCCTGAGAACAAGACAGAAAAACAGAGCATTTTATCTGCAGTGGCTTACAGGAACAGGAAATAACACATCTTTAGCACAAGTGGGAATCAAACCAGCAGCTCCAACAGATTTAACTCAGGATTAACATGATGCCTTGTGTCAACTTCAAAAAGAGACTGAACGGTGTCCCCCCCCATTATTAGGTGTACAATGTTCTTCACCTGACAGTAATTTGGCTTCATTTAGAGGGGATTTTTTTTATTTTATAGATTAAATGATTAATGGCTGTTAAGGAGATTATAGTTTTACAGCATAGACTAATGTACATCAGACTTCTAGGAAGAGGCATTACACAATCTATTTCCAAGAACTGCAGTGAATAAATACAATTCTAAAGCGTGGGTCTCAGAACATGTAGGATTTGGAGTTTGGCACAACTTTTAGGAAAACAAGCATAAGAAACCCAGACCCCCAGATACAACTGCAATGACCTCAAGATTCAGAACTCACCATACACATAGGGGATGTGAATACCTAATAGCTGCACGCCACATCCAGATCATCAACGTGATAAACGCGTTAACTGCTGAGCACATACAGCCTCCTGATGAGGCGCACAGGTACTTCATACAAAGGAACGTACCGAACTACATCATAATACAAGCGATCTTACCTCTACTCGTTTTCTGCAACATTCGCAAACAGGTGCCGCATCTTTTAAGAACATTGTGAAAGAATTAAATATATGCACGCGCTCCACGGCTCAAGTTAAAGGCACCAGTCAAATCCAGTGAGTCCAACATACAACCAAGTGCGCTGGTCCCAGCGCTTGTCCGATCGGCATGTAGGTCCGTGTCAAAAAAGATCAGTGCTGCTGGTGAGAGCGGTCACCTACCACACTTTGCATCACTGCTGTGCTTTGGCAAAACCTTTTATTTACCTCCCCTAAGG
Source organism: Dicentrarchus labrax (assembly GCF_905237075.1). NCBI lineage: Eukaryota > Metazoa > Chordata > Actinopteri > Moronidae > Dicentrarchus > Dicentrarchus labrax. The sequence goes on from NW_026136717.1 coordinate 6,367,854, forward strand.
ATATAGCGATAACGTGACGATAAGGACGAGGACGCGCCTTTTTACGCACCACGGTGAGCGATTAAACATCAACCCATGCATGCAGCCCCCCATGCGTAAAGCGTGAAAATAGACTAAGTGCTAAAGCCAGTGTACAGAGAAAAAAATCATGAAGGCATGTCCATAACTCACTGGGAAACTCCATAGCGGTATCCGCATAGCCCCTCACAGGGTCCTCGCGGTTTGGCCCATAGGTCCGTCTATTGCCCATTAATTGGAAACGAAGCTCTTTTGTGGATCTCCTGCACTTATCCGGTAGGTGTTTCTAAAAACTGATCCTGTTTGATTTTTTATTGATGACTTTGAAAATAAAGTTGCATTGTTTCTATGATGACAATCTACACCACCTCCTCCCTTAAGGCAAAACTGTTTTCTTTCATTGTTATCCAAATAATAGGCTATCCCTGTTTATAAAACATTTGGCCTAAAAAGTAAATACTGTCTCAAAAACGCCGTGCGGAGACTTCCCATCCATTGTTCGGATGGTTTTCAGAAACGTTCGTTACAGTAGTATATTTTTAAAATAACTGATCGTGTAAATATTTATAATAAATGATCAAATGAGCAGTTCAGTCTCGGTTGTTGGATTGATTTATAGGACTATCCCTGACATCTATCATATGCCAGGGCGCACTGGATGACCACAGTGGGGAAAAGATGTGACACAGAAATTAAACGTGGACATAAATCGATGTTATTCTTGAACTTTCCAGCAATCAGAAAAATGATTTTTAGGATAAAACTGATCGCAGCACATCAGCTAGTGTACATGTTAATTGGAGCACTTTGCGCATCCTGTAACTCCTGAGACGCAATCTTGCCACACAGTGTGTGACGCACATGTATTTAACACCCCAGCCCCCCTCACCCCCTTCCCACAGTGACACACATCCTCGAATGTTTACAGCTTGTGTTCATCCAAAACTTCCACCTGAATGTCTTTACCCAGGCGTTCACAAATGAGTGCCCATCAGTTGATGAGATAAAGGTAGCCTGTAAATTCCTGGGGAGTTTAGTATTTTTGTTCTTACTTTCTGTTCATTTTCTGCTGTTATCATTTGTGTTGTGAACTGTAAAAGACCAGCAGGTTAAACTTGAAGTTACATATAGTTAGAAACTGAAAGAAAAAACACAATAAATGGTTGGAGAAACTAAATGAGTGCTGATGCTTTTATGCACTAAATGATTTAATGAGCATTGAAATGGTGCGATTCATATACTATGGCTTTGGCAGTTGCTAAGTTAGTGCTCTCCATCATCATCATCATCATCCCCATCTTCACCTTCATATTCATCATGAAAACATAAAATGAGGGAATATCTATTGAAGAATGATGCTAATCCCGCCAGCGATGTTGAGATACTTGAAAAGAAGGAGTGAAAATAATGTAGATGAAGGCAAAGACTTCAACAAAGTACTTTTATCATGCTTGCCTCGAGGGCTTTAAGAAAGAGAAAAAGAACCCAGCTTTGATAATTGAGTTATGCCCACTCTGATAACTGTAACCAAATCTTTAGAATCCATTAAACAGAAGTGCAAAACAGAAAAGAAGACATGAGACTGCAGGAGTTAGACACGAGTTAGACTGATGCTGACCAAACAGAAAAGAAAGTAGGACAGATTAGTTCTGAAAATGATGATTAACTGCAAAGTCTGTGTTTTTAAATCAGATTTTCAGACAGATTTTTGCACAGCAGATTTTCACTTTCCAAGTTCTGCACGTCAGTGGGGTCAATATGGAGAGCCTAAAAGAAACTTTTAATTCTGAGATCACAAATGTTATAAACAATTAATTCAAACACTGTAAGTCCTGTAAGTGTGAAATCCTACTACTAAAAATACATTTCAATAAACCTGATGTGACACTGACCCTGACCCAGGTTCCAATGGTTTGTGCCATCATCAAGTATCTGCTACAGAAAGATGCAGGCTATTTTGAGGGAATCTGTCCGTGTACAGCGCCGGTGTTTGGAGTTCATCCACGGTAGCATTCTTAGAATAGTTTTTTGTCAATATGGCTTCCTCATGATACAATGAAACAAATAGACTTAGGAAAAACATAGGAGGCCAGATGGCTGACTCAGTACATAATATTACAGACTTATTGATCATTCCATTAAAAAAGTTAACAATATCATGCAATGCAAATTAGAAATAGGACTATTCATCAGTTCAGTGTGGATGTGTTAAAATATGTCAAACACAAATTCTATTCTCTGCACGTGTTTATGTCCCATGTCCTCACCCTGACCCTTTACAGCCCCTTTGGAGCCAGACTTAAGGAAATATATTGAAATTTCCTGGAAGTCCCCTCTATGACACATAGAGGGGACAGGGGGGGTGTCTTTCCAGGCGCTCCAGGAGGCTATCCCATCAGACAGGAAGTAAAAGTATGTTTGCATATGCATTGCTGGTAACATGCAATGTCAAGTGACACACATAGCTTCACTCACACAAATACTTGGAAACACTGATAAGTTATCAAGCTCACTCGATTGCATGCTTACTATTTCATAAGCCTATGTAAGGTGTACGCGTGTGTACATAAGTGCAGACAAATACAATGGTTAGAGGGTACAATATAGAAAGTTATTGGAAATATTTGAATTGCAGAAATAAGTAGAACAATATTCTATTGTGTCTGGTGTCAGTATCAACCATAATGATTCATTAATTGATCCATGTGATTATTACTTTGTAACCAAGGGCCACAGTTCTAGATTTTAACCTTGTTTCCTTTCTCAAAATTAGGATGCCAAAAATGTGACGCCCTAAGTTGCCCAATATTTTTCAGGTATTTTACATATTCTACTCATAAGTCAGGCTAATCTTTTAGACATTTACATATATATATATATATATACTCTCTCTATTATGATTCATCTTTAATACTACATGGTCACCGTAGTGTTAAGCTGGAGACAATGTTGACAGATTGTTGCACTGTTTGCTCAAAGCGCTGTTTGCTTATGTCTGAGCCAACAAGAGAGAGAGAGGAGAGGGAGACAAGGTACGTGCTGCGAGCCATGCTTCGTGACCAGGGCAGGGGATTGGGGTGGGAGGTGAGGGATGTGTGGGGAGTGCGGGGGCAGGGGGGGTCCAGTCACAGTGACTCCTTGGTTGGAATGGGACACAGTTATTGAATTTAGGATGATTTAAAAGAGGAGGGGTGATGTAAAGTTGGTGATGAACCCAAATGATCTCCCCCTGTGCCTCACTTGCACTTGTTAACACTAGTAGATTGAAAAAAAAGACAGCCAGGAGTGATGCAAACAACCCAACAGCTTTATGCTTTATTGTATTATATAGAAGGAAGTGCACAGCTGTTACGTTGGAGTGTGTGCGTGTGTGTCTGTGTTTCATTTTTTTTTCATCCAGGTTTTGGCACAGGGCCAGCTAGGTCTACTCCTCTGGCGCGACACAAGACAGGAAGCTGACATAAAAGAATGGGGGGGACTGACTGTGAGGGACGCAGGAGCCAAGGCAGGAGCCAAGACAGTAGACACTGACAAGGTCGGAAGTTATTGTTTCAGCTTACAGGCATCCACAGTGACAAGAATCTTATCACTTTATTGAACTTATTATGATCCCATGGTGGTGGCCGAAAGCGTGGAGAGCATTCCAGGACAAGAACTTCATCTCTGGAGTTTTTCCTCCCCCCAAAAAATGACATTTTGCCAATGGGTAAAGCATTTAACCCCCTAAATACTAAAGTGGAGTTACTATCTGGCCAACAACACAACACTAAAAAAAACTAGGTTCTGTCCCAGTTCCCACAAGACAAAGACTACAACCATACTAGTGGCTTTTAGGAGATGGTACCTTAGCATAGCCTTGCTTTGAGCTACGTGCTATTGCCAGAATGCTAGCATCCTTACAATGACAATGCCAACCTCCTGATGTTTAGCAGATATAATGGTTCTGCATGGTAGCATGCTAACATCTGCTAATCAGCAGTTAACAGCAAACGGCAGGAACATTTTATTAGAAATTCTCCTAACGTGGAAATGTCTGTACCAACTTTCAAGCAAAATTCTAAGTTGTTGAGCCATTTTACTCAAAACCACAAATGTCAACCTGTTGGTGGGTCACCAAAGTCATTTAGAATACAGGGATCTGTACAAAATATTGTGCCAATCCAATATTTCCCAGGATACATGAAAATTGTCCACTAAATTCATTAGGAATGATCCTCTGGGAACTATGGATATCTGAACCAAAGTCCATTGCAATTCATCTAATAGCTGTCTAGACAAAATAAACAAACGTCAATCTGCTGGCAGCACTGGAGAAAAGGTCTGGTTTCATCGTCACAAGACCATGAATGTATTTTCAAACTCTCATGGCAATCCAATAAATAGTTAAATAGAAGGAACAAAGCAATAGAGCCACGCTGCTGGCTTGGATAAAAACTACTAAATCAATAGTTCCTTATCCAATGGTTCCCTGAGTCCTGGTCCTCAAGATCTAGAGTACAGCCAAATATTTCATTAGATGGATCTGGCATCTTGTTTAAATTGGTCCATATTAGAAAGGTAAAATGCAATGAACAGAGTACGCAAAATTGAAAACTACTGCTTGACAGCTTATCTCTGAATCCTTACTTCACAGCACACTTCCCATCTCTCAGCATCCTTTGAATTTCTAGCTCATGTACAAACCACTGCTTCTGAAAAGGCTGAACCATAGCTACCTTAAAGAGTATACATTTTAACCCTCTGACACCAGCAACATCATATCATTTCGCTGACAACGGCACACCAACCCCCCTCCCCCCCATTTCACCTTTGCCACCCAACAATATATCCCCTATGTGTTAGGTCTGGGTCTTTCCTCATTCTCCTGCTGCCCTGTGAGCAATTCTCTGGCTGTATCATGAGTCTTTTTTTCTTGTATCTGGTATTCTCCCTGTTGCCAAGCTGCCTTGTGTGGTATTTTTTTTTTGGCCTAGCTGCCCCTGGCCTCACACCTTCTGTTATCCAATGGGCCTCTCATCCCTTTCCACAGTACACCCCCTCCACCCTTCTTTTGGCTGTCCTGTCTGCTATTTCCCCGGGTTGCTGGCCATGACTGCACCCCCTGTACTCCTCAAAACAGCAGTTTATATATTCCACCCCAGCCACGTGGGTATAAATATGTATTACAAGGAATATCTTCTTACATTTGTGCACACATTGATTTTATTTCTCTCTTTATTTGTCTCATTGGGTTCATGTTCAACAATGTTCAAAGACGACAATTTATTGGCAACAGAAGCCTGACAGACAATGGGACAATTGTCTAACATTAAGTGATAAGCTGATTACTCTAGTATATAAGTGGTTTCAAAATGTAAAGCCATAGGTGGTGGAGTGAAAACACTAAATCATTATTCTAGGCTCAACATCTCCATGGCGCCTTGTCTTTGTTTACCCTTCTCCATTTACACCAAAAGAAAAAAATAAATACTGTGTATTCCAATGCAACCTCACTGTTTGGACTAAACCCATGTTTTGTTTAGCATCCAACTAAACTGTAATTTGCTTATCTTATCTAACCAACCTTGTTTTGTTTTTTTTTCTCTTACTCCATCAGCTTCACACAACTGCCTGGCTGCACTGTGAAGGGACTTACTTCTCATTAGGTATGTTATCTTTCTCTTCATTTTGGTCATGTTATCAATTCAGTGTTTTTCCTTTAATGACAACCACACAAATAGAAACCCTAATGCGTGCTGTTACAACAATGATGTATGTACAGGTCTACATTCAGTATGATTCTTGCGTTCCTTGTATGAGCATCGTTACCAAATCTCAGGCAATTGCTCAATAAAATTGTTGGAACTTTTGCCCAGAATAGGAACATGGCGGACCATGGCTGGTGCAGCCAAGCAAATACTTGAGAGGTGAGTGACCCCAGCAATGGCAAAGCTAAATGTTGGAGCCAGGTGCATTTACCTGGCTGTCATGTGAGAGGCTTTAGAGTCACATGAGTCAAGGTGTGGTCTTATACTGTCTGGAAAGAGATTTCATCGACGGCAAATGTGAGGTCCCTTTGCAGATATTGTATTGCATGACCGGATGTTGTCAGGAAAACAGCATTGTCAGTGAATACATACGGTATCAACATTTTGCCAGATATGTTAATCCCTCATTATGTTGATAAAAATGTAATCCATGTTTCCTCCAAAACAATTGCTGTTGAAAATGAATAGTATAAAACGAGACAGGGTTCCCTTTTTTCAGACACTAAATAATGGCCAAAATGGCAATAAACAAACTCCAGGGTTAATCTGGATTACTGCACTAGTGTTTGCAAGCCATTTGACCCCCATGTATGTAGTTAAAGTTTAAAGCTGTGTTTGCTTCCTAAACAGTAAGTAGTAATCTTCTCAATGGCGGGTGCTAAAGTCAATACACATGAATGGGATATCGTAGCACAGCCAAAATCTGAATAGTATCCAGCTCAGTGATGTCGAGATTGTATGTTTGTCAATTTCATTCCTGTAGCATTATCAGGGCAAGATCTCTCCTGCACACTGGGATAGTTTATGTGGGGACAGTAGTGCAGCTGAAGCTAGTTAGTTAGTTCGTAATAAAAAGTGGACCTCAACAATCTAGGAGGACCTTAGCGTTGGAACGTTTCCGAGATGAGACGCCAACTTGCCTGATTGGCCATGCCAAGACCAACACTTGCATCACACACAGGTAACACACACAGTGTAACACATTAGTCAGAACATTTGATATAACAACAGAGGAAAGCACAAACCATTTAACTAGTGCAACTGATACAAGGGGTGAGGGAGGAGGTCAACTTTACCAATGCCTTAAATATGATTAAGAAATTATTCATTAATAACCATTCCAATTGGTCACTCATTGGAGGCACAGCTGCCACAATGCTATACGACTCAATCTCAGTGTCTAAAACTAAAATTGGTTTTATCTGCTTGAAAAGCCATGTGACATTCTTGCCCCATTATGACGATCAAACTGGATGCACACAATGTATCTAAAACAATCAAATAAGAAGCCACAGATGTCTTAGTGAAACACTCATTCTTGTGCTAAATCAGATATTATAGCTTACACTAATACTACAGAAACATTAAAAACAGAACCACACAATTCCAACACAGATCTTTATTTTCCCAGCTGGTCAAACCACAATGTTACCAGATTTTCCAACAAACCTAAAACCACAGAAGTTAATGTAATTGCTCAGTTTCAACTATTCCATAAACAGAATGCTGCTCTACAAGAGAAAAACACTTTACTTTAAAATTACTTTGGGTGAGAGAATGCCAGAAAAGTCCAGAAAAGATCCTCTTTAAAAATGGAATTGCTAATTACATTAATCAATTACAGATTAAGAGGCACTATAATCCTGAAATGTACCAGGTTTTCTATTTGGTCTGTCACGTTTCCTCTGATGGGACTGGACAAGTGTTTCTCCGGCAGACAGGGGATGTAAAGCACATACAGTGCATGGCTGCATAGCTGTCCCATTCTTACTCCAATGTCTGTTTATTCTAGTGTGCTTGTTGCCCCCGAGATATTTTAGGTCCCATTGTAGTTCTTCGACGTCTTTGTGGAAATTCCTCATGGGTTTGTTTTCATGGCTATCAGTTTTCATGGCTGAATGAAAAACCACCCATTCTTCAGTCATGTTGAAACTACCTAGTCTGCCTCAGACCAGACACACATTTATAAACAGGATTTCTGTCCTCATATCAAAGTAATTGAGATAACTAAAGAGAAATAGCTTTAATACATCACTGTAATAGTACCTTAAACATATCATTCACTAATTAATTTGTATCGTAAAATGTTGGAAAATGAAACCATCACTGAGAGAAGTGGCCTGTGTTGTTTTGTTTGTTTCTCCTGCAACTCAAGTACAACTTCCTACAAGTATGCATGACCGACTGACCGACCCGTTCTGGTTTAGGAGCATCCTCAGTCAAAACAGGAACAGCACTGACTCACTGCATTGGCACACAGCATGGAAGTGTTATACTACATGCAGACACAGAGAGTTCAGACAGTTTGCAGCGTGTTATTGTAGTTGTTATTACAAACATTTACAGAAACATATTTAGGTAGTATCATTTAACTGACACAGTCTGAGATGAAGAACACATATTTTGCCATAGAGAAAAATAAATGATCAAAAAATAAGTCCAACAGGCGGGAATTTTAAATGGGTTTTATAGGTGCCTCAAAGTATAAATAAGTAAAGCCAGTGCTATAGCGTTCATGGCTACCAATGGTTTTCAACTATATATTTTTTACAATTCAAATTTCAACTTTATTGATGAGTCATGAGAGAAAACAACATGTGATTAATGCTTTATTGTCCAACAACTGGTTTTGGTCTCGGCAGTCCCTGTACCCACCTAACTGTAAAGAAAAAGGCTCTTTAGTAATTGACTGACAGACGGCCTGTCCAATGGGAGCGTGGCAGCGTGTGAAGTGGCCCAACGGTTGTGTCCGCCTCATTCTTCTTTTCTGTCAAAAATAAATAAACAACTGGCTTAGTAGTTGTATGCATGGCATGTAACTACACAGGCTACAGTGTGTATCAAATACACAAGTTGCTATGGCCATACTATGATTTGTTAACTGGTAAAAAAAATAAAGGGCTGAGCAACCTCCATCTGGTTGATGTGTGTGTCTTGTGTGGTCACTGGTCTCCTCTTCAGTCTGTGTAAAGCAGTCATCTGAGTCACAGCACTGGCACAGAGCAGTGTCTCCCTCTGTGGCATGCCAGCTGAATGACAGAGAAACATCCTGGTAATACACCTCAGCTGTGATGCCCCAGCTAATAAAATACACTTTATTAGTGGATGTTATCAGCTCAAACATGTATCACATGTAAGACCAAATCAGGATTTAACAACTGAAGTTCACCAACAGTTTGGCAGCCTAACCTGAATGTGGGCCTGTGGAAGAAGCAGGCTTTATTAAGGTGGCTCTGTGAACTCTGTTTTAGAGTGGCCCTAAGGTGGCAGCTGATGAACATCTACAAAAAGAAACCCAAAAAAATAAAGTACATTTGATCCAGGATTAATTTCAACAATATTATAAATATTTAGACCTCAATCAATTAAACATGCATATAGTAAATGCTAAACAAACACTGTAGATACAATAAATTACACAAATAGCCCCCTTTGAGCTAAAATTATGACTCTGATGGCAATATTATCATTCAGAAGTAATGAACTGGCTACTGTCCAATGAGGTGTCCTTACCTGTTCCCAAGACACTGCTTGCACACTGAAGCATAGTCTGCTATCTCGCTCCCTAGGGAGGAATTTAGATGAAGACCCTGGCACTACACTGTCCAAAAGACATCTGTAAGGGAGGAGCAACACATGCTCAAAGTATTCCATGAATGGCATCAAATTCAGACATGATGCATCTAATCTAGTTGATGTTGAAAGTTTAAAAAAATGTTATTTTTGCTATTATTATATAAAGTTATTTATTTATAGACAGAATGATTTACCCATGCTTAGTGATAAACCTGTAGCTTGGCAAGGAGAGAGGATCGGGCTTCAGGGTAGCCACACAGTAGTCGACATATAGAGTAAGAGGAGGGTGCAGAGGGGCCTCCACACTGGCCTCCAAAAACACTGCTTCCCCCTGCTGATACACTGAGGAACTACGTAGAGACATACAGCCATCTGCATGAGAACAGACATTGTTTTCAATCCAAGTTTCATTTGGATTCCAGATAGAAAACAATATAGCCGCATATTACTGTGGTTAGAGGACTCTGGCACTGATACAGCCTCGATTCATTGAGACAGGTTTCACCTGTCATGGTACGAAGGGAGAAGTGCAGAAGGCCAAAGACACCGACAGTGGATGTCATGGGTAGCCAGGTTGGGGTTAATGGTTCTCCATTCACTGTCTGCTTTCTGTGCTCACACAAAGATAATGCACAGGTTATACAATTACAAAGAGTTAATGACAGCTAACTGCAACCTTTTACTTTGTTACGATAAGGTATTATACAGTATAGAAAACCTCAGCCAAGGAAAATGGATTCTCTGTAGCTACACACATGAAGAATTATAAAATAACATGGCATGTGCCTTACCTCTTATAATGGCACTCAACAGGTATGACAGTAGTGGCCCCTCTAACTATCACACTGCCTGCAGAGGTGGGAACTGCAGCTGGAAACAGCACCAGCCGGTTGGAATACACAAGCCACTCACCCTGAACCTGGATAGTAACAATTATAAAGAAATGAATGAAACTACGAAAGAAAAAAAGAGTCAGGTTGTATTTGTTGGTACTATGGTTGCATAAATGTATGGAGGATAGTAAACTAAGTAACAAGTGGATAATAGTCTAACAATGTAGTTACTTGTGGTGCAATGCAAGACTGCATTATTACATCAGATTGATTTCTCTTACACTGGACTCAGACCCACATTCTTGTAGTCCTGCAGATATGACCATTTCAGATTCAGACATTGCTCTCTCTGGTCCGCATGACCTCTGCTGTGTTGAGTTTGGTCCAAGTCGAAGATACTCCGGTTGGAACGGAATACGGTTCTCCTCGAAAAACTGTCGCTTTACGGTTATTCTTACGCTCACTTCTCCGCATTTTATTTCAAGTCCGAGACTTTTTTCAGCGGAAGAAACGCCGCGCACAGACAACAAAACCAATAAGAAGAAGACGAAGAGAAAACTGGTCGCCATTTTTCTGAAGAAAAAACAAGCTAGCGAATTATTAATTAGCGTGAAATAAATTACAGCCAGGTGTGTTGAGACGTGTGTCGCTCGCGTGCACTGGATAGCGCGCGTGCTTTCTTCAGAGGCTGCTTTGTAAGTAAAACTCGTCAATATGAGATATTTCATTATAATTTCATTTAAAGTTTGCTACTAATGTCGACAGCTATTAATTAAAGCCAAATCTGCTCCTTATTACTGCAGCATTATTCCACTTTGTTTCCACAATTAAACCGCTAACACGAATTCAGACTTTTTTCCCCCATAGACATATAAAATATTCCTACGATATTCCAAAATATATGAAGTTTAAAACCAAGTTTTAAAAAAATCAGTGGTCAGTTATTCTAGTTATATTGGCCAGCATGAACGAAGCTGACGAAAAGCCAGTGGGAACGAATGTTAAGGCGGAACTCGAGTATCATTGCAAGTGCACCGAAGGGACAGTTACTGCGGTTGCAACCGACAACTTTCGGATGAATTACCCACAACAGTAGAGACAAACTGTAAAAATGGATAAAAAAGTGATAGCAGCAGAGTCCGAGGAGATTGACTGGGGAGGAAGTGGAGCTGAAGAGGGGGAGATAATGAGGAAGACCAAACCCTTATCAAAGAATGTCCACACCGGTCTCCGTAATCCACTTAGAGATCCTGTTAAATGTTCTCTGATCAAAGGAGACTACCTCTACTTCCATTATGGCTGTGATGGACAGGATGACAGAGGCTGGGGATGCGGCTACCGCACCGTTCAGACAATGGCTTCCTGGCTTTGTCAGAACTGGTCTCCACCTACGGGCAAACACAGGCCCCCTCCGAGCCTCCCACACATCCAACAAGCCTTGGTCACCATGGGGGACAAACCAGGCTCGTTCTCAGGCTCCAGGGAGTGGATAGGGACATTTGAAGCCTCCCTGGTCCTGGACTATTTCTATGATGTTCCCTGTAAGTTGGTACATGTTAGAGGTGGAGGGGCAGAGCTGGAGCATGTGGCAGTGGAAGAGCTCCATCAGCACTTTGAGAAGCATGGATCTCCAGTCATGATGGGAGGGGACAGGGACAACTCTTCTAAGGGGATATTAGGAGTCTGCACTGGGGACATGGGGAGCTACTTGCTAGTTGTTGACCCTCATTACTATGGATGTCAGCTGGAGCCTACTGAGCTGCAGAGACACGGGTGGGTGGCGTGGAAAAGAGTCTCATCTCTGGATCAGTCTTCATTTTATAATGTGTGTATGCCTCAGACAGCCAAAAAAGGAACATAAACTACTGGTAGACATATTTGTGTTGTCAGACATATTATTGTCTTATTATTGAAAATATTATTATATTATTATTATTATTGAAAAATGTGATATTTTCTCATATAGATGCAATGTAAAGTGTTCGGGTCGTTGTCTGCATTTATAATTTAAAATGAGCTGTAGTGCCATCTTCTGGATGAAATCAGTAATTACAACATATTTGAAGAGCAAAGTAGAGCAACTTGATCCTTTTCTACATTAAACTCCTGGTCAAACCCAACTTTTTCCTATGATGGTTTCATTCCAAGCTTCAAAAGCTCATTGATCAAATATTCTTAAATGGGATTAAAATGGCACGTTAGCTTTAGTGAGAGCAGTAGTAGCACTACATTATCAATATTGTGAATATTATAACACTGGTCAACTATTACTAACTGAAGATTCTATGGCTACGGTTTCTCAAATACACAGATTTGCGTCCTTTCTCTGTTTTGCTGTAAACTGAATATGTTTATTATTTACAACAATTGGTGTGACAGAACAAGCAATCCGCCACTTTTGGTTTCTGGCATATTGTGATGGATAGGTTTTTGCTATTTCTTTTATTTGCATTAACTAATATGCAGCGTAAATGATAATGAAGAAAATCATTCAATGTACAGTTGGACATAATGAGACAGACTCCAATCAGTTCCCCATTTTATTGCTTACAATATATATTCTAATTTGCCAGCACATCTTAGTTACATGTGTGTTTTGAGCAGCAACCTTTCTGCAGCAGCAACACACCTGAATTATAACTGACATCACACCCACTTTATCTCAGTTATCTGGCACACAGTCATTATAGAAAATCTGAAAGTTCTTGTCCACATCCATCCTCCCCTTGAGAAATTTCTCCAGGTTCTTTAGAGGAACTTCCACCATGTGGTTGTTGACGCGATCATTTAGCCCATAAGCTGCAAACACAGGGAACTTGTAGCGCACAAAGTATGGTGCATTTTGGTCAAACTCGGTGCAGCAGTAGGCCGACCACATGTACTCAGGTACAGCCACCCGATCCAGGTTGTTGCGACGGATGGTGTGCCCGGAGGTGGTGACCCCGGTGACCACAAACGCTTTGCCACGGCAGTAGTTGTTGAGACGTTTGCGGATGAGGTCCTGGTGTTCCGCCCAGGGACCCAAGTTAAACTCTCTGATCTGGGGTACCACATTTGTCAGGCTGTAGGTGGAGGCTTTGTCCAGAGGGTCAGCCTGATGCTCGTCAGGATTTAGCTGGCCACGTTCGTACTGAACCACATCAGCATAGTCCTCCAGGACTGCCTGGGTGTCCTCAAAGTTCATATGCATGCTTGAAGATTGGGGGAAAGACTCCATGTTACTGCTACTCTTTTCCGAGGCCAACTATATAGGGAGAGAGATGGGGAAGCGCAATATTGCTGCACATTTTATTCCGAAAAAGTAAAGCTGAAAATGTTTACTCATCATTCCAAGTTTTTTGGCATTCATCCACATTCACAAAAAACATTTCAAATTTCACGTTTGCATAACCTTGTACTAGAGCATGGTCATGGCAACAGTATCTCATTGAAATAGAGCCAATAAAGTGGCTTATCTCAAGCTCACTGTGTTGCCTGTAGCAGCAGTAATAAAGTTGCCCCAGCTCTCCAAACTGCTCGTTAGGTATGAATATATGAAAAATATATTTATTAACTAAATCCTTGATAAATGTAGCACATAGATGTACATGTATGTTTTTAAAGTAAATATAAATGGATACATAGTAAACTGTATTTACATGCACAGAGAAAGCACACCTACCTTCAATGGATTTTGATTGAAAATTCAGACTGAAGACAGACTATCTAAGCTTGACTTTGATTAAGCTAAAAAGCACACTCACCTGGGGCTCAAACATCCAAGGGAAGTCCACCTTCTTCTCCCCGTCTGACTTCTTGAACGTATAGGCAGAATAGATGGGGATGTGTTTGTGGGGGTCATATAGGGTGACATAACGGGGTTTATCCTCATACCTCTGGCAGATCTTCTTTAAGGAGTTGCTGAGGTAGCCTCGGGGTGGAGTGCCCATGTACAGAGAGTCCTTACAGCGCTCTGCATGGTTGAAGTCCCCCACCACTCCTGCCTGGGCCCCCTGCAGCAGCAGACAGGTCAGCACGGTCACAGCTGCCACCAGAGGTAAGGCACAGTTTTCGGTTGTAGTTATCATCATGAAAGGTCTCTTTCCCTCAATCTTAAAATGCCTATGTCCTCATAGACCTCTCTAGGTCTGCCCGTATGTCTCTCTCTCACCACGCCAAATCCACTATGTCTAACAAGTACAGCCTCTTTCCCAGCTATATCACACTCAACACTTTCCTTCTTGCCTGATCTGTACTTAGAGCAAACTGGTCTTCCATTGTGAAGTCTTTTTCATATATTCAAAGTGCCACGAGGGTTGTAGCAGTAATTTAAAAGCAGTGAATGTTATCAACAGTCGAGAGCATTTTATTACTGGGAGCTACAGAGGAAAAAATGATGCTGACTTTATACTTCCTTATGAATAATGAGAACATTCCTTCAAGTTGTGCACAAATAGCTTTGTTTTACATTTGGTTTTGTGTTGAGACGGAGGGTTATAGAGTAAGAGTGAGAATGAAAGAAACGTTAGGAAGAAACCCAAGGGATTGCAATGTGAATCCATGCATCATAGAAGAGAAAGAGATGGGATCTGTTATTTACACTGCAGTTTGTTTACACAAATGTAAAGCAGCCATCTGTTTCAGCTTTGGAGGGGAAAACAAAGCTATAGAATCTCTGCAGAGTATCCTCAACCCTCTAAGTCTGTTCTCTTCACCAAGTATGAGCCCATGAAAGGCTTTGTTAATTTTAGAGATAAATTATAATGCTGTTTCTGTAATATAGTATGTGGTGGTTTCATGTAGGACAGTAGGAAAAAGATAAAAGTATGAGATAAGGAGTATGAAATCAATACCAGAAGAGGTCTTAAAGTGTTAATTTTACAATAGTTTTCATTTTTTGTGAATGATAGTAAGTAATGCTTACATGAGCATCAGATAAAGTTCCAATGACAGTTTAATTACAGTTTGCAAAGGTTTATTACTGTAAATTACACAAAGCAGTGGAACTTTTCAGCAGTGAATACATTTCTGTACAGTATTCAAAATAACTTGACAGTGTGTATTTAGTGTTGATACAAATGTTTTGTATGACTTAATTAAGCTCCTCCAATAGGCCATAGACTTTTATCACAGAAAACATTTTGACATTTCACAGCAGGAAAAGTACCGGTGTAAACCACAATATGAATCACGGTTGAAATCCACTGAGCTGCTTCAGGGACCTGGTATTGTGTATGCTGACTCACTATTACATTGTCATGGCTTACTGAGACACTTGAACAGAGCCATTGTTAATGTTATCAGTAACACCAGTGCTTTTCTGCCTGTGACGAGTCAAAATGTGTGCTGTTAAAAAGGCCTATTGAAGAAGAACAGCTGCTTTATAGCTAAATATTGGCCTATTTGGAAGTAATGGACGCTGGTGGCATACAGTCGCCTACAAAGATCTGAAAGTTCTGATCTACAAAGGTTGTCTTCTTGAGGAACTCCTTCAGCTTCTGGACGGAGATTTCCACCACCTCGTTGTTCTCGTCCTCATTGAGGCCATAGTGAGCAAAAGACGGGAACTTATAGCGCTCGTTGTAAGGGGCATTGTGGTCGTAGTCAACACAGCAATAAGCGGACCACAAGTATGTGGGCACTGCAATGCGGTTCATGTTTTCCCGGCGGATCATCTTCCCAGAGGTGGTGATACCTGTGACGATGTAAGCTGTCCCACGACAGTAGTTGTTAAGCCGTTTGCGAACGATGTGCTCCTGTTTGTTCCAGACTCTGTTGTTGAAGTCGGGCGCCATGGGCACAACATTAGTGAGGGTGTAGGTGGAGGCCTTGTCATCCGGTTCGTCCTGATGCTCGTCTGGGTTGAGGGTTCCCCGCTCGTAAAGCACAGCGTTCGTATAATCATCCAGAACAGCTTGGGCATCTTCAAAATTCATATGCATGTAACCACGTGGGAAAGGTTGCATCTCATCTGTATCAGAGGTGGTGGAGAGCTGTGTAGGCAGACAGACAGACCCAGTGCAGAGGATGAGGATAGGATGGTAGAGTGCGATTACACAACTAATGCATGAATTGAAGATTTTGCACAAGAATACTGACATACAGAACAATTATAGCATTCTGATCATGTTAAAATAATTTCTTAGCATGTTCAACCAATGTTTTTTTCTTTACCTGTGGTTCATACATCCACGGGACATCCACGCATTTCTCCCCATCTGAGCGTTTGAAAGTGTAGGCAGAGTAGACGGGTATATGGTCCACGGTGTTGTACAGAGTCACATAGCGAATTTTCTTGTTGTAACGCTGACAAATGAACTGGAGGGAGTGGTGCTCCAGCCCAGTCGGAGTTGTTCCCATGTAGAGGAATTCTCTGCACTCTGGAGACAGCTCTTTCTCCACTCTCCCTCTTACCGCTGATGTTATTATGTTAATAAGCAGGAAAGCCGTCTGCACCCAAAATGCCATAGTCAGGTGGGCTTCGATGTTGCTCTGGTGAGAGGATAAAGCTGTCAAATTTAAGTGTGTTTCTGTGAGCTGCTTCAAATGATTGAATGTGTCTATATCTGACCCTGGAGCTCAGTAACAGTTAACACAGGTTTCACACTCTGCTGTCTGTAATCAGGACTCAATATGCAAAACAATGCACACCTCAGCAGGGCCACCCACAGCTAGAGCAACAGCTACTGCTGATAGCTAATAGCAAAGACATCAGTGTGGGGAATAAGGTAGAAAAAGTCTTACCTCTTCTTAAACCTATTCAAACCAACGCACCCCTGCAGTCAAGAACTCTCCGAATATACAACATTTTATGTACAATTCTGGTCGAAGTTCAGATGCTTTTCAGAGATTATCATGGATATCATAGTGAACAAGTTGTGCACTAGACAATTTTTAAATAAAATACCAGTATCTTGAATTTAAATATTGCACTCATTATAAATTTGATAGCTTCAATGAAAGCACTGGAATAATAAGATACAGAATATACTGATATAATCATGAACAATGTTGGAAAACATGTCTATATTTGAATTTTTTCAGAGGAATTTAAAGGAGAATATTTGGGAATTTTATGTTCATTGTCAAAGATTAAGAAAACTACTAAAGTAATGTTTTGAAAGTAAATGAAAGAATAATAAAGAATCTGCTCACAAATAAGATTGTATTGGATATGAGACAGTGGAAACAGGGAACATAATGAAATAATGGTACATTCCAAGTTATTGCAGTCTTATATGTCCTTGAGCACTGTGAGCCTTCTCTTCACAAAGCACAATTTGCAACGTAACTAGGAAATCTGGTGAAATGTAATCAAATTGCAAAGCATAATTTTATAATTATATACTTATTTACAGGTTACTTGGAAGATGATACAGAATGATTTAACTATAAAATAGGAGATGAAAGACCATAAGATCAAATTTATTGGGGAACACTAGAGACTACAGAGTGCATTATGAACCATATATAACATTATACATTGAAACAAATGAGCTTTGTTTTTTATTTTATTGTATTTCATTCATGTTTTTTACAAATGTGCTATTGATTTCACTTGTCAGTATTCAGTGATCTTTTTACAATTTCACAGTATAGAAAGATAGAAAGAAAGATAGATGGATAGATGGATGTAATGTATTAAAAGCATTCAGCTACATAAAGCCAAAATGAGGTAGGTATTTCAGGAACATGGTTTATATTTGGTTTGAACATCTGGACTGTGAAATAGATAACCCAACCTAATCTGTTTTAGGCTACATGGGGAGTTTCTTCTCTTTGAATTATACTTGACTTAAACGTATGAATTAGAATTGCATGAAGAATTTTAGAGCTTTGCTGAAAGTCAGGATATCTCAGGCTCTGCTCCAGTCCCCCAACTATTTTGAAGTGTGATACAAAATTGGCATAGGATGCACACTTACTGTGCAGTTTTAGACCTCATTTCCTTTAGTGGTGCAGACTATTAATCTGTATCTAAACCTGGCCCATTGAAGGCAAAATC
Source organism: Dicentrarchus labrax (assembly GCF_905237075.1). Classification (NCBI taxonomy): domain Eukaryota; kingdom Metazoa; phylum Chordata; class Actinopteri; family Moronidae; genus Dicentrarchus; species Dicentrarchus labrax. The sequence goes on from NW_026136717.1 coordinate 6,386,012, forward strand.
AAAGGCTATGTTAGTCAGGAACTGGCCTTTTCCCTCCTTAAAGGTCCCATATTTTACACGTTTCAACAACCATCTTAATATACTGTAGCTTTACATCTTCTATCTTACGCTTCTTTATGCAGCTCTAGCAAGAACAGGGTGTGTTGTGTTTTATATTAAAGTTGATGAGCCTCTTTTCTGATTGGGTGACTGTTTTCTAAGCGATGCCAGGCCTACTACAGGTAACAGATTGTAGCCATGCTGAGGGCATGCTGACTAGTCGTGACATTACAACCTTACAGAAGTCCTGACTGTTCGTTTCTGAATACAGCTCTGTGCTTTTCTCTGTGGATTGAGCATTTTGATACAGTATGGAACCTAGACCTGCTTTATAAAAGGAAAAAAAAGGAAATCTCCGTTTCTACAATATGGGATGCTTAATATACTTAAAACAGCCCCTATTAAAGTTTACTTGAGTTCGTTCTGTTTATAGAGCAGGTGCATTTCATCAGAGGCTTTATCCCTGACTGCACATCCAGTTCAAGATGTCCCATCATACTCAAACACTGGTCAGGCCTCTCTTCTTCCTGAAGGTGTTTTCTGACACACAACCCTTGTGAAAAATAGTCAGGTCACTATCTATGTCTGTTTGGCTCTTCAGGAAGCTCTCGAGAGTCTTCAGAGGAACTTCCACCACACTGTGGTCGGTCTGGTCATTCAGTGCATAGCCCCCATAACTAGGGAACATGAACCTCACCTCATATGGAGAGTTATTGTCAAACCGTGGGCAACAGTATGCCAGCCATACGTGTTTTGGGATTGCCAGGCGGTCCCTGTTATCTCGCTGGATGGCCGCCCCAGAAATGGTCACCCCTGTCACCATGAAAGATTTGCCGTGGCAGAAGTTGTTGAGGCGACGGCGGATGATGTCTAAGTATGGGTTCCAGGAAGTGTCCAGGAAGTCTGTGATTAATGGGACTACATTGGTCAGAGTATATGTGGAGGATTTGTCATCGGGCTCTGATTGGTGCAAGTCTGGATTCAGTGGGCCACGTCTATATTCTACAGCATCTGTGTAGTCCTCCAGCACAGCCTGGCTGTCCTCGATCAGAGGGGGGGCATCTTCCGTGAGGGGAAGTGCTCTCATGTTGCCACTCTCGTCATCAGAAACCAACTGTAGGGGAAAGAAATGAAAAAAAATGTAGGGTTATTCCAAAGGCCAAAACACTAGCCAATGCATGAACAGACTTAAAATGCAGTACCACTAATGTCATTTCTGACTGATTCCATTTAAAAAGCTTCATCTTCTCTTATCAGATCTAATCCCAGTAGTGTTTCCCCCACCACAAGTTATGGTCTTTAAGTTATGGTTGTCATCTATTCATTTTTTTAAAGAGTTAGATGAGAAGATCTCATGTCTGGACTGTTTTTGTACGTGTAGGCCATATGTCTTTGTGCTTAGCTAAGCTAACCAGCTGCTGAGAGTAATATTAATCCTTTCATCTGACACTCTGCCAAAAAGCGGACAAGCATATTGTCCAAAACATCAAACTATTCCTTTAAAGAAGAGTATGTGCGGGGGCATGTTTGGGTGATTGGCAGGTGACGCGACCTATCAGGTGTTGATTGCTGCTTGTTTATCCGGCATGAGCTCCATATGGTCTTGTTTACCAAAATGGCTGCCAGTAACCTCAAATCCAAGCTATAAAATGTCCCTTTGCAAACCTATCTGGTGATGTCACTGTACTATTTGTTTTATTGCTGTTGGCTTTAATAACAGCACTGACTGATCTTTTCTGCAAAAGCAACTAGACTGAAATACAATCGTAGTCAGGGGTATAGTGGTAAATACAGAGGTGGGTAAATTACCTTGTTGGTACAGTTGATCTGAAATAAATGAGTAAACTAATTTCAAAGAGGTGGATGAACTGAGTTTTGTTGGGTTTACCCCCCACTACACCCCTGATTGTACTACAGTTGATCTTATTGCTGTCAGACAAACTGGCATTCAGCTTCTCTCAGGTTTGACACTGAGTAACAAATAAACCAACCTGTGGCTCATACATCCATGGTGTGTCCATTCTCCTCTTCCCATCTGACTTCTTAAAGATGTAGGCTGAGTAGAGGGGGAGGCGGCGACTGCTGTCATACAAGGTGGCGTAGCGGAGTTTGTCTGAATACTTCTGGCAGATCTTCCTCGGGCTGGCTCCCCTCATCCCTGCAGGTGGTGTCTGCATGTAGAAAAAATGGCTGCAGACTTTGAAGCTGTCGGACACAGTGGCACTCACCAGGGGTGACGCCATCAGCAGGGAGAAAGATAGGACGCAGCAGGTGCAAAACAGATGCATCGTCACACAGCTGGACTGGATGAAAATAATTTGAAACCAAGTAATTTCCTCATCATCTGGGGTTTGACACGCCACTACGAATGAAGGAATTCCATGTGGTGGTGAGATATTCTGTTTAATATGTCATCCTGTATTGTGTTGCTGTCATAATCTAGTAAAGTATAATGGCTGTTGGACAGAGACTCTGTATGCAAAGCAGCAGCAGTTCAGAGTGGGTCTATTGGCTGGGTAACTTACATATCTGCTCCTACACTGTGCAGCCTGCATCTCTCAGGCTCTCATAAGTTCACTGTGTTCAATGTATTTACCTTTAAGACAAGTAATATCCCGGTATCTGTATGTATTCATGTATTATATACACTGCTTGACATTCTATAAATAGGCTATTTTCCAACACAGCCAAAAGTGAATGAGGAACAACTACCAACTACAAAGAGCCCACAATTTAACTGGCTGGAAAAAAAGGAAGATGAGACAGCAGTTATTTACTTTTTTGTCTTAACTGTGCAATAAAGTACAGGGACACAAACAGCGAAAAGACTTATGAAAGACTTACTATACAAAGTAAAACAAATGACAAAAATAAACGAAGGAATATAACATGAGTTCAAACTGGGTGGGTATTAGTTAGTATGTACAGTAGTAAACAAGAGGCAGAAACCGAGGTATGAGCAGGTATGCATATACATACATACATACATACATACCTGCATTTCCCTCTTATGTGTAAAGGAGAGAAAAAATGGAGAAGAAATGAATAAAGGTAAATAAAATAAAACAATAATACGTAAATAAATCAACAGATAAGTGGCCTAGGTCATTTACATGATCATCATATTCAAGTGTGTTAGGTTAAGTGATGGAGGCTGATATCTAGGTGGTTTGCTCAACCAACTCAACAGTCTTTCCCTTTATTTATGTTTCAGTTATTATGACCCACATGGATCTGGAGACCATCAGCAGCTACCCGTCACACGGGGCCAGCACCGCCAATTTCCACCACAGGACACGGTTATACAAAGAGTGATGGTGGGATAACATATCATAGACTACACTGTTTTATAACTTATACTTTAGACTTTAGTCACTATGACTTTATGTGTAGTCAACAGTACCTTCATGCATTAATTGATATGCATCAAGTTTGCTGGATTTCAGTTTATTATCCGTTGTAGTTGATTTATTTAATTTTTTCACTTGAATGTAACTAACACTATAACATACACAATATGGGGTTACTTTAAACTGATGTATCATCCCCTCATATGGTTGATTTTGTTGTTGTATTTCTTGTATTTTGTCTTTGCTGTATTAAAATGACTAACACACAATGGTCACAACACTTTTGTGAGTACACATAAACATTTCAGTGGTTGTTTTCAGTAGTTATTCATCCATCAAAGGTGCAACGGTTGATCGAATACACAAATAAACTGATGGTTGCCCTCTAGTGGCCATTTTAAGCAACTACAACTACACATAAGTTGACGAATATAATGATTATTTTCATAATTACTATTATTAGAGCTATCAATACTGACATTAATAGTCACAGTTATGCTGTTTCCTATATGACTTTATAACACACAATGAATAAACAAACAATACGAATACCATGTTATACAATTCAATACAGATATCCTGCAGTTTTATTCCCCACATTTACATACATGTGGGTGGACAGAATATTAGAGACACCTCCATGGCTGGATTAACTTGTTGGTGGCTGTAAGGTACAAATGAGCTGCTGAGCCCCTACTGACACTGTGTTCCTCCATTGTCTGTACATTGTACAGGTTGTGTGTCATTTAGTTTGAGGTTAATTAATTAAAACCCAATTTATTTTGGAATACGCACCATCTCAATACAATATAACATAGATTAAAAAAAAATAACATTCTTAAAACTAACATAGGACCACTCAGGGCCTCAGGATTCAATTAGGTAATAATTCAGGACCTCCCCTACGGCTGTTATCATTTCAGTTAGTGTTGGAGAAAATGACCTCAAACCAAATGGCACCTGTTGCTTTGGGATCTTATTAACATAAGTAATTATTTACACTCTGATGCTTCTATACTCACAATAATAATTATTAAATTGTAGTAATCATGTCTTCCCATTTTACTTATTTACTCATTTCCTTATCTGGTCGTTTTAATTAACAACATCTCATTTATTTAAATGTCACACTAGAGGTGTTGTGATTTGTTTACTTCAGTCTGTGATATTAGTTTTCTTCTGTTTAGCTTCTTGTGTTCAGTTAGTCTAACACATATCCGTACCTCTTTAATATGCAATTAAAAACCATAACTATTAATGTTGTTACATTTTCAGTATTAAGTTCGATTTAATTCACCTGCACATTTCCTCAATATTTTTCTCATCCATTTTCAGCCCCCTTTTCTTATATATCCTCAGTGTTTATTTAATCTTCTTTACAATAAGTTAACAACGGCCTCATTCCAAAGGAGCAGGTTGTGTGAAGGTCCAAAATCATTTAACATTACTACTGTATATTTATAGTGCCACTGTTACTCAACAGCGCCCTCTGCTGCCTAAACCCTATACTGCCGTCCACAAAGGCATTGCACATGCTCAGTTCGACATTACCGCTCAACATGCCCTGTTAGTCATTCACTTCACTTTCAAGGGTATTGATAGCTAATAACTCGAAATATCTCACGAAGCATTTCAAGCACGAGGCGATCAACTGCAAATTTTATGAAATAACTTTGACAGAAGTTAATTTTATAATTCTACATTCTACACGTTGCTGCCTCGTGAATTAGTATTGAGCTGGCTGTCTTTCGATGTTAAACGCCTTAAAAACAATCTCATGCTAAAGTTGACCTCGCTCCTCAGCCTACTGGCTAATTAAACCCATCCAGCTCAGACGATCTGCACCTAAACGTGTTGCAAAGTGCGGTACACATCAGTGTCCAGGCTAGTAAATAGGGGTGTGTTTGCCCTGCTACAACATTGGTTAGCTGCTGTCAATGTCCAGTCACGTGGTATCACACGGACGGCCATGTTTCCGAAACACAAACAACAAGAAGAGCAGCGACTGGGAGCCAGCAGACACATACTGATACGCAGCTGCGACCGTTGGAGGAGAGGGAAAAATAATAAATAAAATACAGAGCGCGACTTTCTGAAAGTACGATTCTGTCGAATGAATACGTTTACAGTGTTTAAAGAGACCAATGCATACGATATATTGGCTGTAGACACGCCGTGCAGACAACCAGTCTGGTAGCTATAAACAGTGAAGGTAAGCCATGGTTCCTCTTTGCAGCTTGTCTTTTAGCTAGCTGGCTAACGTGAGCTAACAGGCTAACCTCGGCTCTTGCTGCTCGGGCGGTTTGGATTTATCTGTCCTGAGAAGGTTATTTGCATTAAGTGCTTTGACGGATAAAGCTCTGTTGTTTCTGGCATTGTGTGTGTTTTGTTTACATGGCGTTAGCCCTAGCTTAACGCCGACAACCGAGTGGAGGTGGTCGTCCGCACATTGGCGGAGCAGGCCGGGAGTCTGATCTCAACTCTCCGCCCCCTCCGCCATCATATCTGGTGTCATTTGAACCTACGAGCGAAGGCCTTTACGATCAACGCGTACCTTGTGCTAGCTTCAGTAGCAAGCTAGCTAACACATATCTGTTATGCAACAGAAATATGATATTGTGAGGCGAGTTCTGTTGTAACGATTAGTTTAGTTGATTTTTTCCACAAATCGATCTGCCGTAATTCGCTTAAAATACGAACAATTCATGCGCCAATGTTGCTCGAAACCACTGACGGTAGCTAATGTTAACTCGAGCTAGTTTGTCTATACGTTAGCCATCTTTACGACCAAACAATTTAGCATTGTTTCAGTTTGCTAAAGTTTCAAACTGGTCTACATTGAATGCCAGTTTTAGCATAGCTTTATAGTCGGCATCCCCGCCGCTCGGAATCGTTAGCCCGCCACGTTTTCAAGTGCAACATATTCGCAAATATTGAGATGCATAAGAGATTTAATATCCTGTAAGCAACGTTATTCCTCCGTGACCTTGCTTCAGTTTTCTCAGTGCAAAGTTAGTACTAGGTGCTAAAGATGGCAGTATTTTGCAACTTAAAGAGGCGAAAGCGGGGTAAAGATGTTTAAGTTTGGAGTTAGATGTAATTCATTGTTGAGTTCTGTTGAATTGTGTTCTTCCATTGAGAATTTCTGCTAGCTTTAGGTATTGACTGACTCACTGTAATTTACATGAATTTGAATGGCATAAATTATAATAATGTCTTCTTATTTTGCTGCCTTTTAAACTGATAAATATGTGCAAAGTGCATGTGTTTAAAGTCATAATGCTCACTAAATTACAGTAGTATCAAATAATATCCAGATGTTTGTGACATACTCATCAGTACCCTAAAGGAGTTAATCAAACAGTTGTGGCAACCTGAGGTCTGATGGAAATGGTACAATCCCTTTTTTTAACAAGGGCCTCTTTCTTAGTTTACCACCAAGACGATTTTATATTGTCACTTAAATTTAACATATAGGTTGACATGCCTACACACACAAACTCACTCACTCACATGGCCAACTTCATCATTATACCCACACATCCAATTTTCTAGTTGCCTTAAACATAAATATTGCTGTATTAATAGTTGTATTTTGAATGTCCTTGGAGCCTCTTAGAATGTAAACTGTTAAAGTATCCAACTGCAATCATATACTGAATTTCCTGTAATTGTATAGTGTTGATCAATAGCGGTGAGGCATAAGTGGCAGAAGTTCTAACACTAACAATAAACAGTACAAAATACTTCTTAATTCACAACAATTTTCAAAAACATCTTTTGTCGTCAACTTATATTGGATTTAAAAATCCTTATAGTGAACATACACAATGCTGTTCTAACATAATGCTGATGAGGGCCACTCTTGTATCAAAAACTTGTTTTTCCACTTCTTACAAAGGACTTTCCAGCAAAGTAAACAGGGATGTGTGGTCAGTGCCAACAGAAGTATAAAATTGAGTATTGCCGTTTTTATGTCCCAATAACCGTTGAATCGCTTCATAAGAGCCCTGCGATATGGGCAAATAGTGTTTCATTATATTCTGGCATTTTGACAGTGTTGCCTTTTGACGCTATTTTTAAGCATGCACCACCGTGTCCCACGTGAGTCATTCAGAATTATACATTTGTTGGTCCGATCAGGGTTATTTTGAGTAACCATTTATCAAACACAGGAGTTGAATGCCTGTTCTTTTAAACAGATTTTCAAGCTTGTTCCTACCACAAACGTCAAACATCATGACATATTTCTACATACATAGAAAGCTGAATCAAATGAAAAATGGTACTGAGCTGGCATGGAAGTGCTTGGGGCTTGTACAGTGCAGCTGCAGGGCCGTGGAACTGACTTGTAATCCTTTAAAAATAGAAACATCTGGACAAAGTTAATGAGTTATCGATATTTACACTTCTTAAAATAAAATAAAGTACTATTATGTGTTCAATTTAAATTCAAATCATGCAGTTTAACCTAGTGCCAGCGTGGTACTTACGATTCCCAAAAGAAGTCTTTTGCTTCCTATATTTTAAAAAATACTGGATATAACAGTTTTAGGCAGACCTTAAGAGGCTTTGACTGTGTGCTATCGGAGTCCTGCTAATTTATATACAGTGGTGGTTTATATACCTTCATAAAAACATAAGTGAACAATTTTCTATCGTCTGACATTCTATATCACCATGGTACCCAACCCTAAGCAATGGGTCATTTTATCATCTGACAAAGTGATAGTAAGTGGGTAAACCTGATAAAAACCTGTTGGTATTTATCAACACAATTGATGGTCCCCTGAAACGTCTAATCATTGATCCAAGGTTCAAATTCGTGTGAACACATGCTTAGTTTGCTAGTTTTATAGTTCAGTTATGGTTTAGACTATCTTCTGTTGAAATGATGTCAGATTGTTGTTTACCAAGTCCCACTAACGTCTTGCTGATAGTCTTCATTTAAAAAAAAAAAATGAAATACAGAAGCACACCAGAACTCTGAACAAGAGTAAAGCTAATGCTAGATGGTGCTTGGGAAACATAATAACTGTCATTGCATATGTGGCATATCGCCCACCCGCACAGTGTTAAATCACATCTTTAGTTAGTTGATATAGTCTTGGCTCGGTGGTTGGAGAGCAGTGCTGTCTGTGTGCAAATTAAATGTGGAATCAAAGAACCTTCATGTTGGTAAAAAGTAGGGAAATAAGGTCTAGATTTAAAATAACCAAAGTTACCATCATATATTTCAGTATAATTAATAAATAGTGGTGACAGCCAGCCTGGTTACTTTCATTCTGCCAACCCCAGTTGTACGTCTGTCACTGTTAACTAGGCATGCACCAATATATCGGCCAAACATCAGTATCGGCCGATATTCGCCTTGTTGATTGACGTCGGCCTATCGGCAGGTAAGCTGGCGTCCACTAATCTCAGTGGCGGATGTTTATCAGTTGTGTCTCATCGGTTTTGAGCTGACTAAACATTGTTGGTCATTTCTGACTTAGATATTGGATAAATAATCACCTCCGTTTTCCAGCACTGGCACAAATTGCACACAAATACCAATGTGCTCCATGCACATGAAATGGACTGAGCTGCAACAAGGCAGGGTTGCTTATCTTTTTAGATTTGTTTTTTCCCAGCACGAAAGGTTGAATAAATAACAAAAAAGCATAAACTATAGTTTATTTTGTTATTTTTTTACATTGATATCAATGCAGAATTTCCCAATCGGTGCACACCTACTATTAACTTCAATTTAAGTGACGTGGCGTACTCCTGTAGCATGAAGATAACAGGAAAGAAGTTGTTGAAAATGTTTAAATGCAAGGATGCTAGGCTATATTTTTTCATTTCATAGAGACATACTGACTATGGGCATTTGTTCAAATTTAGCAGCCTGGATATTGGTTTAGTTGGCATGACATTTTCAGGAACTATCCCCAACCAGCCGCATGGTTTTTAGAAGCAGCTGGTTCACAACATCACTGAAATAGACTCCCTTGATTTCTGGGTGGAAAATCTCTCTCAGCAACACTGGGCCATGATTGAGCACTAGACTACAAATTTATTCGTGCAGGAATACCACCGTGTTTTTCTCTCGGCTCAGCGCGCCGTGACGGATTGATCAAATTGGGCCGGTTTCAGTGAGTCCAAGGCATGCTGTGAAAATAGTGTGTCATGGCTACACAATGGAAAATCAAATTACACTTCTTTTCCTATCACAATATAGGTGGACTGCCAAGCTGTGAAAAAGCATCTTGCTGGCAGCTAATTTACTAAGTGTACACTTCTTACATTATTCTTTCCATGTTTCTTTTAAGCGTTGAATTTGACCCCCCTCTCTCAAACTCTGCTTTATTTCCAGTGGTGCAAAGGGAGGAGGACAGGAAATAAAGGAGTTACCTGGAGGGTCTCCGTCAATCCACATTTCAGTTGGAGCGAGAGAAAAAGGCACAGAGGGAGAGAGAGAAGGAGAAGAGGAGTGCGAGTCGCGTCTGCTCTTGGCAGCTGTTCCAGCAGCCTGTTTCATTGTTTTGGCTGTTATTTCGTTCCTGCGTTACTTTTTTGATGAATCAGTTCATATTTTTAACTTTATGTGAGATATAACTGCTGTAAAGAAAAAAAAAAAAAAAAGAAAACCTTATTACTAGCAAGAGTGTTTTATTTTGTTCCACTGTTAATTTCCAAGGTTCTTTTTGTTTCTTTTTTATGTTTAACAACCTTTTTCGGCTGTGAGTAGCAGGAGCTTCCATTCTCCAAACTATCGTCAAATCCCCTTCCTTATCTAGTTAGGACCTGATAACCTGGTATTCCTCAAGCACCTGAAACTGGCAGCTATTCTCTTTGTGTCTGTGTGTTTGGGGAGCTCTGTGACCACAGCTTAAGCACCACTCAGCCTTCTAGTCACCTAAGCCTAACTAAAGCAAGCCAGCTCTAGCCTGGTCCAGCCCAGTCCAGCCTGCTCCGATCATCTGGACAGGGTAAGGCAGTTGGGGGCACATTTCTTCTTTTGCTCATATTTTCATATGTGCAAAGTGTTTTTCTTTCTGTGGGAATAAAACTATAAGTGTTCTTTCCCCCCTCAGATACTCAGTTCTGTGTGGACGTGAAGAATATGACTGCTGAGACTCTTAACTTCGGCCCAGAATGGTAACTGGTTTCTTTGCATTATTAAATATACACAGAACATAATGAATGTGATTGTTCTCGTGATGGTTAGATACATTTTTGGCAACAGTGTGATTCTTTTTTGACTAAGTGAAATGTGTTTTATGATTTGACTCAGCACAAGGTCTATTTTACTAGCGTGTTCTTTAGTTTTTGACCTTCGGACAATTTTTAGGTCTTTCCTTCCACGTTGTTTTTAAACAAAATCTTCAACGTGCACTAGAAACTAGGAATCATCCATCCATGGAAACTGCTCTAGAGAGAGAGAGAGAAAGATTATAGCTGAAACAATTAGTCAATTAATCAATACAACATTCAACAGCGGATTCCTTTGCAACTATTTCGATGGCCGATGAATTGTTTAGACTAATTTGTGAAGCAAAAATGCCAATTGTTCGCGGGGTCAAGCTTTTCTCATTTTATCTTGAAATTTGAAATGTGAGGATTTGCTAAACTACTTCACATTGTTTGGGTTTTGGACTGTTGGTCAGACAAAACAATCTGTTTGAAGATGGCACCTTGTTGGTTGCATATTTTGCTCTGGAGTAAGAGACCCACCAGCATCAGTGTCTAGTTGTAAATCACTGTAACTATCCACATGGGTTCAGTGGGTTTGTATATGCAGTTTATGCTTTCAGTTGGGGTTTTCAAAGAGCTTTTTGTCCTATAATCACTAACCGTGGCAAACTGTAGGTATTGTCACAGCGTTGTCCTGTCCATCTCTGTCTGTCTCTCTGCTGTTTCTCGTCCTCCTCAGTGTATGTTTGTGTAACGATTAATGGGGGGGGCGTAGTCTCCAGTTTGGTAGCACTCCATCTCTAACGGCCTGTGACTGCTATGTGCATTCTTGGTGCAGTGCCAGCCTCAGAATATTTTTCTCTTTTTTTTTTACACATCTGCAGCTGCTTTCCTCTCAGTGGCCCTTCCATCCCACTTTTATCCTCGTACCCTTTTTAATACAGCCATGTAACAGCCAGTTCATGTGCTCACCACATACGACCGTCTGGCTAACATGTTTACAAGTCTTTTAAAGCCTGTTAGCATCACAAATTTATTTAGGCCATTTGAGGTTTTGTTGGCCGTAGAGTCGGCAAGTATGCTGATAGTCATTGTGGTAGAAGTTAAAACCTTCTTCCTCACATTTAGATTTATATAACAAATTTTAGGCCAGCCTTTGCTCTTTGAATGTACAGATTTAAATGTGTGGAAGATCTTTTAGCTTATATGCTTTGTCCTGTTAGAGGGAAACTACATTTTGCGAAAGTAAATGCAAGTGAAGTGGATAAAAAAAATATTTCTTACCCCACCCACTGGCATGTTTCCTGAGCTCTCCCCTTGTTATGCATATTAGTTGCTGCTCCACTTATTTTTACCCTCGTTGATATACCACATGCTACCAACTGGCCTTTTCATGATGCTTTCCTTTACCTCGTACACCCCACACCCACCTCTACACCTCTCAGAGTTGCATATGGTTTTGATGTGGGGCTGTGAGTCAATGACACACTTTGTAGAGGCATGTGAATGGAGCCTTTGTTAAACAGCAGGCTTTGGAATCTGGCCTGCTAGTAATAGCTTTTTAAAATGAAATCTTGAGATTGGAAAGCTAATATATCATCTGTGTTGAGCCAAGTGTATTCAGGGGGACCTGCGTAGGAGGATGGTTGATTTGTTACAGAACATTTAGTAAATTCCTTTTCCCTTCTGCAAGATGGATGCTGTAAGTTCTTTTCTCAAATTCAGATTAAAAGGAATTCTATCATGATTGCACAATCTCTCTAATGTTTGATATTCTGTGGCAACAGAGAAATCTACACAAATTTATTTCTAAGTGACTTTTCAACACCGTACGTCAGCTCCAGTCAGTAGAAAGGGTAAAACACTGCAAACATGAAGCTAGCTATAAAGGTTCAGGTCAGTGACATGAAGCACTGATACCTGACTGGTAGCTTTTGTTACTCGTTACTAGTTTATTTGATTTCTTGTGTATATAAATGTTAAAAGTTGCAAACCATTCCATGCAAGTCCTACATATCAAATCCATCACTGAAATGGACTGTTGGTGATTAATATTGATGTTAAAAATACATTATTCTGATTGTAAATAATTCCTGTGCTCTTCCTCGCCCAGGCTCCGTGCACTGTCCAGTGGGGGGAGTGTGACGTCCCCCCCTCCTTCCCCCGCCATGCCAAAGTACAAGCTGGCCGAGTACCGCTACGGCCGAGAGGAGATGTTAGCACTTTATATCAAAGACAACAAGGTTAATGGGAAAACTTTACTCTCTCAGCACTGTATGAATCACAGAATAAGAAGAACGATCTTTAATGTGTCGCATTGTTGAGGAAGTCATTGGTGCTAAAAGTGGTCTAGGACTAAACACTAGCATATATATTGCTTTTGAACCTCCATTTACTTTCCCATTCTCAAAAATGACAAGTTTAAGTTTAGTTTTGTCCTTAAGTGCCCATTATTGTTGTTTTAGGTCCCAGAGGACATGCAGGATAAGGAGTTTGCTGCTATTCTGCAAGATGAGCCCATGCAGCCACTGGCACTGGTGCCTCTCACTGAGGAGGAGCAGGTCTGTTACACGCGCTTACAAATACACTGATACCTGAAAATGTCGAACTGTTTCAGCTTGTCATGTGATATCTCAACGTGATACAACCTCAGCTCCAACGCGAGCTGTTCTGTTGGTTGACAAATGTGGCTGCAAGCTCACATTCCTCACATTCCTCCCTTTTGCTCTTTCCATTCTCTCTTCTCTCTCGGCAGAGGAACTTCTCCATGTCTGTGAACAGTGTGGCGGTGCTGAGGCTCATGGGAAAAGGTGTGGGTGGGGCCGCCCCAGCTGGAGTGGTCCGAGGACGAGGGGCCACACGAGGCGGTCGAGGTAAAAATCTAGAGGCAAAAAATAACACCCAGACACCCATTGGAATAGAAAAATCAGCAACAAATAAAGTAGAGCATTGATTCAGCCTAAGTGCACTCATGATAAATCCACAACCACTTGTGCTAAAGCTAACATGAGTCCAACAGCAACAGAAACGCTGCCCAAAAGCCCTTGGCTGAAATGACAATGGCTGTTATCCAGGGAAAGTAAGACAGTTTATTCAAGCCAGCCACTGAAGTGTTTATTTCCCCTTTTTCATCCACCATCTTGATGCAGCACACTTCCTCTTGGCCTGTCTAAATAGCCCTCCTTTTGTCCAGCCACACCTGTCTAAAACCACTGGGGCTTATGAACTCACCTTGTGCACACACAGCCCTCTGCGCTTATGAACGGCCAATGTAAACACAAGCCGTCCGGTTCAGGACAGCCAAGGAAACAACTTAGAAGAAAGATGCTGTGTAGCTTTCATCATTTGTGTGCTTGTGCTGGTGTGTGTGTGGTATAGCTTGAAAGGGCTTATTAAAGGCTAAGCTAATTGAATGGTGGCACAAGACATTTTGTTATGTTATTAAGTGTTTGTTACTTTCTTAAAACCATGAGGATTATATTAAATATGGCCCCCCCCCCTGTGGGGGGGGGGGGGGGGGGGGGGGGGGTGTGTGTGTGTGTGTGTGTGTGTGTGTGTGTGTGTGTGTGTGTGTGTGTGTAATCAGGGCGAGGTCGCGGTGAAGGTGGATTCTACCAAAGAAGTATTGAAGATGCGGAGGTGGGTTTCGGCCGCAGCGTCCGAGAGATACATCGCAGCCAGAGCTGGGATGACCGGTAAGAAAAACCCCACTCACACTATCTGGAGGTCAAAATAAATCATGGCCCCGAGTTCTTCATGGCATAGTAAAGGTGAATGACTTTACTGCTGAGAGAAGCTATCATCCAGTATAATAAATTCAATACGCTGAAGTGTTTTTGTAGATTTTTGCTCTTGTGGGATGATTTATCTCACTTTTGCAGGCATCTTCTCTAACCTGCCTAGACTGAAGTATCTTGCTGTTTTTCTTCATGGGCCTGGTTAAAACATGTGAATTGGTATCTGTGGTGGTGAGATACAAGTTGTGGTTGGCCATATTCCTCGTGGAGAAAAGCTAGTAAAATGTTTTGGATTTGTTTTCCTCTGTTTATCACTTAACTGATAAGAATTTCTTTCAATTTCCCCTCCTTTCCTCAGGGGTGAGCGTCGTTTTGAGAAGCCTCTGCGGCGGGAGGTGGGGCGTCCTGGCTTTGAAGAGGTTGCAGGTCCCGTGGGTCCAGGGAGGAAGGAGTTCACAAGGGCTGACAGCGATAACTGGCGCACTCTCCGGGAGGAGCAGGACGAAGATGAGGGGGAGCCAGGCAGCAGCTGGAGACTTACTGCACCCCGCAGGGATGGTATGATACAAACATTCATGTATTTGTTGCAGTGCTGCCTCAAATTCTTGTTAGTGTTGAAAATGTTAAGACACACAGGAGAAAAGGCAAATGCCTAATTATTTATTTTCCTTTTGCATGACGATGAGCTGTCCGCACTCACACTATATTTATTCACCAGTCTGAAGGGAATGCTCCTGTTAGCTTAGATGCAGTATTGTAACTTGTTGTTTCTTTATTCTTTAATCTTGGATACCCATTAGCTGCTACTGAGGTAACGGCTACTCTTCCTGGTTTCAGGGGTTTAACACTCAATATGCTGCTAGTGCAAAGACTCACAAGTGTGGATTCACCTGAAATGTAGCTTAACTGGAAGTCAAGTTTTCCAATTTACTTCTTGACTATTTGCTAAGCAAAGCCTAAACATTGCATCGACATAGCTTTTTACTTCCTGACTTAAGTATCTGATATATGAATATTATTATTATAATATTATTTTTTTTTTGTTATTCCCGAACAGTTTGCCCTTACTATTACGTTAAAAGGGCTAGACATTGAAATGTAGCATTCGCACAGTATACAGCTGCAGGTGACTGAAGTTGTTCAATACAAAGTGGCCATGTGACCTACATTTGAATCAGTCAAACCACATAAGAACATAGATCTTTTTGCTTAAGCTTACATTAGATCTGGAACACATCTGCAAATACATGATCCCTGTAAAGTGGCCAGTTTGGTTCTTTATGTAATACAGGCGGATGTGACCATTCAAATAAGTGTAATGTATATCTGTATCAGTTGGAGTATGCTATGTAACAGCATACATGGTGAAAGCTGATAATATTTTAGATGTTAAAATGGCCTGAGTAGAAGAGTTTGATTTTATATTACTCCATGCTTCATGCCATTAAACCTCAGTTGAGACAATGTGTGCAGCAGCTCTGTAACAGTAGATATAGTGACATCTAGTGGCAGTACAGTGATTCCTACAAGACACAGTAGCTGGGTTTTGGCTGAAACAGAGCTGCACAGTTTCTGAGGATTTAACAGTCAGGAGAAGGGACCACATGGCCCTTTCTTAACAACATGTTTAAACTCATCTTAAACTCTAAACTGAAGCTGGTTTATGTCAGAGCACACCCCCAGGAGGTGGTGGAGGGGAGATGAGACATCCCAAGACATAACCACATGATTGTCTGGGCAACTGCTCTAACTTTGCAATGTGTTTCTCTTATGAAATCTTGTTTCTGTACCTTTTTGTAGTAGGAACCCGCTCAGTTTCGTCAATATTTTTCATTGACTCTGCTGATCATTACTTGTGATTGTATCCTTATTTGACGCTGGTTCATTTCTTTGTCAGATGGTGCTCCTCGCTCAGCAGGCTGGCGGGAACATGTCGGCCCAGGTGAGAGTCGTCGGAGGAAGTTTGATTTCGACTTTCGGGACTCGGATGGTCATGGTGGTGGCCGCCGGCGTGCAGGCAGTGATGGACTAGAGGATGACAGGGACGGCCTGCCTGAGTGGTGTACAGATGAGGAGGACGGGGAGATGGGCACTTTTGACTCCTCTGGAGCTTTCATGCCAATGAAGGTGTGTGTAGCAGACAGTTACGGTCTTTGTACAGAAAAGGTGTTGAATAATGGGGTCATGTTGTCTTTCAACTGTATGTTTCTTTTATTGTCAGCCCTCATGTCCATAGACATTTGTTACACTCTTGATTGTCCTCTGTTTTTCCTGGTCATTCTCTGTCAGAAGGGTGGCAAGGAGACAATCCTGGAGGAGGAGTTCGAGTTTAAGGGGATAGAAGAGGAGGAAGAAGAGGAGAGCTACGCTGACGCAGAGAGGAACAGTGCTGAAGGAGACAAAGACATGGGTAAGGAAATACTTTATCTTTTCTTTATTTAAAGATTTTAGTGTTGTTTTTTTCTTTTTCAAATAATGGTATTTTGCAGTCAGAAATTAATTCTGCATTATTCAATAAAAAATATCCATAATAGCAGTATTGGCCTCTTCTATAACTGTCAAACAATGCAGTTTCACAATATGAACACCTACAGGTGTCATGGAATATATGTTATTCTATGCCAGCCTTATTGTTACGGACTTGTTCAGTTAACTTATTGATTTAAAAGCAAAATCAACTGTTAATCAAACTTGCTTTTGCATTCTTAACGTGCAAAATTGTTTACATTTTGTCCAGCAGGAATGAATTCCTGATTATTGGGACATCCTACTTAATGATTTCTTCCTTTCCTCCACTCTTACCTCACAGAGTGTAAAGATGCTGGCTCTGCTGTTGGGGATGTTGAGACAAAGCCAGCATCACCCTCCTCCTCTCCTCCAGTCCACTGTGCCCCGCCATTCCTGGACCCTCGGCCCAACAACGTTGGCCCAGTGGTGGACATCCCTCAGCTGAACAACAGCCACCCAGTGAAGGCCATCAGCACAGCCAGTGAAGGTACACCATTTCTTTTTTGAGTTTAAGTAGACTTTTGTGCTACCAACACAAAGATGGATTCAGTACTTGCAGTATTATCTATGTGTTTATTTATTAAGACGATTTTAAAAACTGAAAGGGAGAAATGGAGTCCATAAAAACATGGATTATGAATCTCAAATTGCCTGACTCTCACTAATAAACACAAGTTTGAAAATGTATTCTTAACCTTTAAATCCTCTTTGGAAGCACTGGAGCAAGCAGTATTTTTATAAACATCACTGTCCAAACATTTGGCTATTCATACTTTCTTGAATTCAGATTTGAAGTGTTGAGCGTCTTGTCCTGGCTCTGTAACGTTATAGCTTCTGGCTTCGTGCGTTCAGCCAAGCTCTTTTAGTGTCTGGACAGTGAGAGTGTGGGAGGAAATTCAGCCACGTTGATATTTTGGTTTGATACACAATATGTTTAGCCCCAGTCATTTAATATCTTGTTTACTGAACCTGCTGTTCCTGCTGTATCAGACACAGAGCCAGTAGGTGGCTCTGTGTGCTCCCCCCCCCCCCCCCCACACACACACAAAACATCATCATGCCATAAATAGAAACATTAAAAATAGGGCCCATTGTTTTACTAAAGTTTCTTGTTGTTGTTTTCTTTGTGTCAGATGTGACTCCTATAGGGGGCTCCAAGGCCCAGCTGAGCCCCAGCACCTCCTCCAGTCTGCCTCCCCCACCCCCTTCCTCTGCTGCTCCTCTCCTCCCTCCATCTGGAGGAGACACCGAGGACGATGAGGGCATGAAGCACCTGCAGCAGGTAGGAACAACAGGAGGCACATTTCAAGCAGCTGTCTCCGAAATATTACATAAATCTCTCATAACTGGAAACACATTTTAACTCAACTCTTGCTGCAACTAGTGATTATTTTGCTACAAAATATTCTAGACTCATTACGTGGACTAAACAATGAATTTGTAATCTGTGAAATGTTGTAGAATTACTTTTTATTATTTATTTAAACAAAAAATGAACTTGCCAGGTATATGGATGTGCCGTTGTAATGACAACCTGCGTTTATGTGTGTAGGAGGCAGAGAAGATGGTGGCATCACTGCAGGACACTTCTTTGGAAGAGGAGTGTTTCACCCAGGCTCTGCAGCAGCAGCAGGAGAGTAGGAACACAGCAGCTGCTCTGCCGCTGTCACATGAGGCCGCCATGAAGTGGTTCTACAAGGACCCGCAGGGAGAGATCCAGGGTACACTCGCACACTGTACCATTCACTGTTATTTGTACACATACATGAGATCATAGCACGTTAATTCATAAATGTTGCTATTGTCTAAACTTAAGTAAAGTAAACTAAGGCAGCTATGTAATCACAATGTTTGCATTGTCAACTCATCTCTTTCTCTCTCTGTCACTCTCTCTATCCTGCCCTCTACCAGGTCCTTTCACCACAGTAGAGATGTGCGAGTGGTTCCAGGCTGGTTATTTCACCATGACCCTGCTGGTGAAGCGGGGCTGTGATGAGGGCTTCCAACCCCTGGGGGACGTCATCAAGATGTGGGGCCGTGTGCCCTTCGCCCCAGGGCCCTCCCCGCCGCCCCTGCTGGTGAGACAGCCACCACCAACTCAGCGCCCGCAGCCCACCCGGGGGCCCGCCGGGACTGTGAGTCAGAGCTCAGCCAACGTAGAGGATGGGGAAGGGAGGATGCAGAGGAGAGGGAAGATTGATAGACAGGTCACGGTAAAAGACCAGCAATTAATTCAAATTCAGTTTAATGTGACGGGCTCCATTTGAAAGTTTCTGAAATTACCCCCACTTGATTTTAGGACACAAAACTGTGTGTTGTCATTTTGACTGTGTTGCAGTGGATATCTCTTTCCAACTTCCTACAGGAGGGAATTAAGATATCAATATTCAAACCATATAAAAAAAAGAATATGGTCATAAAAACCATATTATGCAGCGGCCTCCAGTAAAAGTCACTGGTTGCATGTAAGCTTCAAATTAGTGGAGCAGAACAGGGCAGGTTCCATGCCAACATTTAATGCTGTAATGTAACACTACAGATAGTGCCACATGTTCCTGATTACCTATGAACGTGGCACAGTTGATCAGTTTGTGCATGTATGACAGAATGTTAATTTTTCATCATCTTGGGGAAATGCACAATTGCTATATGGTCAATTTTTTTTAATATACTGTATCTCATCCCAGACTAGTCTGTAGAGCACAGTCTGTGGTTACAAAGAATGGACAATTCCCTGATGGCTGCATATAGAAATACAATTGTAAAAAACATACAATAAGTAATTCTTTCTTAGACATAGCCCACTATGTTTGAATAACTGTGTTTTGCTATCTTGAGTTTGAAGATGCATTGTATTGACTGGTGAATCGCTCTCCTCTTTTTAGGGAAACCTGGACCAGGAGCGCCTGAAAAAGCAACAGGAGCTGGCAGCAGCAGCTCTTTATCAGCAGCTCCAACAGCAGCAGCTATTCCAGCTCATTAACAGGTCGGTTTCACCTTACATGTCTAGTGTTCAGTAATTTGGGTTATTTGTCTTAGTTTCTATCATTTTACATGAGGAGATTTTCGACGCTAATGTCTGTGTTGGGCTTTGTGTTGTGTGTTCCAGGTGCAGTGAGCAGGGTATGATGCCTTCGATGAACAGGTCGATGTCAGTGCCAGATACAGGGTCCATGTGGGACATGCATACCTCAGCTTCACAGCCATCAGGTATGTTCTAGACCAAAACTGGTTGTGACACATATGTGTATATTTATATGTAAATGTATATGCTGTATCCAATGATGGTAAAATAACTTCATTTTATCTCCATATAGGCGGTGAAGCCAGTCTTTGGGACATAACAATGAATCCTTCTACTCAGGGTCCAACTCTCGAACAGCTTCAAAAGGTGCGTGCAGTCGTGGGATTTATAGCCATAGAAAACAAACTGTCTACATTGGCTAGGTTTTTAATGTTACATGTTTTACATGGTCGGTCACAACAGTTTCATTGTTTTCAATACCAACAGCTGAAACATTTTAACCAAAATGATTCCAAACATTTTTATTGCTAGCTAACAAACTGTTAGCAATGCTAGCAGACACAATAACTGTAATTAAAATGGATGGGGTCAAATGCAAAGCCTTTTTTTGTTGCTTATTTTAAGCTCTGTTTGTGCCTGACTCCCGATGTGTCTTTCCCTTTAGCTCCAGCAGGAGAGGCGAGACGCTGAACTCAGGGCGAAGCGTGAGGAGGAGGAACAGCGTAAGAGGAGGGAGGAGAAGAGGAGGCAACAGGAGGAGCAGAAGAGGAGGGAGGAAGAAGAGCTCTTCAGACGCAAGCAGGTGAGAAGAAGAAAGGAGATATTTTTGTTGCTTTGGGCTACAAATATTGAGAGAATTTTTTATTTTATTTTTTCAGGTTTTTCACACTGAAAATTTAAATGTCTTTTTTTTTTTTGTAACATAAATAATTAACCTAATCATGTTAGAGGCTTGGCTCATTTAAACTGAAATATTCTAGGTTGAGTTTGAATTTTTCATTTACATATGCTCAGTGTTAGAGATCACAATTAGCTATCATCATATTAAAGCGACACTTTATAAGATTTAGTATTTGTGTGATTTGGCACCCCGCGTTGCAGAATCACTGGTGTCACAACTTTTCTAACACCATACATATCAAGCAAGTCCAACAACACAGGACATAGCAAGCCAGCTAATATAACTTACTAGTCCAATAGTGAGAACTTTACTGCTGTAAAGTGTTATCCTCCTACTGCACAAGTTACATAGTGCAAGAACAGGAGTGGGGGCACAGAGTATGAATGACAGAGGCACCATTCACCCAATTACAAGTCAGTGTACCATCACAATTATGATGACGCTGTTATTTTGAGGTTGAAAAGTTCCATAATATTGAATTTGCAAGATGAATACAATAAGAATAGCTGTTCAAAGACTTGAATGCTGCCCACCAACTAATAAATGAGCATTAACGTTATTAAGTGTCTGCCTCCTGTCATATCTTCTTTTAGTGTCGTCAGCAGCAGGAACTGATCATGAAGTTACTGCAGCAGACCCCCCTGCAGCAGGGTCCCGTGTCAGGCGGCTCAAGCTGGAGCGGGGCTACCTCCTCTGGGCTCGCCAAGACAGGAAAGCCCCCTGCTCTTTCTCTGCTTGAAATGCAGCAGGAGGCAGAGAGGCTCCTGAAGCAGCAGCAGCAACAGAGAGCCCAGCAGCAGAGAGACCGCGTGAGTTTGAGTTATTTAAATGATATGTTTGTAAGGTTTCATACGGAATGTCATAGAGCGCCCACTGTAGAGAATATAAATAGAAAATCATGTCATGTTATGTTATTTGTCCTAATGATTTCTCTATCCGTTTCCAGCACTCCGGCATGTCGATGGGAAGCTCCTCCATGGGAGGGCAGTGGGTGGATGGTGTTGGCATGTGGGGTGGGGCTGGAGGTATGGAGGGTAAGGGTGGCAGTGGAGGCTCTTCAGGCAGCATGGGCATGTGGGACGAGGCTGTGAAGAACCAGGCCGGCCTGCGTGGCAACAGCAACAACAACATGGGCTTGAAGAACAGCCGCAGCAGTCCTTCACTGAGGTATTTGAGACCAGATTAAATGAACTAAAATTCATATTTTCTACACACACAGCATTGTAATATTAATTTATATTTGAATGTCTTGCAGTTGATGAACATAATTAATATGCATTGAACCCTATGTGTCCTCTGCAGTGATCAGTACATGATGCGTCGTAAGCGGACAGAGGAGGAGGATAAGCTGCTGAAGCTGTTGCAGGGCATGAAGCCTCAGGACGGCTTCACCACCTGGTGTGAACAGATGCTGCACGCTCTCAACACCTCTGCCAACAACTCCTCCTCCTCTCTGGATGGTATGTATTTAGCAATGTCAAGGGTGAAGAGAATTCACACTCAACTTAATAGTTGATTGCTATGTGTCTAAAATACAATACATTTTAGAATTGAAGTACTTAAAGGTACATTTATCTCAAAATCATTCCCCCATAATTTCATCATTGTTAATAGTTCAAACTATGTGTCTTTTATTTAGTTGCCACAATTGTGGCATACCTGAAGGAGGTGGAGTCTCCCTATGCAGTGCTGGACTTCATCCGGTCCTACCTAGGGGACACAGTGGAAGCCAAAGAGTTCGCCAAACAGTTTCTGGAGCGACGTGCCAAACAGAAAGCCAACCAACAGAGACAGCAGCAGCAGGTAGGCATGAGCTCGAAAAGTCTTCTCAGTTGAGAACAGCATATGTCGAAAACATAACCTGTTGGATACACCCCCATCAGTTCAGGATCCAAAAGTAAACAAGTAAAGCAAAACGGCCGCTTGCTGGCTCACACTCTGACTTAGACTTCATTCTCTCTGTATGGAACAAAGCTACCATGTCTTCTGATGGCTACTTTCAGAGCATAGTAACAATAGATGTGTGGTCACAGTCATCAGTCACTGTGCTTTTATTTTTTTTTTCTCCTTTATATAAACAATGCTTCCATTTTGTTTCTAACTTAATTTCTTAAAGGCTGCCAAAGATTTTATTTTGATTTTGAATAAATCATTTAGGGTGTCTACTGTTTTTCAGACTGCATTTAAGTTCAAGTGGAACTTTCATAATTAGTTTACTTCTGTCATTCATTCATTGCCTAACATGTTAGGTGTGTTAAAACTGCACCATACTCTGCATGAAAAGAAACCATGTATTTGCAGTAACAATATGTACTTAAAAATATTACATATTACAACAAAACAAGACTTGGATGTGCTGTATGACCAATACAGTTGAAGGACAAATCTGGGAAGTAGATCCTATTATTATACTATAATAACGAGGTAAAAAGAGCATACGCAATAGTGAATGTTGTTTTTATATGAAGGCCAGGCTTGTAATACACCATAATGTGTTGTGAAATACTGTAAACAGGAAAAATAGCTATGTGTGTTATTCATTGTGACCATTGTAAATTCCTCCTGTTTTCGTCTGTGTCCCAGTTATCAAAGGAAGTGGCTGGATTGAACATGAACTTCCCTCTGCAGGTAAATACAGATATCCCTCTGCACTGTACATGTAAAGACTGATGAGTTGAGTAGGGAAGGCAGTGATTGTGTATTTTTTGCTACAACAATAGCCTTTTTTTTTTTTTTTTTTTTTTTTTAACCAACCACAACATTACCTAACTTAACCAGTAAAGGGTTTTATTTGACTTTTAAGGCTCCTCTGAAATGTATTTTGTAATTGTTAACTAGTTGCTAAATATCAGACCTGGGAGAAACTTTAAATCTCTAAAGAAAAATCCACATTATCTTTTAATTCAAGGGGACACAAGGTCGTTCAAAGCAACTTGATCAATGCACACGTCAACAACACAACATCACTGTCAAGAGTGCAAGACTCAAATTTAAGTTAGCAATCGGGTATTTTGAAAACATTAAAGCAGTAGCAGCAACTGAAGCCTGTCACAAGAAAAGGATGGACTCTCCTAGATTGAAAATGATAAATTAATTTTGTCATAGTTGATTAGAAAAACACTTGGTGGGACCATTGAGAATGTCTGGACACTTGTGTGATCTTCATTTTTCTTTCCCTTTTTTAGGACTCAATGCGAGGTATGAATCCAAGCACCCTGCAGTCCATGTTTCAAGCCAACCACATGGGCAAGGCTGGTCTCTATGACAACCAGGGGGGAAAGATGAAGAAGAAACAGCCCATGATGCTGCACTCTGACCCCAGCATCTTAGGTATGTCACCAGCATTTAGTATTTGCTCCCTTTTAACTAAATGTATCTGTAAATGGTCTAATGGTATTTATAAATAGCAGTCTTTAAATAGCTGTTCTTTAATTAGCATTGTGATTACGCAAAACAATACCTGTCAACAAATACACCAGCGACACACTTCAACATCTAAGTTAAAGTTAATGCACAAAGAATGCCTTCATCGCCTGGAATCAAATGGCGCCTAACTAAACTTTCTGAAGCACAGCATTCAAGTATTGCGTCTTGATGACTTGTTTGCACCCTCTCCAGGTGGTGAGTGGGACGTGCTCGTAGGGTGGGCTTATGTGTGAAGTTTAATTATATACCCGTGAGCTGTTTGGTGCATAAACACAGGGCTGGCTCGCTCTAGAAGTAGATGTAAACAGGTGGCCAAACAAATGTGATATAGGTAAAAATGGATATTGTAATCTGATACGTCCGTATTATTCTGTTTTATATACAGCTAAAATTCAGTGTGCAAGCTACCACTTAATTTCCACTGTTCCACACCCATTTGGACCTTCCTGGCTTAGATGTGACCACTCTTTGCAATGTTGCACCTTAAATTATTAAACGGTACACAAACATAAATATATATATTTATGCTTTGTAAATTATCTTCTCATATTTACACATTTTACCTTTCCAGAACAGAGGGCTCTTATAAATTATTTCTGGCTTGTGTCCCTAGCCCACTCTGTCTAAGCCAGCCCTTATAACTCCCCCATGTCCCTTCCTCCTCTGATCGTACTCTGCTCTCTCCGTGTCTTCTCTCTGCCCTCTGTGCCCTCCCCCCCCTTCTCCCTGCAGGGTACTCATTCCACAATGCGGGCGAGTGTCTGAGCCTGAATGAGATGGAGATGGTGGAGGATTACTGATGTGACACAGCGCAGCAGCAATAGCTACCTGAGGCCTTCTGTCTTTTAATCAGACAAACCTGATGACGAATGTGCACTGCTGGGGGAACCAGGGGGGTGGGGGCAGGGGGTAGGAAGGGAGCGAACGAGGGGAGGTGCAGGGTGGAGGCGCCTGGATCTGTGCGTCCGACTCTTTCCTTCCCCTTTGGCAAGAAAAAAAAAGGGCTCCCTGCTGCACCAGTTGATCACTTGAGCAGGGGAGAGGGGGGTGAGGAGGGGTGAGGTTAAAAGGAAGATGGGTATCCTCTGGCACTCAAAAGATTAAGCACCTTATACTGAACTAATGCACTTTATTGAGATGGGATTTGAATAGTTTTTTTT
Source organism: Dicentrarchus labrax (assembly GCF_905237075.1). NCBI lineage: Eukaryota > Metazoa > Chordata > Actinopteri > Moronidae > Dicentrarchus > Dicentrarchus labrax. The sequence continues at coordinate 6,411,337 of NW_026136717.1, forward strand.
TCTTTTTGTGTGTGTTGGGAATCAGTGCACATACGGTATGTGTACATACACATTATCTGTGTGCATGTGCATCGGAACTGGAAGGGGGCGTTGAAACAGTCAGTGGGGTGAATGGTCGGGCTGTTAGGTTTTCAAAGTCAGGGGGACCTTTAGTTGAATCCTTATCAGAGAGCAAATCCTTTCTCGAAAGACAAACACTGTTGATATTTCTCTTGTTTAGCATTTTTTTACGTTTATATAAAAAGTAAAGCTATTGAAAAATGGATTATAAAAAAACTTGAAGATTTGCACTTGCCTAAAAAAGAAATAACAAAAACAACAAAAAAAATCAAACAAATGGGTTAGTTATAGAAGTGAATATTTTTGTGAATGTGTATGAATGACTGAGAGTGACTGATGTGTGATGGTTGGTTTGTGTCAGTAATATACCAGTCTGCACAATGTTTTTTTCTTTTCTTTCTTTTGTTGCTTACCAAGACGTATGAAACATAAGAGGCCATTTTTGTCTTTTTTGTTCAAATGGTAATTTTGTATTCTCATGTTTAGAGAGTGTGTGTGTGTGTGTTTCCCTTCTCCAAACAGGGACTTGATCTGTATGTTTGAGAGTGTGAATGAACGAATGACTGATTGAATGAGAGAGAGAGAGAGGGCAATTGCACAACACATCCTTTCTCTCACCAGCTCTTCATCCCAAGATAGACGAAATAGAAATGCATACATTTGTAAATGTTAGCTTTGCGCTCATCACATGATGACCACCACTAGTTTATTTCCCTTAGCTTCTCCACATGGGGAGCTGTCTCTGGACCTGTGAGGACTAGCAGACAGGGCGAATCATGAGGGACATTACTGTGTGTGCATCAGAATGAGACTGTGTGTGTGTGTGCGTGTGTGTGTGTTTTCAGTGTGCATGTTCATTTACTGTTCATAGAAATGAGTTAAGACTACAGGTACTCATTTTGAATACATGTGCTTTTTTGTATGTGTATGAATGCACATTTGTGCCTAAGAACTTGGATAGGGTGCGTGGCCATTGAGACATTAACTCTTTTTTGAGAGCGAGTGTGACGTGTGTCAGTGCTCAGCACAGTGTATGTAAAGTATGTAAGTTTATATCGTCAATATTTCTAGTTCAGTCTAGGGGTGATCATTGGAAGGTTAGTCCAGTCTGTTTTCTTGGGGTGTGATCACATTGCCTTTTGTCAGCTCTCGAACTTGTGAATGAAAGGTGTCGAGTTTCTGACTCTGAAAAAAAAATACAGCATCTTAATGTGCAAGTGCACAGAACGGTGCATGAAATGTTAGCATATTGTGTTACTTATTCGTTGTTGCAATTTGATAATGACGAGTTTTCTTTTTTAATGAAAAATATATATGAATATATACATTATATACAAAGTTTAAAAAGTATTTGGACTAAGATAATGAGCACTTGGGGCTGCTATTTTTGTTGTGTGTTAATTTTTTTTTTCCTTAATTTGTTTTTCATTTTGTTTCATTATCGCCATGTGAAGTGTGTGTATTATTTCTTTCTTAAGAAAATATTGAATGTATTCCAAAAAAATGACAAGAAACCCGTGCTGATACCAGATATTATTTTTTTTTTTTTTCCTCAGAAGATTTCAAAAATGGAAACAAAATACAAAAAAGCTTCAGAGAGTTTAGCGAGGACTTTTTTATTTACACAGTGGAGAAGAAAAAAAACTCGGAATGGATACAGTTGAACACACTGCCTCTACAATCCTGGTCGTACAAGTAGTGACTAAGAATTAAAAGAAAGGACTCTTTCTATTCCATACTGGAGCTTTGGTTGTTTACAAACCACATGGATATCTGTGGGTGCAGTTTTTTGTTTTAATATTTTTTTTTTGTTTGTTTGAGGTTTTTTTTTTTTTTTGTTTGTTCCCACATAAGACGGGTGGGGTTTGCAAGTGCGCTTCTGCCATATGGACATTGAGTGGTGTTGGTTTGAGGAAGAGTTGCAGGCATCACAACAACACGGACAAGATCCTCTAACTGGACCTTTTGTGTGTGGTCGTGGATCCTGAGACTTGATCAACCGTGGAGCGGAGGCATGAAAATCCAGGATGGGCTCTGTTTTGTGGAGAACAGTGCAGGGGGCTGCGTAACCCCAGAGGGAACTGAGAGGGCGATATAAGTACACCTGGTTAGTGCACTTGTCTTCACCTCAACCCTCATAAGCACTCACACCCTGCCCCCTCACCAACTCACCTATGCACTTTTGTTCATTCAAGCTGTGAGGTACCATTTTGGGGATGGGAGCACAATTACAACAGGAGGATTGCTGCGACTCTGACAAAGTCGCTGAAAAGATATTCCCAAACTGAAATAAGAGACTCGAGAAGCACGTCTTCTCCCACCTCCTGTATATAACCATATTTTTGTATTACCTTTCAGAGTAGAAAGAAAATTTGCGAAATGGATGAAGGAAAATTCATGAGACATTGATCATATGGAGTGAATGTTCTTCAGAAAAACCAATCTTTTTGAATATAGTTTGAGATAGACTCGCTGCAAGTTTCCCTTAGTTTGCCAGTAACCCTGAAATAATCGGGGATGGAAGGGAAACCCACGTGGACAAGGACTGAGGTTTTGGACATGTGACTCCAAGACTGACTGATAGTTACTTATCAAAATGGATGTCGCAGTCGCTACAAAGAGCCCCACCAAGAGTGTTTGATCAACATGCACAGTAAAGGGGCAGACATGGGTTTGAAGAGCTGTTGGCAAGGATGCTTCCACTTCATCTCCCAACCTGATGCCTTGAGAGCTGTAGAGTGACTGCAAGAGGAAAACTCTTCTGCATGGGTGAGATATTGTAGCTTAATTTGTCTTTTTCACTGTATACTAATGACTTCATTTGATCCTTTTACTCCTGGTTAATCTCGTGGCACTTTGTTTCTTACAGGATTGATTGGACAGCAGGGTGATGATGGTCTCATGCTCTCTTTCTGTCTTCTTACAGGAGTCTGGCTGTGCTTTATTTGCTGCCCTCTGCAAGGAGGATCTAATCTACAGCCAACCCATGAACCAGTTAACCCTAAACCTGTCCTTTTTGAACTTAAACCCTAAGAAACTTTTCTGTCTTGACCTCGGACTGGGCAGGCCATTGGCATTATCAGTTTGACAGTTACCAGATGAAGTTACAGGTTTATCGACCATGAATCCCATCTGTGTTAGGTTTGGGATTTGATCGGGCGCTCTCCGACGAGGAAGAGGATAAAGAAGCACGTATCGCCCAGATGTCACCACCCACCTCGGCCTGAAACTCAGGTGGCTGCGTGGAGGTCTTCTTACCGACAGGACAGAAGACGTGCCCTCCTGCCCAGACGTCAGAGACTGAGAGCTGGGTTGGGTTTCGATGGACATGGTTGGATTACATCTAAGCCACCAGAAAGCCCTGCAGCCGTGGAACTGGATGAACTAAAAGAATTGTACAAAAACAAAAAAAGACTTTGAAACATGACAAAACACAAACACGTAGCTACATGTCACATAGATTCCAGAGTCCAAAGGAGTTGCAGACACACTACATGCACACCTACAGCAAAAGCCACATACACTCAGTTACATTGGCTCTCCTCTGGAACCACGTCTGCACACACACACACACACACAACACGGCTGCATCAATATCACATCACACAGATACAGACACACACAAGCATCAACGCTCATCACTATAAACGCTGAGCTTTGTAAATAATGTAAAAGTTTGTGTTTTTGATTTTTCTCTCATAGTGGGTTTTGCTTTATTTCTCTGTTCAACATGCCTTAAATTGTATAGTTCAGTCCTCAACGGCTAACTGAAAATGTTCTCTAAAGGATGAATTTAAGTTGGAAATCACCTTGTTGACTGTCCTCTCAAGTCCAAGAAAGAAAGGAGCGTTCATAAAGACAGCTAGCTTTCTGTTAGCTAACAACATTCTGTTCTATATGAACCTGATACATGTACCACCATGAAAATATCGGTTAGCTACAGAAAAGAGCAGCAAGTGGTCTTTGATTAATCTGATTTTGCTGGTGGTTGGCTTTTGTTGCCCTTTTGGTTTCCTTAAAATGAAGAGTGGATTTGTTCAGATTTCCTGTTTAGATAATGGCTGAAGGTGCAGGCTTAATAAAGGGCTGAAGTCTGTACTGTGTGGAGCTGAGCTGACTGGGTGGGATGCAGAGGATTGGCTTGAAGCGCAGACTTGTTGCTGTGCCATAACTGTTGTTGGATATACTGCTCTTGGCAAAACTAAACCAGTGACAGGTCCTCCTCAAATTAATAGACACAAGTTGGGGCTTTTTGTGAAATTATTTTACACTCCGGAAGCTACTAGGTACTTTTTACAGTTTTGAAATGTCAAATCAGGCTTGTATTGGAAGCTGAGTGTTAGGGCAAGCTTGCAGGATTTGTAATATTTGTGGGTTTTGACACTAAACCTTTTTGAGGTGGGTCGCAGTTTGGTCCAGATTGCCTCTGCTTTGTCTGCGCACCTGGTGGTACTGCCGACCATCTCCGATGGCACTGAATAGATAAGGAATCGGCCAGTCAGTTGTGTGTTATTTGAAAGGAAATTCCATGTGCCGAAAATTAGGAAAGTGTCTCGTTCCATGTACGTATATCTAATTGGATTTGAGAGATTAATGCTTTTAGTCAACCAGTAGTTTATTTGTATCCTTGATAACTAAACACTATGCAGTTTTTAATCCAAATAGCAACTGATACTCATTGAATCCTATCAGCTTATACTTGTAATACAAGTGTACGTTTTGTTTAGCTGAGGTTTTGGTGGATAGTTGCCTGCTGTAGCTAACTGTGTAAACTGAAGTAGCTGCAGTAAGCTCTAGTATGTCATAAGTGTTGAATTGATACTGAATTAATACTAAATGGTTAAGTTTAATGTTGTTGTAATCAGTTGCCAAAACAAAAACATCAACTTTAACCATATGAGTATACTATCAAGTCTCTTGTTTGTGAATGACTTTAAAAATACCTATGTTTGACATTTTTAAACGCTGATATTGTGTGGTATTAGTTGGTTGGTCGGTCAGTCAATCAGTCAGTCAGTCTTAAAAGAGTAAACCGACGTAGTTTGCAGTTTATTTTACTGCACTACACATGCTTTTATGATTCGATAAACTGCAAAACTGTGTTGTCAAAAAGCCCTGGAGGTTTGGTTGCAGCCTTTGAAAAGATCCTGTCATGGCCTGTTTGCTTGGCGGTATGAAGTAGTTCATCCGGTTTATGTTTTGCTCTGGTAACTGTAGTTCCAACAATATTGGCCTAAAGGATATAATGGAAGTTAAATCCCAGTCAGCTCAGCTCCTCTGCTTAATGAATCTTTGAATGTTGTTAAAATAACAGCATACATGTATGAAACTGTTTTGGAAAAGAACAACTGAAAGATGTGTAAATAGTTTGGCTTTTGTTTGTTTGAAGAACAAAATAAATACTAAATAAATAGCATTTAGCAACGTCAGACTCAATATTTCTTCTCTTGTCTATGAAGTGGATTTGTGTGTGTGTGTGAGTGTGTCCGAGTACAAAGGAGTGAACATCATATGATATAAACACACTTCTGTGCATTCGGATTAGTGATTAGGATGAGCCCTCCATGAGCGGCACGGCAACTCTCGCGATAGTTGGAAACACATGGCCGCCCACAGTGTTTACAACTTCTCGTAATGAGCTGGTGAATAGAATCACAAAGTCCCGCTGTAGAAGGACGTCGAATAGTTGTGTATGCTATTCGTACTGTCCGGCTTTAGGTGAAACTTTGACACCGTCGAGGAGGAAAGTGTTTCTAGCGAAACTGCGAGCAGAACCAAAGGCCAGGCAATCCAAAACACAGGTAGGTAGCATCAGACTGTTAGCATAGGCTAATGCTAACATGAGCTAACGTGAGGTGATGTGTGTTTCTGCTGTGGACCGACGGTTAAAGGAAATTCAAACGTTGTGCCTTCTTTGCCAGCATTGTTCAACTTACAGAACGACAGCAGAGCCCACATGGAGTAAAACGTGCCAGGGTTTGTCGTATAATGTGTACCCGGTACGCGTAAATGTAGCTAATTTAACATTAATGCTAGTTTGGAATCGTTGGCAGGTCACGACTAGCCACAGGTGTCTGAGGGGGGTCTGCATGGGCAGCTTGGCGTCAGTAATGTACTCCTAAAACAAAGAACGTCCCGTTTACTTATCTTAGATGATGGATGTGTTTGAAGTGCTCACATTTGTGCATGTGTGTTCCATTGTCTTGTTTATTTTGGTCTCACCTGCCCTGTCCCCCCCTCTCCCCCTCTCCCCCTGCCTTCATCTTTGCCCGCCTCACTGTTTTGCAGGCTAGTGGGTGCTGTGATGTCCTCGACCCCCAGCAGACTCAAACACCCACACTGCAGGAAGAAGCACTATCCCAGTAGCACTTACCTCACCCACGTCTGACAGCCAGTCATCGGACACAAGGCACTTGGACGCCAGGTTGAGGACTTGACAGAAGGGATTAATAAACAAAGAGAGATGTCTGACTCAGCTGGAGGTGGTGAAGGCGGAGGTGTGGCAGGAGCGGGACAGGACGCAGAAGCCGATAATGAGCCCCCTCAACAGGCGCCACCTTTACCTGAAGGTGACAGTTTAGAGGTGGGGGAGACCTCAGAGGAAGGGACACCTCCATCTGCCAAGCGGTCCAGAATAAGCAATGAGGAACAAGGGCTGCAGCAGCCTGCAAAGCCTGTCAAAATGCATGGAGAAACACCAGCACAGGCTGGCTCGCTGCAGGAAGACGCAGCCCCACCAGCACAAAGTATTTGCAACTACATCAATCAGATTGAATATAAGAAATATTCCTTCAAGTTAAGAATTTGCTCTGTCAGACATAATGATTCAGGATTAGCTTGAAGATGAATTAACCTGCACAAATGTACTCTTTGACGCTAGGAACCGAACCGCTACAAGGTGAGGAAGAGGGTCGAGAAGGGGCAGAGGTGTCTGCCAGTGGGGAAGGTGAAGAAGAATGCCACCAGAATGGAGATGGAGGGCATGATACCCCCTTACAAGAAGGAGAGAGGAAACCAGAGGAAGAGCTCAACGGTAACAGATCTGCAGAAAGCCCCAGTGGAGGACAGCAGTAAGTGGAGGAAGAAGTCAGGTTTATTTTTAACCTCTGTTTCCATATACCTAGGGGCAAAGATACAGTAGACGGGCCATCAAGTGAGCTATTTCAAGCTGGGGGGTGGAGATGTTATGCAGCGATTATGAAGATGTGTTAAACACATGTTTCTGAAATAAAAGAAGAAGAGTGAAAGAATGGGCGCAGTCAGCAGCACAAACACCTGTGGCTTCTTTTTTTCCACCTGTTTGTGTTTAAATGAAATCCCTGCTATGAGTGAATCATCTTAAAAGATCATTCCTTGTGTTGTTAGTTATTTTTCTTATTTCTACCACTTACAGCCTGGACACATGTGAGCAGTGTGTGACGACTGTAGCTTGTGCCCTTGTGGCGTCCACACAGAGCGTTTCTGCTGCCGCTGCCTGCCCTGTCTTTCTACATTGAATTTGCCTCTGATAAATACAACACAGTATAAGCCTAGTTAACAAATGAATGGGTTCTGTCCACAGAAACCTTTTTAATCTGAAAAACAGATATGTTTATAGTTTTTCCAGGTCTGTGACATATGCTACAGATACAGAAACTTCAATTGTTGTGAAAGATGTATAAGTCGCTGGTATAATGTCCATATGACTATGAACAGATCACTTTCATCTTTTTACATCTTTGCTAGGAACTGTGTGCGGCTCGTGGAACAAAAATGGGCTAGTGAAACATCGTTGCATCCTGTCACGCGGGCAGTGTAGCTGCTCTAACCTGTTAACATGCACCAGTAGCACTGCTGCACTTTAGTATACACCCAACTGGCCACAGCAAAAATCAAGCAGAAAAGTTTGTGAGCAACTTGTTGTAATGTAAATGTTGAGGATAATTGCCCAGTCGCAGCTATTCAGACACATGTAATTGCCTGTGAGTGTTAAATTCCTCTGTGTATTTTACAATTTTTTTAAAAATTTAATTGATTAAATATTTAAGACTATCAGTCATCACAATGGCAAATTTAACCTGTAGAGGTGATAAATGTAACTAACAATCCTCTCCACTGTGTAGTGACACTGCCTAAATGGAGCAGCTCAGTCCTTGCCACTGACTTATTGTAGATTTTATCTGTTTGACTTTGTGCAAGTTGACACTGGCATTTATATAGAGCAACAGTTTTAGTTTTAGTTATTTAACTTTAAACAAAGGAGACATACAAGTCAAGGTTGTGGTTGCATTCATTCTGATAACTTTATGCTCTGGCTAGTAGTAAGATAGGAGATTCTGTCTTTCACTTTGTTGTGCGATGTTCCCATTCCTGTCTTTTAAACTCATTAACTCAAGACTTGCCCTTCTCTCTATTTTGCTTCCAGCCTTGGCCTAGATTTTACCCAGAACCCCCAGATGTTGACTGGTTCCTGGACCGAGTACTCCAACTTTCCAGAGAATTACCTCAAAGGCTGCAAATGGTAATCTCATTTCAAATTAACGTGACACATAATACACCATGGGGATAAGGTTTTTGAAGGTGCTAAGTATAAAACGTTAACATTATTATTCAATTTGTGAGTCATTGCTATGATTACCATAAATAAATAAGACCATTACATTTGTAGTGCCCGGAGGCAGATATCAAGGACAGATAATGTCCTAGATTACTGAGAAAATGATATTCTTTCAGGGGAAATGAAGTAGTTTGTCATGATGGGAACACTAGTGCAGACAATACACTAGGTATATATGAGGCTATGAAGAGCAGTCTTCAATGTTCAAGCTAAATAAATATCTCAATTGAGTATAACCTCTAGTCCAAACTGCTGATGTACTAACTATAGATCGATCCTGTGTATACGTTGTTCTCAGTTCACCGCTGTTAATACACCACCATCCTTTTCTCATCCTCCCTCCTTCTCTAAAGGGCCCCTGATGGTTCCTGTATCTTGACCAACAGTGCAGACAATGTGCTCCGTGTGTACAACCTCCCTCCAGAGATTTACAGCTACAACTGGGACTTGCTTCCTGAGATGGTGAGCACACAGATAGCTTGCCTTCATGTTTGTGTGGAGGATAGAAAAAGGGAATGTTGGCATACAGAATACAGTACATACAGAAACCCTTAAACGTGTGTTATGAAAGCTAAAATGGTGAAATTACTTGGAAAAAAGATTTGTATTCAGAATTCTTGCACCGTAACGTACTGATACTTAGTCGGTAAGCACCTAGAGAGATAAAGTTAACCAACAAAGCCAGTCTTGACCAAAATTGCTCAGTAGAAAACACAAACCCTCAATGTTCTTGTATGAGAGTATAAACAGTTCCTCTGGTGCCCCCATCAGGCCTAAGTCAAGGTCACTTTTTGGCTTTAATGCTGGAGCCCTTGCACATACAGGAAAACCTTTTTGAGGTTTATAGGTCAGGAGTCTGACATATGCATTTTGATCCGTTTCAGTAAATGAAAAAAAATCAGAAAGAAAAGGTCATCAACCTGCTGTATGTTATCTGACCTTTTATACAGTTGTTGTTGTTGAACATTATTTCTGTTATGTTGTGTTTCAATCAAACAAACATAAGCTTTAGAACATGTACTACTGAAGATTTAACAAAATAAAAAAGGTAGTTTGTCATTTAGGTTTTGCAAAATATCAAGTGGCGAACCAATCTCTTAATTATATTACAGGCTGGTAGATTGGGATCACTGAACAAAAATAATTGAAATATAATCCATTTTCCCCCATTACAGAGATCTCAGACCGTTTGTGAAAGTGGTAGAAAATTGAGCTTTGATTGCTCTATTTCTCACGGTGCCACTGGCTTTTCATATTGAATTTCACTACAAGGAAAAGCCTGTGATATTGTCTTCTAGCTGCCTATTCCGCACCAGGATCAGCACTGATGAATCCCATCGGCCTTTACATTTTCTTAATACTGTGTGTCCCTACTGTGTCTGCTTTCCTTTCTTTCTTTCCGTGGCAGAGTCCAGTGCTGAGGATGGCAGAGGGAGACACCATCTACGACTACTGCTGGTACCCCAAGATGAACTCTCTGGACCCAGACACATGCTTGTGAGTTCAACTCGATCTTTGCCAGACCACGCCCTAAGCCTCAGCTCTTAACAGCTGGATAGATGAGACATTTAAAGTTCACTTTGAAGGTCAACCTGCCAGATGGTGAAGGTGCATACACAGGAAATGTACTATGTTGTATCGAGGCTGGTGTCAGTCAGTGATTGCTGTTTTTAATCTACATCACCGGTGTGTGAGTAAGATTTTCTGTGTGCCTGTGGGTCTTGAGCCTGTCTAATCGACTATCCGAATATAGAAGATGTTGTTGTATGCTTGTGACTCATTCTTTGATCCCTGTGGTATTTGCACTCGTTGTGGGAGCCGACTGCCAGCGTTGAGAGAAGCTCGAAAAGCTTTGTGATGTCTCTCATTATGAGTGAAGAGTTGGCCTTCGTCTTGTCTGCTTCTGCCTCCGTCGCAATCCGTTTGGCTGTTTGAGGCCCACAGTGCTTTTCAGCATGATTCAGCCCACTAACAGCTCTCCCGAGTCCAGACAACACCTAAAGAGCCTCATGATTCCCTGACTTGAGGCATCTCTTTTCATCTCGTTCACTGTGTGTGCACGGCGCGCGCTCTAACGGGCTTTTAAAATGCGGTAATTATGACATCACTGCGTGTTTGTGCATGCGCTGTGAAGCAGAGCCAACATCAGTAACACCCAGCCGTCACCCAGGAGAACGCGTACCGTCTGAGAGAGGGTAGGCCCGCATTAACGAGCTGAGGTCAAGTTGCCAACAGTTTTCACTGCGCATACACCTCCTCCCCCAGCTCCCATCATCCTCCAGTTACAGCCTCCACCCTCGGACAGATCCCTCTGATCAAGGCCCAGCGTTGGCACCACTCCACCTCAACACCAGGCAGCCTTTACTGTGTAAGAGGAGGGGGGTGGAGTGGGGTGGAGGTGGGTCAGGAGCTGCATGTCCAAAGATGAGAGTTGTGTAAACTGCACAATGATCAACAAATGACTCATGTGGACAATGCACTACTCAAGAGGCCTGTGTGTGTCTGCCAAAGCCGTGCAAAGACCTGTCTGTCAGGAGGATGAGGATGCCAGTAGGAGATATGCTTCATCTTCATATCACTGTCACATATCAGAGAGGAGCTCCTGCAGGGCACAGCTAGGTGGTCGGACAAGCTCAGAGTAAACGTTGAGGGCTGAGGCAGCCGGATAAAAGGATATGGTTGTGATTATTAAACGCATTTACAGCAACCCTGCTTTTTGAGTGCCTTTTCTGTCTCACCTTCTCCCCTGTCTTTTCACACGTCCCATTTTGTTTCTCATCCCTCCCCCTGTGCTCCTTGAACTCTCCGTCTGCCAAAAGCCGCGTGTTGTTGATGCCCCTCCTGTAGAGAGGGAATAAGGGCCCCTGTTATGGCTCGGTTAAGTTGCACTGAGTTCTAGGCATTGCTCCAAGCAAGCAGCAGTCTAGCATTATAATTGGGCATTTCCCTGCTCTGGAATAAAGCTGCGGCTCAGAGGGGCCGTAACAGAACACGGCAGCAGCGGTAGGGGCTAATTTCCTTTGTCTAATTGAGCCGCAGTGATGTTTCGGCATTTGTTCAGCGCCCAGTAATTAGAGTTAAAAAGGCATGGCTCAGTCTTTGGCCATGATTTGAATCAATAAGAATGTGCTGTGGTCTTGTCTCCATAATGAGGCATAGCACAATGCTGTGTATTTGTTTTGATGCATTGATACACTAAGGTGGATGGGGTGCAGTAGAGGTTAGAAACAAGAAAATCAAACAGGTTTTTGGTCATGCACAATGTATATTTTAAAAGAATCTCAGCAGCAGTTTAATTGTTTTAATATCCTCTGACATGCGGGTCCAACTCTATTTTATTCCACTATTTACTTTGTTTGACTTTTGATTGAAGAATACTCATTGTCACACTGTCATTCAGTGCACGCTATGTTCTTATGTGTTGAAATTCTAAACTGAGTAATTTCTTAATTGCTAGCTATAAAAAAAATGCCTTCAGGGACAATAAAGATTGACTCCATTAAGTATTCTCAGCATTTATTCACCCTTGTCCCATAATTTGCATCATTCACTCTGTATTCCCTGTTGTCTCTCAGTCTTTTTTTCTGCATGTCTTAATAACTCACTGTCTTCCCCTCTTTGCCACTCTTTTTGTCTGGCCTCTCACTCCCCTTCCCTCCACAGTTTAGCCAGCAGTAGCCGTGACAACCCAGTCCACGTGTGGGATGCATTTTACGGGGAGGTGCGAGCCAGTTTCCGACCCTACAATCACCTGGATGAGCTGACAGCAGCCCACTCCCTCTGCTTCTCGCCCGATGGAACGCAGCTCTACTGCGGCTTTGATAAAACTGTCAGGGTCTTCTATACTGAGCGTCCTGGAAGAGACTGTGAGGAGCGGCCCACCATAGGTCAGTTATCAACTGCTCTCACACAGTTTCAGCTTGATAAAGCACCATAGTGGTGTGTTTTTGTGATTTAGCTAATTAACTACAAATCAGGTGTGGTTCACAGTACAAGGTGTTAATTGTGGTTCTTTACATCAAAAGTTAAGACGTTTAAACAGATCAATTCTCTGGCATTGATATGTATTTATGTTAAATGGTTATGAAACTGGTGGAAAATTCATGTGCACTAAGATGGAGTTTATTTAAATTATTTGTTATGAATAGCATTAATTCTAACAAATAATGACTTATGAGTAACGTAAAATGTGTATTACTGAGAGCAAGGACTGTTTTGAAAACTCCCTGTTGTTCAAGGACGCTTAGAACTCTTGAGAAAGAGAGAGTATAATTTACACAAAGACTTGCATTCACAAGCTTATGTTCTTGTAAACTCAAACGCACAAGGCGAACAATAAGCAAACAGAGATATTGTGAAAGGGATAATGTGAAGTCATTTGTTTCTTGTGTTCAAAAAGTTGCGGTTTGACAGCTGTCTCCTCCGGTCTCCTTGAACAAATTAGCAAGGAGAGTTGTTATTATGTACTTCTGGCAAAAAATAAAGGGAACTAAATGTTAACTGTGATGAATTCCCAATCTCTGTCACACGCTTCAAAACAAGTTTCAGTTCGCAGGCAGGTTTTTGTAAAATACTGTACTGCAATATACGGACTGAAGTATTCTGAATAGGGATGTCAGATATTATCGGCCGATATTCACTAAAAAATGTAATATCGGGAATTATCGGTATCAGGTTTTTATAACCAATGTTTGTTCTGTAGGCTTCAGCATTTCCGAGCCTGCATGAACGCAGCATTGGGACGTTTCCCGGCGCGCGCTAGATGATGTATAACAACAACTACACGCTAGACTGGTCGGTTGCTAACCGTGGCTAACAAGCAAACAAATTAAAACTGAATGATTTTAATATTAACACAAAATAAGTGCAATGCACCTTAAATATTTTACCCTGCTATGAGCTGTTACTTAACCAAACTAACAATTGGCTTAGGATTTACATTAGCACTCCTTCAGGTGAATAATACAATTAAACACATTAACCAAAGCTAGAGTGTAGCTAGCGGTTAGCGTTAGCGCTCTTTTCAGTATTAATACAATGAAAGTTGAAGTTGTTCTCTTATTTTGCACAGACAGTGTTTACATTTGGAAAGCCATGTTGCATTTATGTATGCATCCAGTGGGGCATCACAATAGAATTAGGCATAATGTGTTCATTCCACAATAGGAGATATGTTATGTTGTTACCTAACAGTTTTGGTGTAAAAAGCTTGCATATATCAGTATCGGGTGATATCGGTATCGGGATATCGGCAGAAAAGCCAATATCGAACATCCCTAATTCTGAAGCACCAAAATGATCCTTGACAATTTCAACAAATAGGTTTTCTTTTTCAACTCAAGTGTTGTGTTTTTATATCCTTCATGATTTTTTTTATTATTATTTATTGCATAAAGTGGCACGATGTGGAAGATGAGGGGTTACTTTTCAGTTGGCAACAAACAACATGCTCTGGTCAATGGTTTCTTGTCTCCATCAGTTCTGCTTGATAATTTATAGCCACAAATGATGCAGAAATGTGTGGTTCATCTCAAAACCAGGTTATGTCATACATGTGACTTTGCCAAACACCCGCTTCTTTTGTGCCAAAACACGTGCTAAAAGCCTTCTAAAGAGTGAGAAAGATAATGATTGGGAAAGGAGTGAACTGTAAAAAGAAACAGATGATCCAAATGTGAGTTTATGTGCGTATTGTGGAGAAATATTTTCATCCTTGGAGATGTAATGGGGAATGTATGAGCTGCCAAAAAGTCAATTTTGAGTAGAAGTGATTGGGAATTGTGTCTTGTGAACCTTTTTAAAAGGCTGAAAGCTTCGCCAAATGCCACTCTCTTGTCTTCACTGCAGTGAAGAAGCAGGGCCAAAGTGGCATCATCTCCTGCTTTGGCTTCAGCCCCTGCCAGTCTGTTTACGCCTGTGGCTCTTACTCCCGCTGCGCTGGCCTCTACTCCTGCCAAGACGGCACCCTGCTGGCTCTGCTGCCGACCCGTCACCACGGAGGCCTCACCCATCTGCTCTTCTCCCCTGACGGAAACTACCTGTACACCGGCGGCCGCAAGGTGAACACATGCAAGCACGCACGCACACACGCACTTCATGCAGAGAGGAGGGTAATAACATTGCTTCGTTTGAATGATCTCACACACACTCTCTCACACAAACGCACACACCATCAGTAGGCTTTGTGTGTTAAGCAGGTAACAAATGACTTTGCTCTGTTGCTTTGGAAAATTGCTTTACACAAGCATCATCAAAGCTTTTGGATACAAGCTTTATATGCTAAGTTCCTGTCTTGATAGCCTGAGTCGGCATGTAATGAATCTGATTAGACATAATGGCATTACCCCCAGAAGTGAAAGTCAAAAGATTGACTGTATGTCAGAAGGGTGCTGCAGAGGTTAGCCATCACATGAGCTTGAATTTGCAGCCATCAGATTTTCTGGAAACCGATCAGCATTTCTGCAAATTATTAGCCAATAATTAACACTAAGGGGAGTGTAGACGGCACCATACATTCAGTATGAATGACATGCATACAGGTCCTTAGTGTCTGGAGTCTTCTTCTAATTTGACATTGCAGTTTATAGACGCCATAACCATCAAGCTCTCAGTGATTTCAATGCCTTCCATTCACACTTACCTTATGTCACTTTGTTCAGATTAAATATACACTAGTTAAGCATTCCAGAGTTTACGAAGTTACTGTGTAGCATGCAAGTCCCTCTGCCCCTTAATAAATCTGCAATTTAGCAAAAGGGTCAAGAGTACAGATTAACCCACTGCAGGTCTATGTGAAATCCTTTTCAATACATCATCATACAAATGTGAAATCTGAATTTGAGTTTGAGGTGGTATTGGAAATAATTGTTTGCAGAAAAAAAGATTTACATCACGTTATTTCTATTAATTGTGCAGCCATAGTCAAAGCATCCCCGTGCTAGTTATTTAATACATACAATACATCTGACACCTACATGTAGCCAGCTCTGTATCCCTGGACAAAGGGCTTTTGTGATGAATGTGTGTGTGTGTGTGTGTGTGTGTGTGTGTGTGTGTGTGTGTGTGTTTGTGTAGGATCCAGAAATCCTGTGCTGGGACCTAAGAGAGCCAGACAAGGTTCTGTTTTCACTGAAGAGGAATGTGGCCACTAACCAGCGCATCTACTTTGACTTGGACATGTAAGTTTACCTCACTAACTAGAACTCTACTCAGTGATATGTGCATGTGGGTTTGAACTGTAACAAAGTGGTGATACTGTCCTGGAACCTACATAATGCGTATTCATCCAGTTTCGTCCTGTTCACTTGGGCTGATCATTTTGTTGAACCTTCATGCAGGTGTATAAATGCTGATCAGTAATCACCTGTGCCCTGTCAGTCCTCGCGTTTGGTTATCATGTTTGTCTGTTTCTGTGTAGGTCAGGCAAGTACCTGCTGAGTGGCGACACGGAGGGAGTGGTGTCAGTATGGGACACCCAGACAGCTCCTCCCGATGGTAACGAGGAGCTACTGCAACCTCAGCTCAGGTTTCAGGCCCATTGGGACTGCACCAACGGCATCAGGTGTGATTGCTAAAAAAAAAAGTCTAACCCATCCCATGGGCTGATGACACATTAACCCAACTGTGTAATGTAGCAGGTTCTGTAATGATAGGATGGATATGGACATATCAGACTGAAGTTGATTTATTACTTGCCATGTAGTAAAAGGGTTCAAATATCTTCTCATCACTAAATAAAACTTATAAAAGGTTGGAACCAAAAGCTTCATCGTGGGATATCTTGTCAGAACTCAAATACAGCTGCACAGTAAGTCCATTAGCCCTCAACTAACTACTATTAAAAATGATACAAACTGTCACACACATAAAGAATCCTGATAGAGAAAGATTATATTGGACTTCAGTACAAACAGATAGCAGAGAGATTGTTAGCAATCATCAAATTTAGGTCCTACAATCATGTTCAGCGGCTGTGTTGCTGTTTTCCTGCCTGATTGTCCCGCTGTGTTGTACTGTTTGAGTCCCAAAATCATTCACACAAAAGCAAAGGAGATGCAAACCAATCATCCAAAATATTTTGGATAAGAGAAGAAACGGCTTCCAATTTCAGAGTTGTAATATAACACAACATACAGCAATAACTACAGCTTCTGTATGTATTTATGAAAAATCCAGTAAATTGCTCTGTTGCTTAGTAGCAATTCATGCAATCTAATGTTAGTGTGTTCTGTGTAGAAGAGATGAAGCGGCTGATGAGCTGAAGAATTATGTATCATGGCTGTGAATGTGCATCTAAATATAAATGCATAATGGGTGCAGCATCGCAGTGCATAATACCAGATATTACAAATATTTCGAGTCCTTGCGAGTAACATGTATTCCATTTTTTTGCAGTACTGATTTTTTCGTCACTACAGCATTTTCATTTATCCATTTTCTTTCTGTTCCTCCATTTCTGTCTTCTACAGCATTCATCCCTTCATGCCATTGTTGGCAACCTCCAGCGGGCAGCGTCAGTTCCCGTGGCCGAGCGACAGTGAGGGTGACTCAGCCTCTGACGGCGAGGGAGGTGACGCTGTGATGTCACCGCAGGAGATCCGACAAGACAACACCCTGAGCCTGTGGTGGGCCGGACCGCTCGGCCCTGCCGCAGAGGGGAGTCAGGGGCAGAGTACAGCGGTGGTGGAAGCCTGAGGTGCAGTTAGTTCAGCCAGCTGACAACAAATTGAGTTACACCTGCCATGTGATATTTATTTTGGGAATGTTTCGTGTGGATAAAGCTAATTATTGGTCAGTCAGTTTCTCTTTGCCATCAGCAACATGAAGTCCTGAGGAGGGAAAGCATTTCTGGATTACTTTTAAATATCCAGTTACCATAGGCATTTACAGTCCAAATACATTTCTAAACATATCACCTGCTAGTTTACAGCATTTACACACCACAGTATTCTCACTTTCAGAGTTAACATTAAAGGATTATAAAACATTGTATCAGGTCAGTACTGAACAGATGTTCAGGGCTCTGTGTTTGAAGACTTCATTGCTGTAATGCAAATTTGGTAAATAGGAATTGGAACTGTATGCCAAGACTCTGATCAATGCTGAAACCAAGGGGGTTTTCTTTAAAACCTTACTCAGGTTGAGACAACATGTGGGTTGCATAAGGGGTGGATTCGAGCCTAATATCTCCATTTTGTTATTCAATCAGTGAGAGAACATTTGTTTTGTTTTTAAATCCAGTCAAGGTGAAATTCAGTGAATCTTTTATGAAACCTGTATTTTCTGTTTTGTTTTTTTTTATTATTGGGGAATCTGCTTCCTGAATTGGTCATATTTGGTTGAATTGAAAGCCTTGACTGTGGCATGAAGCGGCCCAGTGTTTGTCTACTGATCACACCTCCTATCTGAGTTGTATCTGTGGGAGTGTTTGTTTACGTGTGTGTGTGGCTGTAACGCTGCCCCCGGAGATTTCCTAACTGCTATAGTTACAGTAAGTGCCATTTGTTCTTTGAGCTTTGCTTTTGTAAACTGATGGGATGTCCTGTTTTTACCTTCTTTTTTAAACTATTGGACGCAGCAAGTGTTGTGTCTCTCAGTGCATGCCCACAAATGTATATTTTTGTAAAGCCATGATGATCATTCTGATTTTCCGAATGTATACTCTGTAAGCAGCTAGCTTGATTACTGTAACCTCATAACAGTCTGTGAGTCTTTCAGTAGTGGGTGCACCTGGAAAACAAGCAACGTCTTGATTATTTTTTCTACAGATTGCACTCTGATTACATTGTACCTGTGTGAGTGGTGATGTGGCAGCACAAAACACATTGTATTTGTATAATTGCATTAATGATGTACTGCAGTGATTTGCTCAATGCTTATGTTGCCATCAGTGGGTTGTGCTTTGCTGTAGGGTGTCTGAAACCTAAGCCTTGTATCTTTAGACACTGAGGAATCTATACGTTTTAAAGCCTGTGCTGATCCAGGTTTCACTTGTTGGAACTAAAATTTGTTGCCATGTAAAAATAGCTACAATTGTGTGGCTACTATCACCAGGGAACATTAGGAACCATGTAGGCTTTAATGTCACAGATTGCTGTGACTACAACAGGTGGATTTCTGGTGATTTTATTCAAGCTGGAGTGAATTAAAAGCATATCTCCTCACAGGTTCACGGCCTTATTCATTTTTGTCCTTTCTTTGTAAGGCAGTCCAGAGTTGGATGCCCTGTAATAAATCCCTGATGAATACAAGATGATGTTACACTTGAGTCAAGAGGCGGCTCTTAAAAGCTAAAGGGACTTCTGGCTTTCGCTTATGAGATGGAAACTATTCATAGCTTTCACCTTACCCACACACATTCTGTATGAATGCACACACACTCATGTATTTGATTGTCTGAAACCACAGGGGCGCACCGAGCAGAGAGCCAAGTTGGAGAGCTGCGCTGTTGTGTTGTGAAGGTTGCTTAGCGACCGTCTCCGCCTTGGGAGAGGAAAGTAGGTAGAGAGACGACAAGAAGGAAAATTGGGGGCAGAGAAAGAAAAAAAAAAGTGTAATAGATAATCCAGTGGTGTAGTGATTGCTACTTGTTTGTCTGATGGTCTGGACTTGTCTTAATCTCAGCCCTACCAGAGTGAGTGTGTGTGTGTGTGTGTGTGTGTGTGTGTGTGTGTGTTTTTTTGTGTGTGTGTGTGTGTGTGTGTGTGTGTGTGTGTGTGTGTGTGTGTGTGTGTGTGTGTGTGTGTGTGATGTGTGAGATGGGGTGAGTGAGATGTATGTCCTTATCACCTCTGTGTGTGTGTGCTATTGGCCATTAGGGACAGAAAGTGGCTATGACACAAATAGGCTGGCACCTTGTATCAAGTCGATCTATGGTCACTTCCTTGGACTTGATGTTTGTCTCACAGTGATAGAACACCATCTACAGACAGATTTAAGCTTTTCTACATCATATCTGCTCAACAGACCTCGCCAGTGATCGAAAGAACTGTCAGAGCTAGGGATCTGAATACATCCCAAATCTAATCAATCAGTTTATATTAACAAAGGATAGAATTACAATGCATAATATAAAAGGGGGTTGCCTATAGAGAGTTATCCTCTCAGCTCCACAGAGCGTTTTAGCATCTTTTAGCTCATAGTTTTGGTTTTATGGCCCATAACTTTACTTACGCCACTGTCTGGCTGATAAACCCACTGTACATTATACACAAACACACAGACAAAGATGGCTGGTGAAAATAGTAACACTGTTTATCCTTGAAGAAAAATAAAGCTAAAAGGAGAGTCAGTGTTGGACTTGGATTTGTCAGATAGACAAACGCGTCTCCACATGAAGGCAAATGCTCTGTGTCTGCTGAGTGTTTCAAATTGGCAACTTTTCAATTTTAAGAAAACAGTCATGTCAATGTTTTGTTTACAGCTTTTTGGGCTTCCCCCAAACAGCCCCAAAAAATCAACCGCTGCAGCCTTACTAGTACACTGAAAACTCTTACGCTCATCATTTTGCCGCTAAGGGGTGTAGAGTGATAACAAAAAAACTTATCCACTCTAAACTAAGTCTGTAGCACACTCGGGAAAAGCTGATGCAGTATTTATGGCTAGCGACAAAGTTTTGTTTGCAGTCAGATTCCTTGCCTCGAGGCTAGTCCGTTGCATATTCCGACATTCATTTTTCCATGATCTTCAGTCCACTATTTCACATTTTCTTCTCTTTTTTTCGAGCAACAAAGTTGGTCAAATCTCACAAACTTGTGACAAACCACATCAGGCCAATCTTTCTTTAAGCAATTGCTGTATTCTTCTGAAATGTACAACTATTCCTAAATGTTAAATCAGGCTTGTGTTCTGACTGTCAAAACATTTCCCCCTTGGGCTAAAACCACACTAATTGCCTATGATAGATAGATAGATAGTGATTTCCGGATTAAATGTTGTGGTTTTCATTGTTAGGTCTACAGCTAAACTACCTTGCCAACAAAGAAATTCTAGAGGTTACACTGAATAATTGTCATCTTTAATGCTTTAAACATCTGTCAACATGTTATTTGTGTCTGTGACGGAAAGCCATGTCGGCCGAACCGTCACAGATGACAGCGGAGCCATTATCTTCATCCCAAGGTGGCTAGCAGTGTAGTCTTTTCACTTGTGCAGTTAATGAGCCAATCCACATCAAGTGTTCTGTGTTTCTGTGTTCTGTGCTTCCATTTACGTCGCATCCTGAGTGAGTCTCCATGGCCTTGCATAAGTGCCTTCCATTAGACAGGCACACACGCACAAACTTAACAGTCCCAGCGCTCGACACCAGAGAGTGTGCAGAATAGTAAGTAATGGGATCTTGATATTAAGAAAGACATTTGAAAACAATTATTCAAATGGCTGTCTGCCTGTTGAATCTCCTAATCCCACAGCGAAGCACTCAAGCAAACACTCAGCGGTGTGACCCCGACTGAATTAGCGCGGGGGAAAAGAGGAGCGCGCGGCTCTGAAGTTCGAGATGCTAAAATGTCTAGACCGCTCTCTGGTTTGTCACTCTCATGCTGCCTTTGAAAGGAAAAGGCTTTTTAGAACATGAGGCAGAGGGAACAGATTTGCTGTAGCTTTTAGAGGCTGTCATACATGGCATTTCTGAAAATGTCAAAGGGACGGCTCCTTTATCTCAGAGAGACTTTGGATGTGTTTGGCAGGCGCTTAGCACAGGGCGTCACTCTGACCCGGCTGTGACACACCAGTAGAGCTGTTACATCCAGTTTTCTTCAGGCTTAATAGGTTATGTGCTGCATGTTATGCATCTTCCACATTATTTGGTACACGTCTCACTTCACAGCTCAGGCATAAGGAAACGTGTCCTCTAAATAAAGCGTAAAGCATGCAGACAAATATCAACCTGATCAAATCTGGGCTGCAGTGGGACAAGATTTGGGATGACTTTGTGTGTGAAACATTTCAGTGCCTTGTTCAATCCGTGCTCCCAAGATTAGGTTGTGCCTTGGCTGCTACCAGACAGTTGTAGCTCCAAGTAATGAAGTGGCCACTCGCTTTGTATTTATCTGTCAATCATCCTGGTCGTCGGCCTGTTTTTCCACACTGAAGGAGGTAGGATTATCTTCCGGTGTTAGGTCCTGAAATCCCAAACATGAGGCAGGTTTTCATCCTGTTTGAGCCCAGGCAGAGCAGCATGAGGATGAGGACACACAGGGCGGCTTTTAAGAGCACTTCAGCACTTTAGTATCGGACTTTCATAAAGTTGAGGGACTAGGTAGAGAGAGAGTAGGAAAAGGAGCATTCTAGCTTTTAGACACTAACAGTGATGAAAAGTACATCTACTCATGTACTGCACTTAAGTATGGTATTGAGATATATAGATATATATATAATATTCTGATAGAGGCTATGCCTGATAGTGCTTCATTTTGATATTTTAAGTACTTTAATAATCTGATCTTATTTCTGTTCACATTCATTGTGCCCAGAGGATGAATACTAATGACTTCAGGGATCCTTTATCTCTGACCGCCACCATGAGGTTCATATTTGTGTTTTTTAGTGATGTGTCTCAATGATTATTGGATGGATTACCATGACATCTGGTTCAGACTTGAATGTCTCCCCTCAGTATATACTGTAATAATTCTGGTGACCCCTTAACTTTTCATTGAGTGCCATTATCAGGTCACACCTTCAATATCCAATAGTTATAGTTTACTTCAGCTGTACCAGTGTTTTGTGCTAATTAGCACAGTACAACTATTGTACTTGCTTATGGACATGTTAGCATTGAGCATGTTTGCATTTAGATGTTAGAATCTAGCTCAACCAGCTAACTTAGCTGTAGCCGGGCTTGTTTTAGCAGCATCTTGTTGTCCCTTCCATCTTTATTCTCAGGCTGCATGCATGTCCTACCTGCAAATGATCAGTGACTTCTTCTCTTAACACCAGTTTCTAGGAGCTAAACATCAAAACAGGCAATGTCCTCATGAGCATGAAACCCCTTATTGTTCACAGTCAGCAGCAGAATGTAATTTTCACATCGCCACATTTTCTGCTCATTATAGGCGGACCAGTCTGAGGTTCAGAAGACTTGAGGTTTTCCTTACAAAGCCTGAATCTGCGGGGATATTTTTATAAGTCCCAACCAACCCATTTCATCCGCCGCCAAAATAGCCGCGCTCCTATGAATACATCCCATTTCCATTCCAAAAGGCAGCCACGGTGATTGACGTGTCCTTGTTCTCTGGTTTACATTAGATGTGAAAATAATTGGCACCTGTATTCCTGCACATGCTCTGACGCCAGGGAAAAGCACCACACCAGAGGTTTCATTTCACTGCGGAGTCTGATCCTCTTCTATTCACTCCAGATGTGGAGGCTCACACACACGGACATCTATCTGGAATAGCTGGGGAAGATTAATGCAGAGAAAAGATGTGTCATATCACCATATTCTACTGTTGCTGACGGGTGGAGACGAGCAGCTCTGCATTGATATTTCTCTCACGGATACATAAGCCCTAATGCATATAGAATATCAACTTAAGATATGTACTTGCATGTGTGCCTCTACCGCCACTCCATCCTTCACCTCGTCCTCTTCTCATCATCTCATCCTCCTCTCCACACATTCCCTCTGGCGATCCCTGTAGCTAGTTATCATGAGGGTGAGCCTATTGAAGTACGTTAAGCATCCAGTATCCCAGCCGGCCCCGACAGATTGGATGTGATCTTGGCGGTTTAGCGGGGTGTGTGATGCCCAGGGAGAGTAATTGCTTGCGTAATTGCACTCTGGGGAAAGGTAGAGCAGTAGGGCCTAAATTCATCCTTCCACCTGCCCTCGGGCTGCGGGGACAACAAGTCTTGTCCAAGCTTCTGTCCAGTCTTTACACCTCTCCATAAACACTCTCCCTCCCTCATTCCCCCTCTCCACAGTGGCTGGAGGGGAGGTTTATGGAGGAGTCAGCGGTTGAGAGGGCTGGAGGCAGAGTGGTGTCAGGGGGAGCAGGTGGAGCAGCGGGCCAGGTCAGAGGAGCTCTGATAGGAACTGGTGAGACAGATGGAGGAGGAGATTAGGAGGAGGAAGGAGGCGCCCTGTTGGTAAAATGAAATGGGAGGCAGAGGAGGGGAGATGAAGACACGCAGAGGATATGAAAACCAATGTGTGTGTTTTTATGTGAGTGTGCGCTTGCACCAAATATCCTCATGAAGATAGGAAGATGAGGAAAATCCTCCCAAATAGACACATTGCGGGTGGCCTGCACCACTTTAGGGTCAGGACTTTAAAGTCTGTTTCTTCTAAATCTCTTTTAGTCCATGCTTTATCACCTGGGATACAAGGTGACTGCAATTGCTGTTAATGTCTGGCACGACAATCAGTGCTGTGTCCCAATCTCGTGCTACTTATCAGCTGCACTGGTTACCAACCTGGAGGTCTGGGGCCCCTCCAAGGGTCACAAGATAAATCTGCGGGGTTGTGATTATCAATCTGACAGGACAGAAGAAAATCTATGTTCTTCTAAATCAATTTAGATTAGTTTTCTGACTTATCTTACTCTAATCTTTGCTTTATTGTGAAAATGCTGGGTTTCTTTTATTTCTTTAGGCCTCTAACAATTATTGAGATTAAACTAAAGTTGTATTAGGTGCTCACAACTCAGATAGTGTGTATTCAACCTGTAAGAGCTTGCAAGAGCGTTGTCAGACAGAAAAGATGGGATCCACTGGTGTACAGAATGAAACCAATGTACCTCACTGTTTTTTTTTTTTGTTGTTTTTTTTAATAACCAGAAAATATACAAGACTTTTTGGCAAAGAATTGTCACACACTCAGAGTGCTTGTCTTTAAGTATACTTCATTTTGTAAATTTGCACCAGTATATCTGGGTTAGGCTCGGACCTACTAGGTGTCACAATGTCATTAAACCAAGCTCTTCTAAATCTATTTTCTTCTCACTTGTTTGTCTTAGCTGGAGGAAGGTAAAGATGGTGTCACTTCCTGTCTAACTTTCTGTCTGGCGACACACACACACACACACACACACACACACACACACACTCAGTTGCACCTGCACTCTTGCATGATGCGGCTGCAAGGTTAAGCTTATTTTCTGGTTAATATTTGAGGTTAACAGTATTATTAGAACCAGATTTAGGTAAATCAGGGGAAGGGCTGGCATTAGACACAAGAGAGAATTGTAGTTCATGAAAAAATGCTCATAAGCGTGGCTGAAGAAGCACAAACACACACACGCACAGATACTGCTTAAGTATGCAAGTGTGGGTGGGTGTGAGAGGGAGATCAGCTGTCAGGTACAAATTGTTTGCTGGTGCAGAATCAGCAAGTCACCCTGCACCATCCATATGTGTGATCGGCACATCACATGTTGCACAACCCCTCACCTCTCCTCACTTAATCCCCCCCCCACCCCCCGTCTGTCACTTGTCACAGGAAGACATGAAGGGGGGTGGGGGGGTGTGTGTGTGTGTGTGTGTGTGTGTGTGTCTATGTGTGTCTGTTGGCAGTGGAGGGGTGTCTGCTGCAGCACTGTGTGTGTGTGTGTGTGTGTGTGTGTGTGTGTGTGTGTGTGTGTGTGTGTGTGTGTGTGTGTGTGTGTGTGTGTGTGTGTGTGTGTGGCACAGGAAGCACAAAGGGACAGACAGATGCTGAAGGATAAAGACTTGCAGCTGAGCTCTATCAACTGCAAGGCGGGCGAGGGTGCCATGCTCTGACACCGACCCACATCCTCTTGCACACACACAACCTTACACACATTTCTGTACCACCCTCGGTGTGAATTTCATTCCCATCAGGGTGCATGTTTTCCTGTCTGAGGTCTTTGTATTGCCGCCACTGTGGGTGTCTGTATGTGCGTTTGTGTATGTGTCTATCCTTAACCCTTACCACTACATGCATAATGTTATGCACTCACTGTAATTGCTTATGTTTGCTGCTATACATGCTGCTAGAAAGTGATGCTTGATCTTGTGGAAATGTGTGTACGCATGTGTGTGTGTTTATTTATAGTACATTTTGTGTGTGTTGTGTGTGTGTGTGTGTGTTTGTGTGTTTGTATGTGTGTGTGGTGAGGTCTGGCAGCTGGAGCAGACTGTAGCCAGAGTCATCCGGGAGAGGATGCGGTTATGAAGAAGAGTTGAAGGTCGGTGCAGTAAATGAGGTCAGCGTGAATAAATAAGCAGTAATAAACACCGACATATGAGCTATGAGTGTATATTAGGCATTAGAAACACATCTTCAAACTTCTTCTTTCCGCTCACACAAAGTACATTCAGTTATTCAGCACTGTGACAGATCTGATGTAGGTGGTATCTTATAGCTCTGCAGTTTTTAAATCTGAGTCATCTTCCATCACACACACACACACACACACACACACACACACACACACACACACACACAAACGAGAGCTAGAGCAACAACCAGCCAGTTTTCCCACACAGATAGATTCCCAGACAGAGCAGAAGGTTTGTTTTTCATGCCAGCTCCACCTCTGAACTACTGTTGTCTCTAAACCAGTCTGTCTTCCTCCACTACATTTAGCTCTGTCATCTGCCCTGCCAAGGTTTCAAGAGGTCAGCGCAACAGAAACAGCTCCATCTCTGCTCTCTTTTTTTTTCTTTCTTTCTCTCTCTCTCTCTCTCTCTGACCAGCTCTAAAGTCTCCCTGGCTGTATTTGTTTCTTGTTTGGATCTCATAACCTGCAATTACAATTTTTGTTGAAAGCACGCTGTAATTTTGCATTGCAGAGGGGAATGTCTGCACTTTTGTCTTGCTTTCAGATTATCCGTCAGCCTGCAGACCTTGGTTTTTGATCCCCCTGTAAGATCACTTGTCTGCTCTGCTGAAGTGCCTTTGAGCAAGTTGCTAAATTCTTGCCAAAGTTTAGGTAGACCAGACTTTTTTTTTTTCATAATCCATCCTCCCTCCCTATGCTCTCCTCTTTCTCTGACTCACTTTCATTTCCCCTCTCTCCCTGGCTGTGCAGGAACAGCAGGAGGTGTTCGTGGTGCATGGAGTCTTCGCTCCCTCTGTTGTTTTTAGGTGAAATATTTTCACCTGAAAGATTAAAGGTCTCTTCCCCTCTTTGTTTCTCGCTGTCTCTGTGTTTCTGGAAGTGTGTCGTGCTGCAGCTACTCTTTTAGGATCTTGTGCATTTCTATACCGAAGCATTGCAGGCAGGGCTGGGTGCACAGGATTAATTTCCTACTTGAAAATGTCATGTGGGCCCTACTCACATTTGGACAGTCAAATTAAAAAGTCTGAGAAAATGTTTTACCTTCTTAACATAGCAGAATAATAATGATATGTCAGTTATTGTTAATAAAAATTTACATAAATTTACACTCTCATTAGATTTTTTAGTTATGGATAATTTTCGGAAGAAACTGAGCAAATGTATCTGCTATTTTTTTATTATTTGGTACTTCAACAATTTCGATTTGCACTTCCATAAATGTGGGGAACTCACAGGTAAGGTTGGAAAAAGAAGGGTCAAAATCAGAGCAGCAGAGGCTGAGATATCCTGACTTTGATTTCCTTTTTAACATTGGTCAAACTCCAAAAACACTGGATTCCACAAATTCCCGTAATGCAATTCAATAGCCCCCTAAATCCCTACTTCCTTCAAATCCCACACATTCAATTTGTAAAGCAGGCTCGCTGTTAAAATGTTTAAAGATCCCCTCCAGACATGTATTAAGACATATACAAATAGTCTGTTTGGAACAATAATGTGTGTCTGGTGTGTTTTTTTTCCCAGTATGATTTCCACATTAAAACCCTTAATAAGGCATCTACCTCATTATAAATTCCACAATCTATGAATATGTAAATTTTGTTTGTGTCTTAAGTTTTCCTGCTGGACACAATATGTCTCCTACTTCACAGTAAAGTCTATTCTCAGTGTACGTGCACTGGTGGCTTCAAGTTTCTACATCTTGCTTTTAGAAGTTGCATACTGGGCCGGATTGTATGACCAGGATGAATGAGAAAACATCCTTCTAGTGTCAAACACATACATCACTCTGCACAGTGAAGATCACGCTGTCGGAACAGGGAGAAAAACTGATTTTTGACTGGATCGGAAGAGGGACTTTGAATTACGAAGCCCAAAGCCAAAATAACCCTGATAACATCTTTATGACATTATCTTTTTTATTTGGAAGGTTCACTCCCGAGCCATAAAACACATTATACAACCGTTTTTATAGCCTGGGTAGTACTTAATCTATGTCTAAGTGTATGTCTCAGTTGTGTCACAGGTTTGATATCCAGCAGAATAGTGTGTAACGGCAGTGTAACACTGTTGTTGCTTCTCAGGTCTAGAACGTTCCCAGAAGGTGTAGGATGGATAGGGAGTATGTCAAATTCTACCAATGCTGTTAATTTGGTTTAGTAGTGACCTGGCAGGGTACACCATCACTCTGACAATGCAGTGCAGTCGGGTTCATACACTGTCTCCACCACATGGGGGCAGTGCAGTCACAGTTTTGACAGTCCCCCAGTCCCCCTCTCGTACATGTTTCTGTGTTTGTGTAACAGTGTATAAGTGAATCAGTGTCAGTGTTCTTGGCGACCGAGGCCTCCGTGTAAACACTGGTGTGTGTGGCCCTCACCGGGGCCTGTCGCCCGGCTCGTCCTGCACCTCATCAAGCTCAACGGCCCACTTTGAAGTGTTGGTGCTGGATGCTGGGACTCTTCCCCTGCTCTGTCAACTGGAGGACAGACAGACAAGAGAGAGAGAGAGGGAGAGAAGGGGCCACATCCTCCCACACACAGAGAGGGGATTCTTTTTGTTTAGACTGGGCTGCTGACAGAAGTATTTTTTTTCTTATATGCTTAATAATGGTTTCCAAAAATATTCCCCAAAGTGTGACTGTGTCATACTTTATCTTTTTAAAATATTGTCATAATATTCCTTTAAAACGTCTATAATGAGCTCATACTGTACCTTAAGGCATATTCCATCTCTAATAAACCTTTAATACTCCTCTAGGGACCTGTTGCTTTGCTGTGACATTTGTAAAATATCCTTCTAAAATTTCAGCTGGGTTGCTTCAATGCAATCCTGTCCCAGTGCCACATGCGATGCCCCCTAAATACATGGGGGGCGCTCTTGCTCTTCCATCGTGGCGTTGAGCCGAGGAGGGCGCACGCTGGTGAGCGTCTAGAGAGGTGGCGGGGAGGAGGGGGGGGTTCTTCTTCGGCGTTTGAAAGGAGGTAGAATAGAGCGCCAGGGAGTCCAGAGGTCCGAGTCGGGGGGCCCCCTGAAACCCAGAGAGGAGGAGGTGCTGAAAAAGGGCTCGATACCGCCCCCCCCGAAAAAAGCCTGGAAGAACTGCGCTCCGTCAGTGCGCACTGCCTGCCAGTCGGAGGATGGGGATTTTTTTTCCCATTCATCCACGTCCCCTTTTTCCCTCCTCCTCCTCTCAAACAAGCCAGTCGGTCTGTCAATGTGCTGCGAGCATTAGGGCAAGTCAAAGCAGTGGGATTCTGAGGCAGAGAGACGGATGAGATAACGAATGAAGCGCTTTGCTCTGGCCGAGAAGCGACGCGTCCAGCTCTCCAAATGATGCGCTGCATCAGATAGGCGTCAATTTCCAACCGGGGCTCACGCTCTCAACTCCGTTCTTATTTTTTTTTAATCACTTCACAAGTTTCACGTTGGCCTTTGTGCGACGTTATTAAGAGTGAGGATGCTTTTCTAGCGCTTTGGGTTGTTGCTCTCAGTTTTCTTGTGTTGTAGCCTGATTTTATTCTTGGACTTATTATCGATTTGGATCCTGATTTCTTTTTTGTGTTTTTTTTTTTTTGTTTTTTTAATTTTCAACGAATCCGTTGCCGAAGGATTCGCGGATTTACAACCCGTGTTCAACCGGTGTATTTTACAAAGAGGGAGAATAAGGATTGTAATGCGCATTGACTAAACCCGCCGAGCATCAACATGTCTTTATGAGGATGGAGCTGTGGACACGAGTGGCATCTTTTCCATTTTAAACGCTCTTTGCCTTCACAGTTTTGGCCTGATCTCGGCTGTTTCCCTCCTCACAGACGGACAATATTTCTTCTCAGCTTCCAGCCTGATATGTTGGAAGGTGGATCTTCTTGCGAGAAAACAAGGTAATGGGAGAGAAATCACACAGAGTCTGCACAGAGAACAAGGGAACATTGTTCGGTAAAAGACAATTAGGGCGCACCGAAAGGCAACAGAAATAGCTCTTTGGGTGGCGATACATTTCAGAGAATTCGATTCGGTGGAGTTCTATTCGAGCCGAGGAGCATCGCTTTGGAAAAACGAGGACTAATGACAAATTAATGGGAAAGTCATGGGATTGGCACTGAAATAGTACGATCGTGGACGCGCAGAAAAGCCGTGGTTTTTGGAGAGCCAGACGCACGGATCGAACAAGTTTCTCCTGCACATTTCAGTCCGGGTTTGGTTTGACCCAGTACAATTTGCTAAAATTGTGGATCCATGAGGTTGTACACAGCGGGCTTTCACTCCACACTTTGACTGCCTCTACCTATAGCCTGATCGGCTGCAGTCGCACATCCATTGTTTTGAGAGTCTCCCTTGCAAAACAGCATTGAAAAACCCAAGAAAATATCGCCCATTTCTTTTAAATGGGGCTGCATATGCTGGGTGTCAGGGTTGAAATGGCGTGTCGTGGAAGTGGGAATGGATTGGGGATCCTGCTGATATTCTTACTGGATTTACTGGGGTCGACGGCCAGCAATATGGAGCCCATCTACTGGAATTCCCTGAACGAAAGGTAAGCGCAGTTTTCACTTGCTGGTCTTACATTTTTTTTTTTTTTTTTTTTTTTTTACTGTTTGCCTGATTGCAGGTTTGAACTTGAAGTTTCCAGCCCACGCACGGGAGAAAAAAAACCCAGATTGAATAATTAGTTTAATTGCATGGTTTAAATGTGGCATGCAACTTCTGCTGAGAAGATGGGATTTAAGCAACATTTTAATGAATGCAAGTAAGTCTAAGTGCACTACTAAGTGGCTGGCAGTAATGCAACACGACATAGAAAACACCATAAAGTTGGATAGGGGCACCAGAGAGTGCGGGCCTACCGCAGACAGTCCCTGTGAGACTATTCATTATTTCTTATTTCTATTTTGCCAATTCGTTGTACTTTCCTCCAGAAAAATCACATCATCCCATCCTTGTTGTTTAGAATCTAACAGGGCTCCAATATAAACAGTGTAATTTAATAAATGTATACACTTTGAGCTGAAACAGGCTGCACCGTGGCACAGCTGTTGTGAATTTGTCACACTCGCATTGATTACTGTGGATGATCCAGCTGTAGTTGGTCTCATTGGTAAAGTCCCTGTAAGCTCCAACACATAGAAAGCTGTGTGTGGGATAATAAAGACGCGTGTGTGATGCTCTAATTGCTGTTGCTGGATGACCTTGATTAAAGTCTAGGCCCCGGCCCCGCAGGCCTCTCAAACACACCCCTGTCTGCCCACCCGGCCATGCGCGCTCATTTGCATTTTTTTTTTTTTTTTCTTCCTTTTCCTCTGGAGAAGGTGTCAGGCATTAGCTGAGGAAATGTCATTTTAAACACCTCTCGGCCGTCCGGCCTTAACGACCGACACCACTTTTCTCACACCTCTGCCAATTTCCCAGTGTCTGAAAAGACGCCCGGTGCTGGTGAAGGGTGGATAGGAAGGAGGGGTGGGGGGTGCTGGAGAATAACAAGGTAGCTTGTATGGAGGTGACACTGACTACATTTCTGGGGACAAACTGGGACAATGATATTTTCCAGCTTAATAAACAGTATATGTAGGCCACCAGGCTATCAGCTTGAGGGGAACACTGCTCCTCCCATTCCTTGTTGCCCACATTACTCACTTAATGAAACAAAGAAATTACAAAAGCAAAAATGTAGACTCACTTCTCACCTTAGGCAGCCTACCAGACCTTTCCATCCGCACCTCACTCCCATGCCAGAGGCTTTATTTAGGGACTAACAGGTTTTTAATGCGTCCATGTGCTGTAGGCTATGCGGCCTGCCCGGTTTCTCCCCTTTCCACAGATGTGCCTGTGCGTGGGCCCCCGCTGTGGAGCCAGGCATGAAGCCCTTAATGAGGGCTTTTTGTCAGCAGTGGGTGGATTCACCCAACAGGGAGTAGAGTTGGACACGGGAGGGTAATTTTCAGTGGGAAGCTAACAGCCCGGGCTATTGAGGCCTTACAGGTGATTCCACGCCATTGTCTCCTAATGGAGTTTAGTGTTAGGTGGGTGTCAGGGCTTAGTGAATGGGCCTGGCTGGCAATTAGAGGGGTGGTGGCTTTGATGCCAGACTTCATATTCATTTCCACAGATTTGCTCACTCATATATTCAAAATACAAAGCCTATTGTATACTACGAGGCTTATTCGTGAAGCTTACTATTCATAGTTAATCAGCTTAGTCATTCCTCCCGTTTATTTTCTTGGCCCTTTTACACACTTCCATGTACTTGTTTCTCCTCGGTCTCTACGTGACAAGGGCAGAACTTTAGTTTCAGCTGCCTCGGGGCAAAATAGGTTTTGGCCCTGGGCTGAAATATGTTAAGAGCCTGTGCTTCTCCAAAAAGTGCGCATCTTCCAAGGACAATGTCCGGAGCCCACACACATCTGGTTTGTACTTCTGAAATGAGGCGAAAAGTAAGCAGAAGCAGTAGTCTGTAGCAATCAGGTGCAGGAGCGCATGTATGGTTCACATCTTGTCTGTGTAGCAAATGGACTGTCACGTTGTTAACCTCCAGACCTCTGCTGGATGCACTGCTTTGAAGTTTAGACCGTCCACCAGCAGCCTCCCTCCACCTCTCCTACCATCTTTCTTTCCGCCTCTGTGAGCAATCTCCGACTCCTTCTCTTCCTCACCCTCTCCTCCCCTCTCTCCTTCACGCCTTTCAACCTCTTTCTTCCATTTTTCTTCCTCTGTTTTCAATGCCCTCCTACTCTCCCGCCCTTCCTCAGCCGTCCCCGTCCATCTCTGCATCTTTTTCCTCCTGTCACTTTTCCGTCCGTCTCTATCGCTCTACCTCGCTCCGTCACTCCCCACCCCACCCCACCCCCAGTGCAGTGACCAGACGTAGCAAATTGGAAACATGTGTCACATCCAGCCACTAATTATAGCGCTACAGCCGCCACTGACGCACTCAAAGATGTGTTAGGAGTGACAGAGGGTGAAAAGGGAAAGGGGGCACCCATGGGTGTAGCAGAGGATGCCTCAGACCCTGCCAACTGATTAATCCTTGGAACACACGATAAGGCTGACGTAAGTTACAGTAAAATATAGTATCAGAAAACGCTTACAGTCATCAAGTGCTGCATCCACCCTTTTATTGACTGCTCCATCAGTTGGAATGACTGCGGCCCGGCAGAAAGAAAAGAGACAGAGTTGTAGAGGGAGGAATATAAACAGAGACAGGTGCCAGAAGGTGAATGAGAAACAGAAGGAGCAGCAGGGAGAGCAGAGTGGGGGTAGAGACAGTCCTAACCCTAAGTAAATCAATACCAGTTAAGTCTCAAGTGCCAATACAGGTTCTGCTTGAGGAAGAGAGAACTGAACCAGAACGATCACCTTGGGAAGAGCTTCCCCCCTCAGACATACATTATCCTTATCTCAGCATCTCCTATTATCGGCCTTACACGGCCGCCCTAATGAAAGATCGAATCTTACATTACTGCTCAGGAGTTTCGGGGACGGTTGAAGCCGAGTGGGTGCTGGGTCGGCAGGTGACCCACAGACAGACAGACACACACACACACACACACACACACACACACACACACACACACACACACAGGGGATCCAAGACTATACGTCACATTGGTAGGCCACACACACACACACACACACACACACACACACACACACACACACACAAATGAATTCAAGTAGAGAGAATGTTGGCTTTGGTCACTCCTCTGATCACAGCATATGGAGTTTTGTAGTTTTTGGCCCGTTTGCAAGTTTGATTTCAGCGTCTGTTCTTAAGGCCAAAACCTCTCATTCACCCCTCCCTTCGCACTCAATCTCTCCCTTCCTCTTTTTCTCTCTTTCCATACTTTAGTAAACGGCTGTAGATTATTGTAAACGGCTGCTGAGGGTGGGCGCCTCTCCGCTCGGCGCTCCGCTCGCGGTGACTTGTAATACAACTATTCCCCCTAAGATCCACATTAAAATTTAATCCCCCCTTCCCGTTTCTCAATAATTCATTAATCGCCGGCTAATTGGCGCCGGATAAAAGACTAGCTAACTAGGCTAAGTGTTTCAAGTACAAAAAACCCAGAGAAAAGACTCCCCCCCCAAAAAAAAAAAATCACTGGAAATCTTCTTGGCGAGGGCATTCTGGGACTGAGTGCAGAGAGTGGAATAAGTGTTAGTGGGTCAAACAGGGTGTCATATCAAAGGAGCAGCATTCCAACACCCGTTTATTGATCATTTGAATGTTCGATCCACACCCGGTTTCATCCCCGTAAACAACCACCCGTAGGTTTCCCGTTCATGAATAATGCATACATGCACTGAGGCTTTTCTGGGCTGTGTGGATAAGTAAGCAGGAGCCTAGTAAGCCTACATGCATCCTTAGGCTAAATGATTACAGAATATCCACTGGGTAGGTTTTTTTTTAATTTTAGGAGTGAGGGAGTGTAAAAACAAGAGAGGGGATGTAATGGAGAGAACAATATGAACCATATTGCTCAAGCCGCCTGTTAAAGCAGGCAACGGCTCCCCCTTCTCCCCTCTCCCTTTTTCTCTTCCTACCTCCCTCTCCCTTGGTGAAAAAGAGGAGTGTGTGTAAGTTTACGAGCTGAGAGCAACAGGAGCTGTGAAAGGAGGTTTCAGCTGATGTGGCAGAATGGAAAGGCCAGGGGAGGGAGAAGGGAGCCGATCCGGCCAGAGGCTCGAATCCTTTCCTTTCTTTCTTTCTTTCTTTCTTTCTTTCTTTCTTTGGGGCGTTGCAGGCAGGCAGATGGACGCACAGGTACGCAGTCGGACTGTGAAAATACAGACATGCGAGCAGATAGATCTATTGAAGCCGACACGCTCCCAACAGATGCCGGCACACATGCACATAAATGACCCTCAGGGGGCCCGACCTCCCCTCCCATCTATGTCGGACACGTGTGTAAAGAGTGTGTGGTCCTAATGTATCTCCTTCGTTGCATGTGCAAGTGAGCATTAAACACACGCTGCCACCAATGAGACGGTAAACACAGGAGGGCAGATGTGCGCACACACCCATACACGTAAACGCACACATACAGGAGAGGTGAGGAAATTGGCAGGCGTCACGGACTGTTGTTCCACTCGGAATTCATTCATTATTTTATCACTCGATTATAAGTTTATTTGGCAGGGGCAGTGCACATTCATCAACATCATAACAGCTATAAAGCGGTGTTGTAAATATGCTGGGGTTAGCTAAAGAACTAATTTACTTCCCCAGTCCCTGGGGCTTTAGAAGTGACTTTGGGATTTTGGTAATTGTTAAAAGTGCTGATGATTAGGATGAATGAGATTAAAAGCGTGTGGCTGGCTGAGCTAGTTCTGAACATTGGAACACATGCAGAAACAAGCAACTTTTTTCCCTGGAAACATGTTCATGCGCACAAACCCACACACATCCACAATGGTAGTAATGGTAACAGTAATCCAGGCCGTAGGTCTGAAGGGGTCACATGTGTCCCAGCATCACTGGGCAGATTGCCCTGGGTGGCTGAACCCCGAGCCCCTTAGCAAAGCCAGCCAACACACACACACACATACACACACACACACTGGCCTCTCATTAGCTTGCTTCACAGCACACCCTGCCTAAGCAGGATCATCCAATCCTCCTGGCAGCATTTGGACTGGGCCAGGTCAATCCTCCTCCTCCCGGGTGACACAGAGAAGCGGACTTGTGGGATGAGAAGCCAGTATGAAAGTGTGCGTGGACTTTGTAGGCCAGAGGGGGTTTGCAACGTAGAGGCAACCTCTGTCACACTCTTCATCACCTTCTCTATCCTTTCTTTTACTCACGTTCCAGTCTCTTAGCTCTTAGCCCCCCGCCCCCCTCTTCTGCCATCCCTCCACCCTCCCCTCCTTGCTCGTCAGTTTTGTTGAGGCTCAGTATCACGAGACTCCCAGCTCTGCTGTGGCTTCGGCATCATTCCAGATAAACAGGGGATAGCAGCGGGAGGGAGTTGACGCTGTTGTCATTTCATGTGTGTGTGGATTCTGGTTTGTGACAGGAGGATGTGCTGGCATGTGTGTGCTTGTGCCATGAATACTAAATTGTGTGTTAAGATCTCCAAGCTCTAAGCTGTTCTGATGCATGCCATGTGCGCTTGAATTGCAAAAAGTCTCCTTCTGATAGTCTTTCTGTCTGTAATTCAGCCCTGTTTTCTCCAAACAAATGAAAAAATCTCTCTACAGCGCAATGGGATCAACTTCTTCAAGTATTTTCTTGAAGTCAATTAAGTTGAAACTTTCTTGACTCTGTTCTTTTTGCAAGATGCAAACTCTTTCTTGAAAAAGGTTGATTTTCATTGGGAAACAAGTTGAAATAGTCCCAGTTTGGTCAGATTTTTTAGAAGAAAATAAGGATTTAAGCAGATCTTTAAGATGGAAATTATATGATTAAATGGAGATTTCTTTGCTTTGCATGTGTTTGTGTGTGTTAGGTCTTTTCTCATCTGCTCTCCTCTCAAGCAATACCGAGGTGCAGTCCTGTTTTGCATAGCACTACACGTGATTATGCAGGACTTGTAAAATGCAAAACAGAAGACAAATGTGTTGTCCTCTTATCTGCAAATTACTCGCGAAGCAGCCAAAGTTCATTCCAGTCTCAGCTTTTACGTCCCGTCACTTTCATCAGCCCTGAAACTCCATCACTCTCCTTTTCGCCGTCTGCCAGTGGACGTCAGCGCGACGCTTTGATTGGACGCCGGCCCGAAAAGATTTTGTAACTGAATGTTAGAGAGTGTGTGCGTCTACACAAGAGAGACAAATGAGCGGGTTTGCTGGTGGACAGCTGTGCCTTGTCACAGCTGAAGTTTTGGCAAACATCTTGGAACGATATGAGCGAGAGGGCAGAAATAGAAGAAGTGGGTGTTGTCAGGGTGAGATGAGGGAAAGATAGAGGAGACAGGAGGAGAGCTGGCAGGGTCAGGGAGGGGAAACAAAAAGCATGAACGACAGTGAGGGAAGGCAAGTTAGGAGAGAGATGGATGGTTTGGGAGCACGGCCGGGTTTGACAGTGGTACCGGCTGATGTGACACAGACCAGACAGGGAGAGTGACTGATGATCTATAGGTCACCGCCATGACTAGCTGCTTCCTGCTCGCATACAACCGAGCCGGCCCCTCATTCCTCATTACTGACACGTCCCATAATATTTATCCCTGTGAAGTCCAGCGTGAAACCTGGTAAGCTTTAAAGGAATTCATTGACTTTTTGGGCAGAATGAGCTCTTTGATCAACTTGCCGTGGAGCCACGAAGAGACTGGCAGCTGTTTCCCTTCTCTGTATTTACTACAGTTCATGCGATCAGATGAGATGCCGAAAACGCACACACACACACACACACACACACACACACACACTAGTCTGCGCTTAAACTTCACACACTGTATGCAGCATTCAAAGAGGCAGAAATGATGCCAAATGCCTCGTAGCAGACCAGTGTGTTGTTAGACTTAATTTGCCAAAAGCAAAATCACTTCCTTTTAAAAGAAAGCTCTACATTTCCACTGTATAATCAATATTTGAAGTTCATTGCACTCCAGGATGAAGCGTCGTAATTTACATGTATCGGTGAACCCACCTTTCCTGGCCTACTATTACTTCAGTTTCGGATTTTCTGCATTTCATACAAGAATGTGTTGAAAAAGAGGGATGATAATTTAGTACAAGACACCAAGTTTTTCCAAGTGTGTGCTTCTAATTCAAAAGTCAACTTTTATTCTGGACTATTGAGGCTGCAGTCAAACGGCTCTGCCTCGTCTTTGATGGATTTCATCCTGTGCAATGGTTGGTGATTCTCCCAAATACACTCCCAAAACCTGATGTTTTTTGCTAGGATGCTTTCCTTTTTATTTGTAGTCAATTGTATCTTTAAGTCATGTCAGGAATAACAAAAATACACCGTCAAACAATGAAATGGACCTAGAAATGCAAGGCACACAGCCGGTAGCTCCTTGTGTAAGTGATGAAGTGGTTACAGGTGGCGTTTTCTTTAAATATCTCATTTTGCATTTATATTTTTGGCATAAGAAGCTGTTATCCAGAGATTTGCAGAAACACACAGAGCCGCAAAAAGTAAGCATACATGAATCACTCTGCCTGCAAGGAGCCTGGTAACAAGACAGAGAAACTATTCACCGCTCAAGTACAAAACGATAGCGTTGCTTTTATTTGCGTGGGGGCTGGTCGGAGGGTGGTGTGGATCCTCCTGGCTGCTGCAGTAGATGTTTGGTCTCTTGTGTGGGAGATGTGGAGGACTATTACTCCAAAGCATCTTAGCTTTAAGATAATCTTTACCCGTTGACTTACAATGGGTCAGCGATGATCCTCATGCTAAGAGGCTTTGGTGGGGAACCCTGTCCTGCTCTGCCCCGCTGCAATAACACCCAGTCATCTTGAAACTTGGCTCGCTAATAAACAAACACATTTATTAGCCCATATGAGCACAGGCCTACTGCTCTACCTCAGATCTTTTGTAATATTCTCCATCACTAACTCCCAGCACCTTGATTATTTTTCCAGGCTTCACGCTTTCTTCTCCTCAGATGTGTGTGTGTGTGAGTGAGTGAGTGCGTGCACATATGCATAGTTCTAATTAGGAGGTAAAAGACCGTACAGTGAGCGTAGTCCATCTGGCTTTGGCATTAGCCCATCATTCTTACAGTCTATGGGGAAACTGACCTTGGCTAGCTGTGCAGGGAAAAATCACGCTCCATTTCCTGGGTTCTGCATTGGATATAATTTAAGTAGGATTGATGTTTTAAAGATGCAAGATTAAGATGGAAATGAAAGATTAAGATTAATTCTTGAGTTTTGGATGCTGAAGGTTTGGGCTTCGTGGGGGGGGGGCTGCTCTCAGTTTGCAGAGATCACATACTGAGATGGATGGTAGCTTAAGCAAGTGTTTCTCTTTAAATTGCTTTTATGATTTAAACACTTCTCTCTTGTAGTTGACCACGGGACATTTTTGTCTCAATGTTCGTACGTTTCACTGATGTTGAGAATAGAAAAGAAACTTCGAAGGCAACAGCTTTCACAATATATATTAATTTCAGTCTCAACATTACCCTCCGATTTATTATTCTCTTAAAGGAAATATGCTTATTCACTTTCTTGTCAATAGTTAAATGAGAAGATCAATAGCACTCTAATGTTTTTGCATTAGGCATGAAACTGGAACCAGGAGGTAATGAGCTTTGCACAGACTGGAAGCGTAGGGTAACAGCTAGTCTGGTTAAAATCTCCCCTGAACCTCAGCAGTTAACACGTTGTATCCTGTTATCCTGGCATTAACAGCAATGGAATTTGTGTACTTGCATATGCTTAGCTACACAGGCCTACTTAATGTCATTGTTTCGTCAATTAGAAAGTAAGAGTTTACTATTAAAATCCCATTAAAGCTTCACAACATTTAGTCGATTTTCACCTTTAGCTTACGGAGCTTTGCTAAACACTACTACTGTGGCCAGAGAAGAGTTATGAGGTTGAAAGTCAGCAAAATGAACTCCCTTACACACAATATCTATCTAAAGTGTGCGAACATAAGCTAACATGAGCCGACATAAGCTAATGGTCATATCAGAGTGAATAAAGCTGTAGCAGCTAAGCCTGTGTGCTGAGTGTGTTTAAATATCAAGAATGGATTTAGTTGCTAATGAATTTTCATTAGTAATAATAAGAATGTGCTATGTTTTACTTTAAAGTGACACCATCTTCTGAGTTTCTGAACCTCTTTGATACCTTCATCGGATAAACTCAAAAATGCATGGTTGTCAAACTAAAACGAGGCCGGTTCTCCCTCTTCCTGAAAGGCGGACCTTTTGCCGATAAAAGTATTTCAACCTGAAGC
This sequence comes from Dicentrarchus labrax, assembly GCF_905237075.1. Classification (NCBI taxonomy): domain Eukaryota; kingdom Metazoa; phylum Chordata; class Actinopteri; family Moronidae; genus Dicentrarchus; species Dicentrarchus labrax. The sequence continues at coordinate 6,451,094 of NW_026136717.1, forward strand.
GATGATTTAAGGCCAAGTACAACTAGCTGACTGCCTCCAAATGTTCTTTTTTTCGGAGCATATGGAGTGCAGAGCAGTGCTTTGTTGTCTAGGACAAGTAACTCTAACAAGATCCATCTTGTATAGAAAGAGCGGAGAAGTGGATTGTTGTTGCCTCGTCCACATGGCATCATCTGATACCCCGGCACTGGATATAATACACGACTCAGAGCTGCTTTTTAGCGGTTTTACCCTCCTCTACTCTCTCTCTCTCTCTCTCTCTCTCTTGCCTTTGTCCTCATGTCTTGCAGCGTTCGTATACACTGGCATACACACAGCCAGGCATGCATGCACACAGTGGAGAGCTTGTATACACACACACACACACACACACACACACACACACACACACACACACACACACACACACACATACACACATACACATACTCATGCATGCACAGATGAAAAATGTTATTGCTCTCGGTGCTGGAAAAAGTCCAAGTGGAGGGGTTGAGTTTCTTCAGAGGTACACTCCAACTCCCCCCCACCCACCCACCCACCCGCACCCTGTCTCTCTCCGTCAGTAGCATATCTCTCACTCCTTCCTTCTACTTCTCTTTCTCTACTCTCTCACTCTCCCTCCTTCACTTCACCCTCCTCCCTCTGCTCCCTGTGAACAAAAGAGACACCCCCCCCACACACACACACACCTCCACCCCCCCCCCCCGAGCGCTTCCACTGAAAGCCCTCACACACACTCTGCTCTCCGGCTTCGCACTCTCCCACACGCACTCTTACCCCTCTCGTCGTCTGTAAAACCAGTCCACTTCTCCGCACTAATCCCCCCTTCTCTTTTGTCTTTTCTTTCACTTTCTCTCTCGTGGCCCAGCTCACCACCAGTGTACATTTCCATCTCTACATATCAAGCCATTATCATGTTACAGCTATTGGCAGACAGTAAAATTTATTTCCTCTTTTTTTTTTTTTTTTGGTTTGAATTGCTCTCATCTTTTTAGCTTCTTTTTCTCCCTTTTCTCCCCCACTCTGGTCCTTTATGTTTCTCTTCTTCTTTGTGGGTGGTTTTTTGATGTACAGTGTCTGTTTCTCCTCATTCGCTCATCACCGTCAAGCAGTAAATAGGTCCTCTGTGAAGACAGGATGAATAATCATGATTGCCTATCACTGCGGTGTCAAAGTAATTTGGGAGTAACTGTGAGCCAGAGCTCGGCCTCTCTCTCTCTCTCCACACACACACACACACACACACACACACACACACACACACACACACACACACAAGCGTAAGTACCACTCCCTCAACATTCTCTGGAAATCAGGAAGCCATTCCCTCATTAGCTATCCCGTCTTCTAACCTCCCTTCCAAAAATCTTTCTGTCTTTCTTTCTTCCTTTTTCTTTATCAGTCTTGCTCTCCATTGGAGTGCAGCTGTATTGCAGGTCCCCAGCCACAGGAGGGGAAAAAAACAGATGGAGCGCCCTCCTTTCTTCTTTTCTTTCATCCTTCCTTTCTTTCTTCCCTCTCTCCCTCCTTCCCCACAAAGAAAAATCAAGCCAGAAGAATGCTGGTGCGCAGGGGGGGCGAAGGAGAGATGGGACAAAAGCCTTCCTTTTCGACAGTCTCTCTCTTGTGCTCTTTGGTTTTCAGTTGATGGATGGGTGGCACGGCTGTGGGTCACTGTGCCGAACATGTGCAGTCCTGTACCTCGTGCGCGGGTGTATGTGCATGCGTATCCGCGTGTAATGCTGATTTCCGTTACGTGGCCCTGATAACTCTCTGGCAGTATGGTCCTGGGCTTTGAAAAGTATGTGCTAGCTAACACACACAGCTGCTGTGGTGTTTGTGTTTGGTTCCCCATTTTGTGTGTTTCAGTAAAGCCACTGGTCCCAGTTAGGCCTAGCCCATCTGGAGCCTCAGTCCTGGGTGGCCGTTATATATGTGTGTGGCGTGTGTGTACACAGCTGAGCGTTGCAACAAGTCCAGTCTCTGAGGTGTGTATTCTGGCGCTTGGTTAATCATACACATTATCTGATTTCTTAAAGCCTTAGTTTAGCTGCTCCAGAGCGGCCAAACAATGCCACTATCGTGCACAAGTGCCATAATTCAACTGTATTTTTTTATGTTATCTGCTTTTAATCAAAACCTTTGCTTTCTCCTTATGTTTCTTCTTAAACGTAATCACTCTTGTGATGGGCGAGCTAACTCTATTATGGTGGTACTTAGCTAGAACAAAAGAATTCACTCAAGGTCTTGTTTAAGTGCTTCTGTACCCTCATGATGCCCTTGCATGCTGAATAGAGCGAGTTTTATGGGTGTGTGTGTGTGTATGTGTGCCTGCCTGTGTGTGATTGTGTGGATGTCAGGCATGCGTCATGCGTGGGTGCGTGCGCTTGTGTACATGCCCTGCGTGGGTTTGTGTACACCCCGCACCCCTCCACCACCACCACCCCCTGCTGCTTACCCTCCCCTCCATTGCTGCATTAAGCTTTATTTGCAAAACAACACAATCATGTGAGACAAAGTCAGGGTTTCTGGGCGAGCGTGAAAAGAGAGGGCGAAAACAACAGAAACTGGCCTGTACCACTTGACCCTGTTGAGGGGGGGGAGGTGAGGTGGTGATGAGGTGGTGTGAAGGGTGGGGGGGTTGTAAGCCAGGGGAGAGATAATCCCTCCAGTCATGGCGGCCCCCGTGTGCTCGGGCTCTAACGTGGCGCGCTGGCCTGTCAATCACTCAACAAAGCTGTCTGTAAGGGGATTATGAATCCACGGACCCTCCCTCCTCTCCCTCACCCATCTCTTTTTCTCCTCCCCATTGCCTTTTTTCCCCTCTCTTCTTCTCTCCATTCACCCCCCCCTCCCCCCTTTCTCCGAGGCCATCTCTTGCATCCCGTGGTTTTCCACCTTCAAACCTGCCTGTCAGTCCCCTTGTCCACTGTCCTCCTCACAACAAAGTGTGTCTTTTTCCCAGCACACATTTTGCTTTGCTGTCTGAAGCTTAGTTTATCTTCAGCTTTCCATCCGTCCTCCCTCTGTCCTCCATAAGCCCTGTTTCTCTCTCTCTAAAGCCCTTCCCGTTCTTTCTCTATCTCTTCGTCCCACCCGGGCGTCATTGCTCACCTAGACAAGAGACAGGTGTTTGTCTGTGTGTGTGTGTGTGTGTGTGTGTGTGTGTGTGTCTTTAGGAGGTGACAGGTGTCCTAGACTCAGACTGAGAAAATCAGCCCTGCACCTACGCACAAAAGAAAGAACAATTATGGTTATCCTTCACTTATGTATTTTGCCTGTTTTTTTTTAAATCTGCTCCACAAGGAAAATATGCCAAAGAGAGATGGTAGCATTTCACAAGATGCACAAGTACAATTCGATACAAAAAGCACCTACTTTTTTGCATGCAAACCTTGATTCACACCTTTTCGTGGCCTGTGCACCCTCAAAACACTCATGCACCAAGCTGACGTCTGGCTAAATGTCACCTCGCCTATAAATGTGATGAATAGCTCGCAGTCCTATCTTATCTCTCGGTCCTTAACCATGCTGTCTTAAACCCAACCGCTGCTTGCATCGGCTCCTGCAGGTGGTGACAGAAGCCCCTCCTCCCTCAGTCACCCTCCATTTAACTCCACGTTTTCCCTCATGGACTATCTCTCCATCTATCCGTCTGTTAAATGTCTATTTAGCTTCAGCGTCTGTCAGTGCTTGGACTAGCTTTCACTCTTCACCTCCTTTAACCGGTTTTCCCACCTGTGGTCCTGTTTTATCCCTCCTTTTTGTTTTTAACTTCACTCTCTATTTTGCATGTTCTCTCCCTCTTTCTCTGTTTCTCTGCTCGCTGATAATCTGACCGGTTTGGCGAGTAGGTCACGTTAACTGATTAATCTTCCCCAGTCCAATGAGTAATCTCCTTGCTTTTAGTCCAACATCCAGCAGTTGGCCAATGCATCGGAGAAATGTGGATTTTGTCTTTTGGTTAGTAGTGAAAAAAGAGATTGAAGGGTCAAGGTTTTTAGAGATTCACAGCAAGTTTTAATTAAAGTTCAGTTTAATTTCAGGTCGGTATTAAGGGCTCCCATTTTTAGGTCAGTTGTTATTTCTCTTGAAGGTTTAGTTTTTTCACCTCTTTTTAATGTAAGTTTTAGTATTCCGAAGGTATTTCTGTATGTTAAGGCCTATGTAAAAACAGTATAGTCAATTCTTTTTCCTTTTCTCTCTGTATTTTGGGAAAAAAATGCATTTTCATTCTTTTATTTAATTTATAAAGGGGGCAAAAGTATTGCATTCTTGATATTTGATTTACTTTTTTTCCTCCCATAATTTAAAATCTCATTTCGGTTTATCCAGAAGTGTTTTTCATGGCTGGATTTAGACTTCTTGTTAACAATAATAACCCTGAAGGAGACTATGATGCAAAGAGACTTCAATTTAAAAAAAAAGAAAAAGACCCCAACAAATTGGTAGCGAGATGCTGAGATTTAACAACCATTCATTTCACCATTAAGCGAGCGAGATTCGAATACGAGGAAGAGTGAGAGTGAGGGGAGACAAGGGGGAGAGAGACTTAATGTGGGTGACAGGGTTGTTATCTAGCAGGCGGCTGATGGTTTTAACAGCTGTATTATCTCATGTATCCTATATTGGATTAAGCTTCATTCTCTCACACGTGTCGCACTCTGATTGATGCTCTGATTAAAGACATCCACTGGCATGCAGAGACAGAGGGAGGGAGAAAAATTGGAAGGGTGAGGAAGGTAGAGAGGAAAGGGAAAAAGAGGGTGAGGAGCGGTGCTTGAACTGGGCCAGTGCCCACTGATATGGAGTACCGGCTAAGTACTAATGGATGCACATAGGTACTCAGTGCTGTTACTGTAATGCAGCTTTTCGGATGTGCTGACCAAATGGTGCTGAATGTGTACATATCTTGTTGTGTAGACCTTATTTTATTCATGAGCAGCACCGCCAGTGAAGCTCTGTTAACTCTGGGACAAATACCACACTGCATTTCCTATGGATGCCTCACAATCGAAGTCTCCCACCAGTGCCCTGGTGTAAAATCTTTCATGTGGAGCAGTAGCAGCAGTAGGAAATGTTCAGTTTGCATTAGCAGTAACTTAACACAGCTTCCATACGGATGTAAAGCTGTCGGTAAACAGTAACATAAGGCCGATTGCTGAAGTTCGAGGCAATCTGAATCTTTTTCTTTAGTCATCAGGAGAGCCGCACACGTGTTGAGCCATCAGTTTAGCGCTAGACACAGCTTGTTTCAGGGGGAGATTGTCACAGGGTTGGTCAGCCAGGCTACCAAACAGGACCACAACAGCTTCCGCCTGTAGTTGGAAATGCTCGCTCACGCTTACGGCTTGGCACGCTTTGGTGCAATAAAAAGTGGGCTAACCTGTGCCCGTGGAAACGCAGCACGAGTGTCGGCCAAAATTGGCTCGCTTCCTGCCCAAACAAGCCACGAGAGGTGAAAGGCGAGAGGTGAGACGAGGTGTGAGGTACAATATGTGGTCTAGCTGCTGGATAAAAGCTCAGATTTCTGCCAGCGCCTCCAAAATCCTCTGGCCATAAATAGTATGTACAGAGCCCAGCAGGTAATCTGTGCATATAAAGTACTACTAGTGTTTTGTGTTATGAATTCACAGTTTATACCCTAAAATAAATAACTATTTTCATAATTCACTACATGGGCATGCTATTCAGGCAGCTGGTTAAGAGTACTGGCAGCTCTTTTTTCTTTTCTTTTTTTACTCCAGTTCAAGCACTGATGAAGAGCAAAGACATAGGAGAGATGAAGGGAGAGCGAGAGGGGGGAGAAAAGAGGGTTAAGAATAAAAAAGAGAAAGAAGTAGAAAGGTAAAAGATGAGAATGTGTCATACCTCTTATTAGAAACTGTGACTCTGATCTATTTGGTCTCATCTCACACCTCCAGCTTTGCACGTCACTCTCTCTCTCATTTCTTTTCTTACCCACTCTTTCTCTCTCTCTCTCTCCCCCCTCTTCTCTCCTTACGTCTCTCTCCCATCCTCTCGCTCTCTCTTCCTCCGCTTTCCCTTTGTCGCACGCTTGTATCTATCTCTCACTATTTCTCACTCTTTCGCTCTTTCATACCCTGCAGTCTCTCACCAGCAAAAAACTTCTCATGCTCAGTTTGGTGTGCAGCCTGTCAAGCTTGCTTTGAATACACACACACACACACTCACATACACACACACACACACACACACACACACCAGCATATACTCCTATAACTCTAGCATACAGCCAAGGGAATAATAGAATCAAGGAATACTCTGAGATAAAGCGGAGAAGGGGGGCGAATAAAAGGATAAAGCAGACTGAGAGGGATAGAGAGCCTCATATTATTAATTTAGCTGGAGACAGAGAAAGAGAGGGAATTTCTTTCAATCCCTCCCCCTACACCGCTGCTTCCATAGAGCTCTATAGTTGCACACAATGGAGAGATTGGAGCAGGATGGGGGGGGACAGAGAGGTAGAGATAATCCATCCTGCTGTATAAACCATGGAGTTAACTGTTTCATAGCACCGGCTTTTATTCCTCCGTCATCACGCCCCTCGATCTAATTTCCGTCTATCCTTTCTTTGCTGTCTTTCCTTCACTTCAACTCTTATCTTTTCTTCTTCTTCTCCCTCTTCATCTCCATCCTTCCATCCCTCCCGTTGCTCCTCCATCTACCTCTCTGTGGGCTCTCCCCGTAATCCTCCAACATTTCTTCCAGACCTATAGACTAGAAATAAACCTGCCCACACCCAGCCGTGTGTGTGTGTGTGTGTGTGTGTGTGTGTGTGTGTGTGTGTGTGTGTGTGTGTGTGTGTGTGTGTGTGTGTGTGTGTGTGTGTGTGTGTGTGTGTGTGTGTGTGTGTGTGTGTGTGTGTGTGTGTGTGTGTGTGTGTGTGTGTGTGTGTGTGTGCGTTTCTGCGCACGTGCGTGCGTGCGTTTCTGCGCACACACGGCTCTTTGTGTCCTATATGCATACATCAAATGCCAGTGTATGATTTCCGTGTATGGTTGAGAGTGTATGTTCGCAGTTGGCAGCCCACTTGCCCGTCGAATTTGGCAGAATATCTCCTCATCTGGCACAGGAAGAAGGGAGGGCGTCCCATAGCGAGGGATTACACCGACTTACACACACACACATACACACATTTATTGGCACATATTTGCACATTAAGAAATGCAAAGCCCCATGCTTTCAGCCACACACGGGCTCATTTGGGGGTGGCTTGCTCATTCAGACACTGGGGTATCAGTTCCTCTAAATTTATTAGCAAGTATTATGAGTTGAAAAAGTTTCAAGAGAAGTTCAGTCCTTCAAAAGGGAAATATGAACCCACAAAAGGTGCTGTACATCACTCCTTGAGGCTTAATACATTGGAGAAAGAGTAAATATTTTTATCCACATGCAGAGAGAAGTCGACACTTCTTTATGTTGCTATAAACCGAGCTGTCTCGGCAGGATGCGTCTGGGGTTGTGAAGCAGCTTTCTAGCCTCCCTGCCCAACAAGAAGTGAAATGCCAATGAAATGCATTTCTGTAATGGGCCTGCTGACAGTGCAGCAGCTACAAGCACCGGGAGGAAATAGTCTCCAGAAGCCTGTTACTGTAAAGTGTTTCTTTGTCTCGGAAGAGAGATGGAGGGAGCTTGTGGGAGGAGGGCTGGAGGGAGGGGAGGGGTGGGGGCTAGACCAGGCCCTTTGTATGAACCTGATTGATAGGTGTGTCTGACCTTTAGCACCTCTTGAGAAATCCAACAAGTCATTCTCTCACCTTATATTTAGTCCCCTCTGTATCAGCTACACACACACACACACACACACACACACACACACACACACACAAACTTTCAGACAGGCCCTGGATGGAAACCTAATTCTGTCTTTTCTCTTTTCTTTCTCTCCTTTTCAAAAACCTCCCAATTACAGCCACTCCATTTTTCCACCTCCCTTCCTCTCTCCCTCTCCCCCTCCCTCCTTTCTTAACGAGCAATCTCGTTAATGTCACAGTGCCTCTCTCTCTCTCTCTCTCTCTCTCTCTCTCTCTCTCTCTCTCTCTCTCTCTCATTCTTTTTCTCCATTCAGGCTTTTGCCCAATAGAGAGAAAGTGTGTGAGAGAGAGAAGAGAGAGAGATATGAAGAAGTAGAGATGGAGAAATCAGAGCTCTGCTGAAAGAACAAGTGCTGGATGAGAGAGGCTGAGGGAAGGCAGGGTGTGGGCAGAGAGAAGCCAGAGCCTCTATAATAATGGCCAGACAAGTGTGTGAGATTACTGCCCTGGTTTCAGGGGGGACATAATTATACGCTGCACAGGCTGTCAGAAAGAATGAGATGAGGGGGGCTGTATTTAGTGATGCACCAGTGAGAGATTGGTGAGGCGAGGGCGATGACTAAATCTGCACAGCTTGTGCAGTTCCAGACCTGGTGTGTGTATGTGTGTATGTGTGTGTGTGTATGTTCGCGGGATGAGTAATGTTAAGCCATTGAAAGTTGTAAATTATTCAGAGGCTTCATGCATGGAAACATTATAATTCCATGTCTGAGTGTGAATTACCCTCCACTTTACCCCCAGGCACATATCTCACTCTAGCCCAAGGCCTCATGGGAGATTAAAGGGAGTAAATACTATGGAGGCTGGACCAGCATATCAACCACATGGAGTGGCCAGCAGGATGTGGCACCTCAACTATGCTCTGAATGGAGTCGGTTTGGATCCAGCTTGTGACCTCTGTCTGCTCCCTATATGCTCTATAACCAGGAAGACATGACCAAACTCAAACCAGGCCCTGCTGGTGATTGGTGTTGGGTGGTTAAAGCAAGATGTTTCCAATTCATCCAGTTCAATTACTGCCTTATCTACACACTGGGGTGTTATTTACTGTCTGTGCCTCTCCTCGGCATCTTCCTTATTCTGACTCCTTTAGTGGGCGATCTCCACTTAGAAATTTAGTGTAATGTTTGGATCTGTCATTGGTAATATCAGAAACCACAAATTGTTGACAGTTAATTCTGTGGATCATCTATTCAGCTCTGTTGTATTGGGCACTGATTCTGAAAAGGGATGTTGGATTTGAAATGCTTTTGAAATGCTGTGAACGTCTCAATAGAAATTTCAAAAGTTCATCTCCTTCAGGCGAGTCCCACAACACAATAAAAGCCCAAATAATGACGAAGCATCACCCCAAATATGCCGTCTTTGTTGTTGTGCTGCTGAATTCATGGCAAAATCCATGTGCAATTATGGTTTCTCTAACTACAGTCAACTTAAACTTTTAATGATAAATAATTAATGAAGCTATTGCTGTTGTGCCTCAAGTATAAGTGCTCACAGCCCCTTTCTCCCTTTGGAGATATCGTCATTATCATATCGATCCTGCTGCTGTACGATAGCTACAGGTAATTAATAAACTAAGATGAAAGAATCCTACAAACGGCTGTAAGCGGCAAACAAAACTTCAGTGGGCCTATTAACTTTGTGGCAAAGCCTGGGTTACATTCAGGGGCATTATTAGTGAGCCTCATTAATTTAACCTGTTACAGACTCTTCAGATTCTTACTGGCATTAAAAGCTGTATTTTTATGGCCATTTCAGTTTGTAATAGATGTGACATTGTAAAGCAAAGTGAATGAGGCACAACTCAACATTCATGAAAGGTGTCTTTTGCACTCTCTATAATGTTTTTTACGGACTGGTACGGACTGGTATTTGAGCGGAAATGGGGGGAAAAAGGTCTGATGATCTGATGGTAGAGAAAGCCTATTTGAGCTATATAACATTTTTCCACAAAGGAGTGTCTTTGAGGTTTCTTCTTATTTGATGTGAGATTTGTTCGGGCAGCACGAGAGTGCGAGACAGAGCCTGAGAGCTGGGGTCTCACACCGAGGCATCCATGGTTTACCGGTACCATTATAGGCAGCCAGGAGTATGCCAGTGCTAGTCAGTTACGATGTCTCTTCAAGCTAGCTGGGAATAATAATACATAATCTGTTTAAAGAACATTCTGTTTTTGTAGTATTATCTGCTGTCTCATAACTGTCTGAAAACCATGCCTCTTTTGTGAAGCAGTTGATACTCCAGAGCGGGGTTATTGTGGAGTGGATGATGCAACACAGCTAAAGAGCTAAGATAGATTTACATGTTTTTCTCCTGTCTCTGTTCTCTCAAGGGTCAGCACTATCAAAGCATTTTTTTAAAAAAGGTCAACAGTGCGAACTTCACCAAAGTTGAACTCTGAACACAAAAGATGCACATGGTTTTACTAGTAGTATACTCATGAGTTAATTTCACCTTTTTTAAAAACCTTCATGCATTTAATAGCTTATCATAGCAGCACAGCATATTGTACACTTATAAAGACATCTGTAAAATGGGGACCCAAGGTTGGTGGTGGATTTCTAGGTATTTCATTCAGCCTATTCCATGCTTTTGTAAAGCAGTTTTATGGCCATTCATTAGCGGCTGTGGAAATACATTCTGGGAAATGGACTGGTGCAAAGCAGTTACTTATGTTGACACGACAAGAGCAAATATGGGTTCACCAAAGATATAAATTACAACGTAAGACATTAAACATTAAACACCAGCCTGGTAATGGATAGTAGAATGTTCCTTTAATCTGCAGCTGGTGGTTCATCTTCATGCCCTCTTCCAACTGTATCGTCACATTAAAGCGTTTTCTCACAAGTCCATCTCCTGGCAGCTGACAGGAACTGAAGTTTGGTAGAAGCTGGGTTGCAGTTGGTTTGTAGGGTGTGTGTGGGTTGGGAAGTGTTGGGTGTGAGTGGGAGGTGAACTAGCATGCAGCATTAGTTCTGCTTGAGCTGATGTGTTAATTAGCCAGCCGGGTGCATAGATAATTAATGAGAATCATGATTAATGACTGTACAGTATGCATGGCTAAGGCGGAACGCAACTCACTGATAAGACGGAAGGAGGAGGAGGATCACTGGCTATTCACCCTCTGCTGAGTACCCGCCCGAGTGTGAGTGTGTGTGTGTGTGTGTGTATGTGTGTGTGTGTCTATGCAACATGTTTTTGTTTGTTTGTATGTGTATGTGTATGTGTATGTGTATGTGTGTGTGTGTGTGTGTGTGTGTGTGTGTGTGTGTGTGTGTGTGTGTGTGTGTGTGTGTGTTGCCAGGCACGGGCATTGATGCCAGTATGATTTAGCAGGCATGGCAGTCGGTAGGCCTAATAACAGACTGCAGCAGGTCAGGGGGGCATTTAACACTTCTAAACACACTGGTGGAGCTGCCCACTGATGCCAGATCAGAAGAAGACCTCACACACAGATCAACAGTGGACTGAAGGTTATTGTTAAGCATTCTTTAAAATGTTGATTTCTACTGGAAATAGGTTGAAACATTCTGACTGCAATGGCAGATGTTGTCGGTTTTCGAAAACAATAAGGTTCAAGGAACCAGTTTAGATGGAAATGACTTCATAAAATGCATATGATTTGGAAGTAGGAGCTAATTTTTATGAATTTGATTTAATGGAAATTTTAACCCCATGTGCTGATAATGTGATATGATCAAAAGCTCCAGAGCAGCAGCTAAATGGACCTTAAGATTGATGCTTTGAAAAATTCAGATCTAATATATGTCTCTGAGACATTTTGTCAATTATTTGTGCAATAATTTTGATAAGAAATTAATTCTTAAATCATTACTTATTAGGGAACATTAGTTGCTTTCAGTGTCTCAATTGTGAGGATTTTGGACTTTCTCTGTTTTGTGTGGCTGTAAATGTATTTTATGTTTGGGATTTGGACTGTTGGTTTGTTAAAATGAGCAATCTGAAGGTATCATCTTGATTTCTGAGAAATTGCAATAAGCATATTTTGACCTTTTATTGACTTAATATTAACCAACAATGAAATAATCTTTAATTGTAGCCCTACTAATATAATATCATAAAATGTCTGTGGGTCAACATTGAGTCCTTGTGGTCAGAGAAACTCTCCTTTGAAGTGGAGATCCCAGGTTGTCGAGGCCATAGAAAAATTTCCCACTGAGGAGATATCAAATATTACATTATGTAAGCTGATAACATAAACTGAGTTTGCATATTAACGGATTTTCTTTTAAATCTTATCTTAAATTCCTGGCCAGAGTGGGGTCAGACTAGGTGATTAAATGAAATTAATTTAGACTTAAACACTGCCCAGATAGCATTCTTATGATTCTTATTAAGTTTAGAGACTGAATTGAGTGGATCTTATAGATCAGTGAGTGAAGCACGGCAACCAGCACAGGTTTCAGTTTCCAGCTCTGCTCCATTAAGTAAGGATAATGAGATAAATGTGTATTTGGCGGATAGAAGTATCCACTAAATGGCAAACATGACAGTCAGAGATGAGGAAGAATGCGCCGAACAAACAAACAAATCAAGCCGCAACAGCGAATGTCCGCCCAGTGTTTATGTGCAATTTGTTCGCCATGAATACTAACCCGCCAGTGACATCACCGCCCGTGGCAAGAGGTGGTTTGACCACTGACCGCACGCACAATCCGGGGCTTGACCTCTCATTGGTGCAACCTGCAACTTATGATACAATCTCACCCAATGGGGCAGAGGCTGGGGAATAAGCTGGGAGGGGGGTCAGAGGGGCGACATACCACAGCTCGCCTGTGTGTGTGTGTGTGTGTGTGTGTGTGTGTGTGTGTGTGTGTGTGTGTTAATCTGCTTTGTCTGGCAGGATGCACCATCAGCACTCAAGCGTGACCCTTAACCTCTTACCCTCAAATAAGGGAGAATGGGGTATGGAGGCCCCCCCCCCCCACACACTCCCCCGAGACACCCAGTAACAGTGAGCGAGAGCATTTTAGATCCATGGCACGCAGGGGGAGAGGAACTATGTTTAAGGGTGTTTGTGTATTTGTGGCATGGAGAGAGAGATAGAGGGGGGTGGCAAAAAGCGAGATTGAGGAGGACGGAGATGAGCGAGTGAAGAGAAGGAGACATGAAGAACAGTGTGTAGTGTACTCTCTTCGCTCTCTTCGCTCTCCTCTCCCCTCTCTCTGATGAGGAGACAAATAGCTATTGTCATCTAAGAGATGCTGGAAAAAGCAGCTCACACTCACGCTTCCTTTGTCTTCCGGCTCGGTGTTTGAGAAGGGATGACAAAGGCCATTTTCATGCTCTGCGTCTATCTCTGTCACCCTCCTCCTCCTCCTCTTTCTCTCCTCTCACTTTTAAACCTCTGTCCTCCAGGCTGCCCTCCTCTCCTTTCTTTCCTCTCTCTCTCTCTCTCACGCTGAGCCTGCCATCTCTTTAGTCATGCCTTAGCCTTTTCCTTTCTTTTTAGTGCTTTCCCCCTGCTATGTCGCCGCGTCCTTGCCTTCAACCCTCCGCTTCTTCATCTCCCCACCTGTCCATCCGTCTTTCCTCACCTCACTTTCCCTCCGTTCGTCCTTTCACCTGCCACACTACTCTGCCAGGGGGTCGGCCCTAATTATTCCTCACTCATCTTTTTTTCCCATCTCTCCCTTCATTTTCTCCCCTATCACTCTCTGACACACACACACCTGTAACTCAGCACGACATCTCACAGTCTTTCATCCATCCTTCCTTCTGTTCATTACTCTCTCCTCCCTGTTTTGCATCTTTTTTTCCTTTTCCTCTCCAAATTTTTCAGCCTGTTTTCCACTCTTGCACAAACTTACGTAAGTGCTGAACTCGCCGTGTTTTTGTCTAATTCCACGTTTGCTCTCTTTTCTCGTCCTTGTTCTGTTTCTCCTCTCCGTATCTGATGTTGCACCTGTTTATGCGCCTGCTGCCTCTCTCTCCCTCTCGCCATCTTCCTCTCACTTCGAGCTGTCAATCAACAAGTCACCAAGGTTTCTTTTTTCTGCCAAGAACATAAACATGCACCCAATTTGAACCAGTTGCACTCAATCCAATTTCTCTCTTTGAGGAAAGGAGGGTGTTTCAATCCAGAGATTTGGGTGGCTGTAGAGGGAGATGTTTCGTGGAGAAGCAGATAGGAAAACTATTTCTCTTTCCTTTCTTCCACAGTCTCACTCTTTCCCTCTCTCATTGTCAGCCAATGGTCTCTCTGGAGTTCCCCCCGAAACAAAGGGAGGAATAAAACAGTATTTTTAGACCCTTTCATTTTTCATTACCATAATGATTTGGGCTTTGTAGAATCTTTTCATGTATATTTGACTGTGTGTGTGTTTGTGTTTGTGTGTGCTCAACAGGGTGTGCAGGGTGTCCTCTCTCTTGCTGCACTGCCGCTCTCCCCACTCGGGAGCCCAGAGGTTGAAAAAGACAGCATGCGCACTCACACACACACACACACACACACACACACACACACACACAAACTTCAAATCAGTCATACTCATCCCCAGCCGTGCCTCCTGTCTATTTATTCCTCGATTCATCCGATTCTTTATTTATTTTACACGCTGCTTCCTAATGCAAATAGGTTTGTCTGCTCCCTGCCGAACTGTGGGAGCAGCATGGGATCCGGAGTGTGTGTTTCTGTGTGTGTTTCTGTGTGTGTTTCTGTGTGTGTGTGTGTGCAAGTGAGTAAGTGAATCCGTGTGCATGTGGGAGGATGGGTGAGAGTTTATATGCGTGTGTGTGTGTTTGTGTGTGTGTGTGTGTGTGTGTGTCTGTGGGACCCAGTGAGTAATAGAGCCAAAGTCCTTATCTGTCACCAGAGAGCTGCCTGGCTCTCTCTCAGCTGTCAATCATCCAGCCCTAGAGACAAACACTCTGCTTCAAACACTATGAGAGGCAGAGAGAGAGAGAAGATGAGGGATGGATGAGGTAAAAAAGAGAGCAGGAGAGAGGCGGAGAGAGAAGGAGCTGAGAAGAGAAGGAGGGATAAGAAAAAGATGGCAAGAAAGAGGAGGAGTGCAGCAAGGGGAGGCAGGTGGGGAGGGACAGGAGGAGAGTGAAGGACAAAAGGATAGAAGTTGTGATAAAAGTGAGGGAGACGGAGGGAGGGGAGGGGAGGAGGTGTTATTTCAACGCCTCGGTTGTGTGTTCTTCAGGCCCCGCAGGTAAACGGGGAATGGAACTTTAAAACACTTCACCTGCATGAATTAGACAGGCCCCTTGAAAATACCCAGGCGACTTTTGAAAAAGCCACTCTTTAGAAAGTAAAGTGGGAGAGAAGTGGCGAGCTACGTGCACGGACGTGCTCAAGCACACACCCACACACAGCCGTGCACTCTCACACTCACACATATCACACACACACACACACACACACACACACTCTGGCAAAGCTATCAGCACTGAAATATTGCCATGACACACTTCAATATCCTGACGGGAGTGAATAGGATTTTTGATGACCTGGAGGCTTTCTCTTTCAGCATGTGTGTGTGTGTGTGTGTGTGTGTGTGTGTGTGTGTGTGTGTGTGTGTGTGTGTGCGTGTGTGATTGCACTTATGTGTGTCTGTTTGCAATTGAGGCAGCCGTCAGCTAGCCCTAGACCCTGCCTGTCCTACTTTCATGGCTGCATCCCTCCCTCCCTGACTGCTCGGACTCTCTGCTCATGCAGTGGGGCTAACTGTTGATTTTACCGCGGGGCTCCACAACCCCTGGGTCGAGCCGGGGCTGCCGCTCCAGCGCTTTCCCCTAAGCCCTTAAAGCTTCCTTCAGCCGAGAACGGGAGGAGGCGCTCGGGTGGGGGATGCTGGAGAGCCAAAGAGGAGGTTGGGGGTTGGGGGGGGAGCAGCAAAGGGTTTGAGCCCCAAATCGCTTCAAGATGCGTTCCACTGGAGTCGGAGTAGCTGAGAGTCTGGAGTCGGGTAGCGCTGCTCAGAGCCTGTGGGGAAACCGAATGGAAGCCAGGTTCCCATTTCCAATGGTGGATTAAGCACTGCTGCAGATACACAAGGCTGCTGTCGGGATACACATGGCAAACACACACATATCATTGGACTTATATCCTTATGAAGACCTTCTATGAAATGTAATTATCCCCTTACCATAAACTAACCTTATCCTTAACATAAGCATATAGCTATCTCTTATCTTGTCTGTGAACTTGTAATGAAAAGATAAATAATGTATAGTGAATTGGGAATGTGCTTATTTCCTTTCTTACGAGTCATCTCCCAGCTCTGCCTTCATATTTAAGGTAGAGACATGAGAGTGGTATCGATGTATTCATCTGACACTCAACATGAAAGCGAGTAAGCGTATATTTTCTCCAAACTGTCAAGCTGCTCTTTAAAGTAAAGATACAGTAGTACTAGTCTTTGTATTCAAACTTCCCGAACTTTACCTCAAACCTTAAATATCCCTCACAAAACAAAATCATCTAAATGTACAAAAATGTAGTGTTTAATGAATTAAGCTGTCATTATTTTTTATTTTATTTTATTTTCAAAAGACCCTCAAAACAGAACAATTACTGTTTTCAGATCCTGGTATCTTATTCCTCTGTGTCCCACATATACTGTCTTGCTACTGGAAATACACCAAATGTGTATTAATCCACAGTTAGAGAAATAGTTTTCAACAAATGCACCACTGAATAACGTTTGCTAAAGACTACAGTGCCCAGCTGCTTTAGGAAATTATTTAGCCTTTTAAAAAGAAACAAAACTACATATTTATGAATGTTGTCCTTCAGGAAACATCAGCCTTATGGTTTAAGGTAAGGTTCACACACAAATAAACCTGGATACACTGGCTGCCTGCTCTATGGATCACACACTCAGCAGCTTGGTAAAAAAAAAATTAGTAAGATATGTCCCAGGAGCCCTGCATTCTTGGTGGCCCCTAGGGGCCCCCTATGGATTACACCGCTCTCCTGACACCGTGGCCTGACTGAGCTTAAGCTGAGTCGCCCTGTAGCTAAAGTTTCAGACTCTCTGCACCCTGTGGCCTCTCCGGAGCAAAGTTGAGCCTGCACACACACAGACACACAACTGGCCCGCCCAGGTCACAGATGGGGAGAGGGGACCCTCAGGAGAACGCCTACATGCATGAATGCATGTGGATGCACTCAAACACACATAGAGAGAGCCTTGGATATGTAGGTGACCCACACTGTGGCGGGTCAGTGTCTCACCTCACTCCTTCACTCCCAGAGGGACGGCTCTTGGATGGTTCTCTCTCTCTCTCTCTCTCTCTCTGTGTGTGTGTGTGTGTGTGTGTGTGTGTGTGTGTGTGTGTGTGTGTGTGTGTGTGTGTGTGTGTGTGTGTGTGTGTGTGTGTGTGTGTGTGTGTGTGTGAGAAGCATAAAGAATGAGAATGAGAGCCACTGCATGCATTATAACCTTCATTCCTCCAGAGCCCTGGGTGACCTAATTAAATTAGTGAGGTGGTTTGAGGGAACGAGTTGAAGCTCAAAGACTTTTCACACAGCAGGCATAAACACCAGCTGCCTCTATCCATGTATGTGTGTGTATATATGTCATCATGAGCTATATACTTAAACACACTAAATACCTCACTGGGAGTTTTAAGGGGTCTGTATCATGTGTTTTTGTGTGTGTGTGTGTGTGTCTCATGGGTCTCCTTCAGCCTCTGTTCAGGGGTTCACATGCGTAGGTGTATCCATTTGTGAACTGGGGGGGCCCTCTCAATATCTTCCTCTCTCTCTCACACACACACACACACACACACACACACACACACACACACACAGAGCTGTCAGGACCTGCAGTGCTCTATCACCACACACCTCCACTAGACCACCTTAATGGGACCAATCCAGACTGCAGCAAATCATCCAGAGTACATGCTGAAAAACGGGGAAAGAGGGGGAGGGCAGGTGAGAGGAAAAGAGGAAGCAACAGAAGCAGGAAGAAATGGTGTTTAGAGGCGGTCTAGGGGTGAGGACAGGAAATGAAAGAGATGGGGAAATCTGTAGCTATGAGGAGGGACGTCAAAAGTATGATTTTAGGTTTGTATGATCCCCTAAGGACGGGTTTGCTTTCATTGTGGAACAGTTCCTTCCACTGTGGCTTTATGGCTGCTGGTTAGTGCATGTCATCATGCTCATTTACAGACGGAAGCATGAAATACTGCCAACGATAACCGACACTATTGAAAAATTACAAAATATTCCAGAAGAAAAACAGTGTGCCACAATTTAGCCTTCAACAGAAACGTAACAGGCAGCAGTTTTGATGATAGATTACATAAAGTGTAATGACACACTCTTGCTTGTTCCAGCATCTAAAATATTTCCTGTCATTGTAAATTAAATATATTGGGTTTTGGATCGTTGGTCTGACAGAATTGTCCATTTGAAGACTTTCCATTGGGCTCAGTGACATTTGGATTGGCATTTGTCAGTATATTGTGACA
Organism: Dicentrarchus labrax; assembly: GCF_905237075.1. Classification (NCBI taxonomy): domain Eukaryota; kingdom Metazoa; phylum Chordata; class Actinopteri; family Moronidae; genus Dicentrarchus; species Dicentrarchus labrax. The sequence continues at coordinate 6,469,393 of NW_026136717.1, forward strand.
TTTTATCGACAAAAGCATTAAAATACTCAACAGCTCGATCAATAATTAAAATAATCATTATTGATAGTTGCAGGCATGAGAGAAAGATCTTTGACTATTGATTGTGTATCTTTGCTGTCCAATGAAAAACATTTGTTTTTGGTGATTTTGCAGTCTTTCAGACGAGCAGAAAGATAGTCTTCCTTTAATGGGAATTTAAGCTAAATAAAACATTTAATGTGAAATATATTTCAAAAAGCTGAAAACAGAGCTGTTTTTAACCACTCATGAAAAGTTTATGCTTTGGAGATACAGGGTTTTCACAGAGAGCCTTTATTTAATCAGATCCCATCTCACAGAGACACCAAATAAAACAAGATGCAATGCAAAGTAATGTACATCAGAATATAGTAAAAGTAGCAAGGAGTAATACAAAACATAATACAAAGTAGAACATTAATAATAATACAGAATGAATATTAAAACTAAGTAAAATATAGACATCACTCAGTTAAAGAAGTACATTTAAAATATTTAAAAGCATGTTCCCAAAATGCCCCAAGGGTACCATACTGTGGTTTTTAAACTGCATTGTAAATGAACATATAATTATTGAACCATTTGAGTCACATTTTCCATTTTTTCCATTATTCAATGTCTGTACCAAGGGTTTTTGTACCAACTCAAATCAAAGACGAGCTGCGAGCAAGTGAGGCGACATATGGTTGGCTGGAGAGAAAAGAAAGACGGGGATGAAGGAAGGTATAGAGAGGTGGAGAAATGAGAATTGGAGCAAGGGGGGAGGCTCAGCGAGACACCAGAGATTGAATATAGAGCGGCAGTGTCTAGAACTCACTTCTAGCGAATGTTTGGAGGAGTCAAAAGAAGCCACGAACAAAAGTTCTGAGCTGGAGATGCAGGAGCACAAACATGAAAAAAAAACCCAGGAACAAGGATGCAAATGAGAAAGAGATGAGGAAAAAGAGAGAGGGAGATGTTTGCTTGAGAAAAGTTTCTGTTGACCTGAATATAGCTGCGTTGTTCAGCTTTGTTCAAAGAAGAGGAGAAGTCTCTCTCCGTAGTTGGTTAGTTAGTTCTACTTTCTCTTCATGGTGCAGCTACAAGTTTCATCTTAATGTGATACGCTCATCTGCTGCATTGTATCATATAGAATGTATTGAACGCAGCAGGAGCGCAGCAACAAGGGAGATGAAGGGTGTGTGTGTGTGTGTGTGTGTGTGTGTGTGTGTGTGTGTGTGTGTGTGAGCGGGCGCGTGCGTGCGTGCGTGCGTGTGGGCGTGTGTGTGTGTCTCTGCTTGTACTCTTTGCAAATGCCAAGGCATCCAGCGTGCCTCCATCCTGTGTCTCTGTGGTTATGCCGGGTGTGATATGTACTGGATGTGACACCGACGCTGCAGCATTCTGGACCGCCTCCGGACAGGAGGATGAGTGTGTGTGCGGTGTCTGTGTGTGTGTGTGTGTGTGTGTGTGTGTGTGTGTGTGTGCGTGCTTGCATGCGTGTGTCCGTGTGCTTGTGTGTGTGTATGTGGGATGACAAGGACACAGTTACCTTCAAAGTCCCATGATGCCAACTAACTATTCAAACAAGGCTCTGCATCTCTACCACCTGACTGCCACCTCCCTTCTCTTTCTCTTTCTCTCTCTCTCTCTCTCTCTCTCTCTCTCTGTCCTCCGTACGTGTCATCAGTGTCTCTCTACCTTTCTCTCCACCACCTCCTTTTCCTCTCATCCCTCTGTCTCTCTTTCCCTCCCTCTCTCGCCATATGGAAACTATTACTGCCGTTGTCGTTTCTCACCACCAACATTCCTGAGGGCTTTCCAGCGCTCACCGACTTTACATCAACCTTGTGCTCCTCTCTCCTTGTTCATGCTGCTCTTCCTAGTCGGGCTTATCTCTCGTTCTTTCTCTCCTCTTTTTATGCTTAACCCTTTTTACATGGAGTTTTCCTCTTTTGTTTGCATATATGTAGCTTTAATGCTGCATCAAGTGATTTTTTTGTGGGCCATTTGGAGGCATTCAAATATGATCCCCTTGTTGTTAGAGTGAATATGTGAGCAAACTCCTCAAACAGCCATGTTGGCATTAAGTTGTGTATGTGTGTCCACCTGATCAATACAAATCCAATATTCACTCTCCTGTTACCTCTGTTTTGGTCTCCACCAACTCCTGAGGGAAATATCTGGCTCTTAAACTGCTATGTTCACCAGCTTATTAGATTTTCACTAAAAGAGCTTGCTGTGGCTCGATATGATGTTGGTGAGAGCGGAGTTTGTGGGGCAGAACCCAAAAATAATGAGTTAAAAGATGTGGCTGTGTGCATCTGCTGAGAAGTGCAGAGTAGTGAATCATTCTCTGTGGGTTCTTCACTATGAGCGACCCCTTTCACATTACTCATAGTCATTTGATCCATTGTCTATATAAAAAATATTGATTACTGCAGCTTTAAGGTTGGAAAATCTTAAAATTCCACTCTGACACTATCATAGAAGCTTTTCATTGAAGTTATATAATGTTTCAAACCAGAGGCCTTTTTTTAAAATGTTTTATATGACTGCGCCATTCCATAAAATGCTAGTATTCCTCATTTTACCCATATTTTTTCCCAAATTTCAGCTTGACACATTTGGTGTCTTTGAAAAGGTTAGGATTTCCACTAGAAGTTGAAATAAAGTTCTGTTGGTTTGAGCAAAGTTTGTGCTGACTGACCCACCAGTGGGACGGTGGGGTTGAAGAGGAAGAGCTTGTTTAGCAGTGTAGAAGAAAGTTTTTTTTAAACTAAACGGATGATAATTTACAAAACAAAAGTTCTTGGATGGAAACCAGGCTCGTAACTTTCTTTCTCCCTCTCCTTGTCAAACTCACATCCATTCCACAATTCCATCCATAATAGAAGTGTATCAGAGGTATCTGGGCCATGCCTTCTAGAGAGACTCAAGCGCTCATCAATTTACATTACAGCTCTCTCTTTCCCCCTCTCTGTCTCTCCCTTACCCCTCTTTGTCTCCCTCTATCTCATACAAATGTATCTCTATCTCTCTCCAGCTCTATACACACAGTCAAAGACCACTTTCTGCAGCTCTTCTCCAGGGTATATGGTTCTTTAATGAAGACAGTAATAATGATTATGGATATTTTAAAACGGTCTGTCTGCCCTGTGCGCTGATGGAAGCAGAAGCTGCAGTGTCTGCCTGCAAAAGGTCCTGTCGGATGAATTTGAAATAACTAAATTATGTTCATTGATTATTAATTCCAAGAAGAGTTTAAAATGACAAATATTGTGTCAAAGATAATACAGGAATCAAGTAATTTTCTTTCATTTGAGTTACATGTTACATAAAACTACAGTTGGGATTTAAGGTACTGTATGGATTTTTAATGAACAATTTAATACTCTGACTAATATATGACTAAATAATTCTATAAAAACATGAATATAGTATGAATTTAGTAAGATTTCTTAGGATGACCTCACACACTCATAGAGCTACAGATGATAATAGCATTTTTTGATGGAAGGCCTCAAGTTCAACTTGCAAAATGGGCCTGACAAAGGATGGTACCAGCATTACAAAAGCCCTTTTCCATTACAGAACTGATCAAAGATGAGGTCAAGATGAAAGAACACAACATGAGTAAAATTTAAAACACTCCTGAATGTTTTCAGATGGAGCAGCAGGCAGGAGATGTAGGTGAGACGTGCAGAGCACAACAGGTCAATTTAATGGAGCTGTTGCTCCTACGAATGCTGTTTTAAAGACAGATTGTGCATTCGGCAAATTCATGTTTTATATACTACCGACCATATGTTTTGCATTATATATAGTTGGTGTTCCTGGGCTGCACAGCATATAGGGGTACTGATTGCTACAGCAGAACAGTGGAAAATGATAGCCACTGCAGTCCCTTCTCTGTGTGGGTCGGCAAAAACAATCTCCATCGTAGCAAGTGATTTAATCCAGCGCTGAGGCTTGAAATAATATTTTTCCTAAAGTAGGTAAAAAACAGTCTGTCAGTAGAGTGAGATAATTTTACATTTCCAAATCTCTTGAATCATTTTCTTCATACTAGAGGAGTCTTTTTTTTTTTTTTATTCTTTCAAAATTTTAGCACTAGGAAATCTATTAGAGCAAATTAGTGTGCATTGGAATAAAGTTAATTATGGTGTAGAATTGGCTAAAATCTTAATTTCAAAAGTGAGGTTTAAAGATTCCGTGTGGGTTTCAATGACATGTTCAAAATGGACATTTTCCTGTGTGTGTGTGTGTGTGTGTGTGTGTGTGTGTGTGTGTGCTCATTGTGGCATTCTTTGGAAAGCACCTCTCCAGCAAATGAGACCCAGCGGATTTACTTTAGACAGCTACTAGATGGCCTGCAGGTGTTGCAGCTCAGCGGGTGTGTGTGCGTGCACGCTTGTCCTATGGAGTGTGTATTCCTCCCGCAGCCGATCGGTTTGCTACTCTTTAGTGTGCGTGCTCCCCTGCCGTGTGTCTGACAGCGTGTGTACATTAAAAGAGGGGGGAAGCACTCACGGCCCCTGTGTGTGTGATTACGCTGTGTATACCATGAGATTAGTGCAGACAGCTTTATGCGCAGCGCCCGCCATAAATCTCCCCCGCCACAGAACCGAATACCGCCATCGTTTATTATTCCCTAATAGATCGGTCCTTTGCTGTCTCTCCTTGGCTTCCCGCTCACACCAGGTTGTGGTTAGCTCAAGGACAAAACCCCCACAGAGGATGGAGGGGGTCAGAGTTGATGTGGAGCTTCGAGTAAATCCGCCACGCTGATTTCATTTTAGTTTATTTTGTGCTCTCTGCCAACTTCAGTGTCCTTCCCTCTCCCTTTTCTTCATCCTCCTTCTGTCTGTTTTTTTTTGCACTAATTTTCCACATTATGTTCTGTTGCAATCTGTCCAACTTCTTGCACTCTCTTTGTCCTTATGTGTTTGTTTGGAGGCTTTTATCACTTCGAATCCCACCTCTCTCTTTTGTCTCTCGCCTCATTCTCTCCATCTCAGCATCTTTGTTTTATTGGATTTTTCTCTCACGGACTTGCACTTGTCTGCCCTCCCTCACCGCTCCTCCCGTTTTATATTCTCCTGTTCGCACAGACATACACTCGCGCTTGCACGCACGCACACACACACATACACACATATACACACCCTCCCCTTGTCTTCCCCACCCTCGCCGGCTGCACCTGTGTGCCCGGCTTTGGTCCGGACATGGCTCGGGTTGCCGCTGTGGAATCTGGGAAATGTTTGAGCTGTCCGATACGCCGCCCAAAAGCAGGTACAATGGCAGACAACATGAGGACGGACAAGAGAAAAGACAGACACACATGAAGCTCATGGACAAAGCACAAACAGCATCCAGGATGCCATTGCTTGTGTTTAAATCTCTTGTATAATGATCAGTTATACATTTTTTTATTTTATTGGAAATATTACATATAAAACATTTCGTAGCCGTGTAAAATTAAAAAAGTTTACATGTTGAAAACTGCATTGAAATTGTGGAGGTGCGATGGGGTGGAGGATGAGAAGCAGGAGGTGTAAGAGGTCGGAGGGGGAGGTCAGGGAGACTGACACTTGAGGCTTCTCAGCTCCGCTCGGGGGTCGCGGCGGGGCAACGCTTGGGTTGAGAAAATGATGTTTCTGCCCTCATAAAAGGGCTGTGGAGGAGAAAAGAGAGGAAAGCTCCTCCCTCTCCCTCCATCCCTCTTCCTCCTCCTCCTCTTTCTCCTCTTTCTTCTCTCTCTCCCCCCCACCTCAGTGTCACCTCTGGCCCACTCCAACCCCCCACGCCATGTTTCAAAGTGTGGCCACATGAATGGCTCTATTGTTAACCACTGAGAAAAAGGGAAGGAGAGAGAGGGAGAGAGTGGACAGCAAAAGAGATGAGGGAGAGTGAAAGAGGAGAGGAAAAAAAAAACAGACGCTGAGAGACAAAAAAAAAAGTGTTTCTCTCTGACAGAAATGCGGCTAAAAAGAAAAGAGTAAAGGGAAACCGTAATGTTGCTCTGGGCTGTGTCTGAATGGGATGATTTATTTAGATGTGGTCACAGATGAACTCTATAAAGCTGTTTATAAGTTCACCTCACTTCACTTTCTCTCCTCTCTCCGCACTTCTCCACTAGAATTCTCCGACCGCGAGATTCACAAGGCTCACAAACTCTCCTGCACTTTTACACAGGACTTTTAAGGTGGATTTAACACGTCTACTGATTGTATACGACCATACCTGCTGTTTGAATGCAGCCCAGGTTTGTTGACACTGAGGACGTCACTCGGAGGAGAGGGAAAGTGTGAATTCCGAGATAAATACGCGCTGTTTTTCTTGCTCCACCACATGATTAGATCGGGGCAAGGTCTCCCTAACCCATCCTGTTTACAGTGCACACACACTATCATTCACTCACACACACTAGGTTAACCAGGGTTAACTCTGCAAATCTGAACACCTGAACATGGAGCCTATCAGAAAATTGAGTTCTGTCGCAGGAATGTGCTGGAATTCACTGTCAGTTTTTTATCTTTCCTTCTTCTCTTCTTTCCCAGCTCATTTGCCTTTTCCTCCTCCTCTTGCAGTATTTTAAGGTCCTTTCCTTCTGTGGAGTGTTTCCCCTTTGTCTAGCTGTGTTTCCTTTCTGCTTGTTCACCACATTTCTTTGTTGTTGCTACATACCTTGCTTGACATGTTCAATATTTTTCCCACTCCCCTCCCTCCCTCTCTCTCACTTCACTGATTTCTCCCTTCTTTCTTTTCTTTTTTCTTTTTTTCGAGCACTGCACCTGCCCAGTGGCATTTTACTTTAACACTCGTACCATCCTCCTGTGTGTGTGTGTGTGTGTGTCTGTGTGTGTCTGTGTGTGTGTGTGTGTGTGTGTGTGTGTGTGTGTGTGTGTGTGTGTGTGTGTGTGTGTGTGTGTGTGTGCGCGCTCAGGCTGCCATTCTGCAATGCAGCTCGGCTGTGACTCAGGGTACCATCAGATACCACTCGCAGAATGCGTCATGCAGGAAGCAAAAGGTGCTTGTTTTTATAAGAGTGAATGTGTGTGTGTGTGTGTGTGTGTGTGTGTGTGTGTGTCCGTGCATTTCAGTGCTCATGTTTAGGGAAAAACTAAACCTGTGTGTTTGGATGTGGGTGGATATGTTTGGGCAGACCTTTTGTGTTAAGCAGGAGGGCATTTGTATGGGCCTGTGTGCATGTGTTTGTGTGTATTGAATAGATTTTTCTGTTTAGGCTTGGCTGCAGATGCCTGAGGAACCACCACCATGTTTACAGTTCATACTCTATAAATGGTGTGAGTGCATGTGCTCGCCTGTCTGAGGCCGACAGGAAGGTGAAATATGCGCGTGTGTGTGTGTACGTGTTGAGTGAAGCTGAGTGCCTACCTCTCCCGTCTAAGTATTGCCTGATAACCCCGAGTGACCTGGGTAATGAGAAGTGGAACGGTGGCTTCCCAGCAGGCCTCTGGGCCCACCTCAGCTAAAGCTCCTCCGCCGCTCAGTCTGCTTTCTCAAGTTCCCCTCTGGTGTGCGCCGCCAGGCAAACACAGCAACAGATAAAGCTTACATCTGAATTTACAGCAGGTGTAGGGATGTTAGCTCGCTAGTGCTAAGTAGAGGTAGCCTGCACAGAGGAAGGAAATGTGGTCAGAAAGATGGAAGTACAACAACGAGGACTGTCTCCTCCTGTTGTTCCAATAATTTGTCCTGCATAGTTTTCTAAAAGCACGATGATGTGATACAGTGTCTTTCAGCAGCACTAAAATTCAAACTGGCTAATATTTACAAAAATCTGCCTGTAAGCCTAGTTTCATTATTAATGTCTGTTTTTAGCCACGCTAACAACGTGGCTACATTATCATTTTGTCTGTCCATCATTCAGTAGGCATTCTCTGGTTTGTGAGCTAATACCGTTTCCTGCTTCAGCCATAAGCTACTTTGTTTTTTACAGCTAATTAGTTAATGTTAGCATGCTAACATGCTAAACTAAGATGATGAACATGGCAACAAGCATGGCTAACATTAGTATACCTTCTTAACATCAGTGTGTTAGCATGGTCAATGTTAGCATTCAGGTCAAAGCAGCACTGTGTGCCTATGTACAGCCTCCCAGAGCCATTAGCATGGCTGTAAACTCGTAGTCTTGTCGAGTGTTATATAGGACAGTAGTTGTAAAACTGTGCCGCAAGCTCCCTTAGGGAGTTGTTTTGCCATTGCAGCATGACCAGAAGGAAAATGTGGAGCCAAAAGTTGAATAAATAAAAAAACGTAACAAGGATTATGTGAAACTTGCCTTGCTAGTTTCAGTTAGTAAGACTTATTCGGACAGCAAAAAAAAATCTTACTCTCCTGTTCACTGACATTGTAGGAGAGCTTTGTCTTTTATGTCTAAAAACTTTTGAATAAAGTTTAACTTGCACTAAATGGGAATTGCAGTGATTTTACACATAAGGATCAATTTACTTCTCATGGTTAGTGATACACAGTCATAGGAAAACAGTTTTATGTCTTTTGTTGCTCTGGAGTAAAATAACCCTGATGATGTCATAGTGATGTCATTAGGGTTATCTCAGCTTGGCATGGAGACCTCAGTATTTTAATGGAAAGCCAGTGTGAAAACGTATGAAAACAAAGCTGTTTTTTCTAGATGGAGTCATTACAATAAGAATCAACTTGGCCCCTTCCGTTACTGCCTAATATTGTAAATAATTAATTGGCATGACATTTTGTCAACTTCCAAGGGGAGGCCTGACAAAAAGTAACAATTTGTTTATTGATCAAATTAAAGTGTAATTTGTTGCTAATGAGACATTATTAGGATTTATTTAGTCTTTTTAACAGTACGGTTCTGCAACATAATCCTCGTTCTGTTCCCGCTTTGTGATCCTGTATTGTTTATTTTTTAATGGTCAAACAGTTGTCTGACAGCAGAACAGAGAGAATAATTAAGCAGGTTTGAGTGCTGTGACTCCCGAGTGTGCATGTGGATTAGTTGGAAACAGAAGCAGTGTCTGAGTCAGAGGTAACAGAAAATTGGCTTCTTAACATTACAGGCATTTGCTTCCTCCCACTTCCACATCAAAGTGTCACTTAAAATTCTGGAAGAATGCTAACAGTCGAGAAAATCCAGCAAATCTCCTCCTCTTTTTTTTTATCTTTTACTACTATAAACACTTTCCCTCTTTCTGTCAGTAGTGACATTTGTTTTAACCTGAGATAAAGTCACTATGGGTGTGCATGTGCATAGGCTACTTTCTGTTTTCCCACTGTTAGCCGAGCATGCTAGCATGCAGCGTTCAAATCTCATAGGGATCAGGAGCTATATAAATTGATAACTCATAGTATTTAGCCTTATCAGCCAGAGATAGTCCTATGCTGTGAGGGGAAAGACAGAGTCTGAGTCATTTGTTGACTTTATGCCCCTCTGACTGCTGTTTCATGTGCTCTGCTCTGGAAAGACCTGTGAAAGCTGTGCAGCCACAGTGAGCCCACCAGCCTTCCATGCTGCAAAAAACACTTTTCATCTCGGCTCCTAGCTGGGTTTTGACCATATTGGGTTTTCGCTGATATACAGGATATCAATTTTCATGTGAAGTATTTGCTCAAAACCTGCTCAGTGTTTACCCCAGGAACACCTTTTGACAACATTTTATCTCACATGAAAGCTGTTCTCTGAATGCCATGATAAAATGATGCTGATGATAAACCATACACAAGCATATTTTTTGTTGATTATTGTCAGACTGTTGCATTAGAATCCCTCCTGGCTGCAGATTTTCCATATATGACAGGTGTCAAACCATCGGCTGGGCTATAAACAAACAAACTACATTCACATCAGAAGATGATGACAGGCTGACATCAAAACAGCTAATTAGCAAACTAATTAACTGTACATACCTGAGATTTGGCAATGGCAGCTTTGTTCTGCCGATCTGCGGCGATAGTTGTCTGACTATTTCTTCCTCTTTCCTCTTTGGACATGCCTCAGTTCTCACTTCCAAATGTAAAGGATAGGGGGAAAAGTTCTGCAGGAAAATTTGCATTGCAAAGGGAAAAAAAGGCTTTTGGGTGTTGTTTTTTCTGTTTTGTTAACAGTATTTCACTTCTATTTTCCATGCACATTCACGTGTGCATACATTCTCTTTCTGTTTACTTTTTAATATGTCTTTCCAATATTTTTTGTTTTGAATTTGGTGTAGCCCCGAGCAAACTCCAGGCTTTTATTTTAAAGGCGATATTGCCCCTACTCCTACACTTGTGAGCACCTGAAGTTTGCTTTTGCATACATTTGACTACTAGTATATGTTTGGTTTTAAAACTGTACAAGATTTTGATCACTAAAAGATAGTTCTGAACTGAAGGTCATTTCTGTGGGGGTGGTTCACAGGGGAAAAAAGCATAAATGAATACTTTTCTTACAACTGAATCCTTTTTAGCTTTAGGTGAGTGGTTATTTTACCTGTGTGGATCATCAACTGGTGGTTATATCCCCCTACTTTCATCCTCTACCATCTCATGGGGTCAATGGAGGATCACTTGAGTTTGTGTGACAAAAAATTATTTGTGCAGTTGAGTGCACAGCACAGTTCCTCTGTAAAGCCACCTGTTCCCTGTGAAAAGAGATAAAATTAAAAAAAGAAGTAGGAGAAATAAGTGAGGTAAAGGACCCATCTGTAGCTCATTCAGTATCAAGGACAGGTGGCTCTGAACTGGTTTATATCGCTGTTGAAGGAAGCAAAAGACTTTAATTAATTAATCTTTGCCTTTCTCTCTCCACTGACTCCTTTCCTTTTGTTTCTTCTTTCCTCACTCCAGGTTTAGGGACGATAAGGGTTACGTTCTGTACCCTCAGATCGGGGACCGGCTGGACCTCATCTGCCCACCGCTGGACACCGCCAGGTCCACTCCAGAGTACGAGTTCTACAAGCTCTACCTGGTGTCGTCGCGGGAACAGGCGGACCGCTGCGAGGTGACCGGCCCCCCCAACATCGTGCTGACCTGCGACGAGCCCACCCGCGAACGTCGCTTCACCATCAAGTTCCAGGAGTTCTCGCCCAACCTCTGGGGCCACGAGTTCAAGAGCCTGCACGACTACTACATCATCGGTGAGTCGAGGAGGCAGAGCCAGCACTGGAGATTAGGGGATGGAGAGTGTGTGTGTGTGTGTGTGTGTGTGTGTGTGTGTGTGTGTGTGTGTGTGTGTGTGTTTATGGGCGTGTGTTGAGCTTTATTGCAGTGTGTGGGGGGTGATGGGGGGGTTGTTATGATTGCTTGGCTGATTTCTGATTGTGCCTGAGTGTGTTTGTTTATTTCACTGATGATGGTGATGATTGGGCGGGTGTGTTTAGAGTAATTACGTTTGAGAATTGTGTGTAATCCGGTCCACGGGTGGATACAGTAGAAGGACGTACACTGCAAAAAGTGACCAGGCGGGCCTGTTTTTAGGATATTTTTTCCACTAATCAAACCTTGCTGTAACTTTAGGTTATTTGACTAACTTTAATTAATTTCTCTTGCTTCGCCTGTTGTTGGATTTATCACACTTCAGGTATCTTTGTAAGGCAAAAGGAAAAAGGAAAAATGACTTTCCATTCCTTAAATTTTTTCCAGCGTGTCCCTGGATTTGTCCTTGTTTTCCACTTGTGTGGGATTTTGTGTTTAGTGAAGTATGGTCACATTCATGCTTCAGCGTCATTTCTAAGAGTGTGTGTGTGTCATTGCTATGTCTTTGTCCTGCTCGGCTGCTGTGCTGGCCTCGGGCCTGTTTATTGTTACTGCCAGCCTTGCAGTGACCGCAAATGGCGAAGCACAGTGTGTTTTGGTTTATTTAGAAGGTTTGTTTGGAGTTGGGCTGCGTGAAGACCTGATGAGGTCATCAAGGCGAGCCAGGCCAAGCGTTTGTATCGGACGGAACAATCTGTGAGTAAAGGTCGCGTCAACCGAAACCTGTGGGTTGTTTTTAAATACAGAGCAAGAGCCAAGAGCATTGAGCGCTCACAAATGGAGCGACACACACAAAGCACACACACACACACACTAGATGTGCATGTAATCACACACAGGTTTCCAATACAAACAGAAGCACGGTAAAAAAAACACCTCAGGAGTGAGCGAGTGAGCAGGATAGACAAAGAGAAAGAGAGAGACCCTGTTCGATTCCCAGAGCTTTCCTCCCACGCACCTGCAAGCTCTATTCACTCAGGTGTGCAAATGCTCTTTTCACTTCTTTTCATCTGCGGGTAGAAAAAAAAAAACCCTAAAAAAGATAGAATGAGTAGAGTCAGGAAGAAGAGGAAGCTGGGACAGAAATGGAGAGACAGAAAAAAACAAAGAGAATATAAGATCTCTCAAAGTCTGTGAAGCCCCTCATGTCTCTTTGTGTTCTGTATTTGTTCGCCGGGTTTCAGGTGCGCTCGGTTTTTCGCTATCAGTCCTCGTAAGGTTGGGCACTGGGCATGTTTCTCCTGCACCCTGCATCATTATCAACGTGCAAGTATTTCTCTCAGATTAGATATGAGGGGGTGAGACAGCATGCAGTGGTGCAGTAAGCCAATATGTATGTACAGTATGTGCTTGTATCTATGCACCCAGGGCAGGGACCCAATGATACAGGAATTTTTTCCCTGATAAGGGTGAATATTAATGCAATCTGATACCTACTGATACCTGATTCAGTGAGTGACAGATGTTGAATAGCAGAACCTGAATAGCCACATTAAACTGACACTTACACATTAAATTAAACTATCTCATGATTAAAAATCCATTTATGTGTAAGTGCATATGTTAAAAGATTGTTTTTTTTTAGGTCTTTATATGGTGCAGAGATAAATCATATTAACCTGCATCCCCCAGTACATTTCATTACATTGGTGTAGCATTATATACTGTATCTTTCTAAGTCCACTATGATAGTACAAGTTGGAAAAAGTTATAATTATTTGAGGTTTCCAGATTTTGGTGTTGTCCATATTCAGAATTCATACAACCCAAAGTTCTGGCGAGCAAAAACAAACCACAGTGTTTGCCTAGAAGTACAGAAATCAACCACTTGTCATCCATAATTTAGAAATACACTATAACACAACAGGTTTGAAGCTAGGTATATCGCTCAGACTCTGTGCTAGTAACAAATCCGGCGCCTTCCTCAAAATCTGTTGCGAAATGTCTTTTGACTGTTTGAGTGTCAACCCAACAGGTAATCGACAACATACTGGTCACGCACAATTGCCACAAGATCTCAACTGTCCTAGTTTGTTTCCGTCTTTGGCATTCAGGAAGACATTCGAAGTGACCTGGGTTCAGATTTCTCATCTTACATGATTACACTGATACTGATTATGTGTCACCGGCACCCAGTCGTCTGCTTATTGTGCACAAAGCCAGCGCGCACTGCAGACCATCCACAGATAATATTTATGTCTTAAAGTTTAATTTTGTTACACTGCAGCCAAGCAAAAACAGTCGTAAAAAAAAAAAACCTAGCAGAATGGGCTGAAGAGATGTAAGAAAAGGGCCAAATGTGGCCCCCTGTCTCTGTTTTGCCCACCTCTCCTCTGTACTCCCGCCTGGCAGCTGGAGTGTCCAGAGATACACCTTTATCTCCACACACAGACCAGACTGATCGATTGACAGCTCCAGCCCAATCAATGACGGCTGCAATACAAGGTCACACACACACACGGACACACACACACGTGTACTCACACATTTGAAGAGAGAGAGATTTGGAGAGGTGAAGACAGGGGAGTAGCTGATCGTAGAGAGCATTTGGTACTGATAACTTATTGATAATGTCAGAAGATAGCTTGTGTATAGCATGCAGTGTGTCTTTGATCATGTGCGCTTCATGAAGAATCGCATTTAGTCCCTCACCAGAGCTTCTGTGTACTTAATGAGGCTGTGAGATAATTAATAACGGTTAATCCTACTGCTCATTTAGAGCTATCTGCTGTAGCTTGTGTGTGCTAACTGGCTCTATAGATGGTGGGGGGATTTCATGCATACTGGACTCAGTGGATTGGATAGTCCCTGAGTGTAGTCACAGTAAATGTATGTTTGTGCATGTGTGTAAGGGTACCAATGTACAGTATGCGCAAGCCTCAGGGAAATCTTGTTTTAATTAACCTATAGCATAGCGTGATTTAATTTGCACACTGCAGTGCAGAGCATGCAGTCACACACTGTGTGTGTGGTGATGTGGAGCAGTTGGGTGGTGGAACAGCGGAGGAAAAAAGGCAGTGGAGGTTAATTTCAAAGTTAAACCCATTATAACCAGTAACTTGCTTCAAGTCCAATGGGTAATCAGTTTACTTTACAGTTTGCTACTATGGCGCTCAGTGAATGATACCAAAAACCCTTTAGAATTTCATTTCCATGTCATAATTTGTGTTGTCTTCATCAACAAGTGGTTTCAAAGATAATTTCTTGAGAGAATCATTTTTGCATCTTGAGAAAATCCAGCAAGAATTCTGAAACAATCTAAAGTTTCCTTTGTTTTTGCTGTCACTAATGGAGCACAAATGCCCCCGTTTTGTAATCAGATTACAGGAATCCCATTAAATGTAATTCTTTACTTCCGCATCCTGTGGAGAGGAGAGACAGAGTGGAAAAATGGATTAGTTATACTCACTGATTGATGTTTTCATTCATAACATGAGGTCAGGGTTTATGTAAACCCATTTCTCAGTCACACTCTCTCTCTCTCCCTCTCTCTATCTCTGTCTCTCCCTTAGTCTCTCCACTCTTTAGTTTCTCCTCCTTTCTTTCACCATTCAAATCCCACCACACACACACACACACTCGCACAGACATGCTCAGTACATCAACCCGAACCGCAGATCAAGCCTTTCACTGCTTTTAATGAATCCTTTGAAAGCAGGCGCCAGGGTCTTGTGTAACACACACTCCTTGCATGCATGCACAATAGCACACACATGCTCACACACATTCACAGCATGCGGTCTTGATGACATGACTTTTTCTTAATGAGAACTGCTGGAGGAAAGCATCTCCAGGCAGATGATCTGGTTTGCAGCTTGAAGCACAATGAGGAGAATGGAAGATTTGTTGTTGTTAAAACTGGTCCAGGATCAGCTGGCTTTTACAGGGTCTGTACAAAAAAACCCCATACTTTTTCACTTACTCCTTGTGGCATCAAGCCATGCAGAAATTTTGCTGATATTAAAAACAATCAACAGCAACATCTCCACAAGCAATGTCCTTGTTACGCTGGATAATCCACAGACCTCGCTGTGAACTGTTTTTATCTGAAGAAAAAGTCCCTCTAAAACCTGATGACAACGTGTATTGTGAATTATCCAGAGTTTTTTGTGATTTTGGTTAACATCCTTAAACATGTAGCTTTTCAGAGATTAATTTTCAGGGGCAGTCTCTTTTTTTCTACAGTACAGCATTATGGGATATTAAAATAAATTTGCAGACCAGGATTAGGGAAGAAAAACAAGGGAAGAAAAATTATCAGAAAATATGTTAAGTGGGTAAATTTAAGAACAAAATTACTGTAAGTGTTATTAAATTACGCTTGAACATACTTTTGTAGAATTTTCTAATATTAATCCTGTTCAGTAAATGGTCCAGAGTGGCAAATACCACCCAGCTCGCACTAAAATGGGCTAAAACACAACTTTACAAGTAATAGGCCTGGCTAACAGTCAAACCAATGTCTTTTCCTCAGGAGACTTGAGTGATGGAAGTGAAGGCTGGATGGTGCAGAGAGGCTGAGTCACAACAGGGAGGAGAGAGGGGAAGATGTGGGCAAAGAGTAAGGAAGAGTTCAAAGATGCATGTAGAGGGATGAAAGGAAATGAAAGGGGGGGTGGAAGAGAAAGGAAAAAAAGTGAGAAAAATAGATGGGAGAAGATGACAACAGACAGAGACAGGTCTGTCTTTGTGGATGTGGCTGATGTGAATGAGATGTGAGTGTCAGTTGACACGCAGACATGGCATCTCATCTGCAGGGTGACACTGAAACAACGCGGTCACTTTCAATCACCGCTGCTGCTCTCAGGGGAATGGTGTATTTACACACACACACACTCACACACACACACACACACACACACAAATTAATGCACACACATACATGTTGAACACACACCAACTTGCACACCAGCAGTGAATGATTGCAGGCTCACAGTGAACATACATATGACCTCATATGTGAGTGACACACTCACTCGCACGCACGCACGCACGCCACACACACACACACACACACACACAGAAACACACACACACATACACATCAGTAATTTTCCTTGGTGCTCACACTAACATATGCATGCTCACATCGCCATACACGGGGGCTTTCTCATAAATATATGCACTCACACACACACTGGCATACAAGCGGGCTTGTGGTTGTAAACACACACAAACTAGTCTGAAAATAGCTCTCACACACACAAGTACACAAAAGCGGCTCGCACACCAAGATTGGTCAGATCTATTGTGGTGTACGGGTCAGTCGCTGTGGGACTGCAGTGTTGTTGTTGCCTGCTGAGACAGATGGCAAAGTGTGTGTGTGTGATACAGGTATGAAATTATGTGTGTGTGTGTGTGTGTGTGTGTGTGAGAGAGAGAGTGTGAGAATATGCAGGCATATGTATAGATATGTGGAACGGACATGAAGGCACTTCTCTGTGTTGTGCGTGTGTATGTGAATGACTCCCAGTGGTGTGTTTAGAGAGCAGAGCAGGGCCCCCGGGGCTTTGCGGAGAGCCTGGTGCTTGCCGTCGCACAATGGCAGAGATAAACACCCCCCCCACCCCCAAAACACTAATATGAATAATAGAAGAGCTGACTGGAGCATGAACACCTAGAAAAATAAATCAGTGTTTGTGCATGTTTGCATGTGTGTGTCTTTGGTAAGTTTGAGTTTTGGTGGAAAGTTAATGGTGTATTGGTGCGTGTGTGTGTTTGTATGGTAGGCATTTGCATACCACTGCATCTGTTTTTCTGCAAACTTTATTTTCTCTGTCTTTGATTCTGTATTGTTTTCCTCCTAAGTGTCTCTGTTTATCTTCCTTGTCCGTCCATCTGTCTCTCCTGTCTCATAATTTGTCTATAACCTTTTCAGTGTTTAACGGCAAGTTTTGGTGTCTTTGGATGCCTGGGACAGGGTGGGGCTTGTGTGTGTGTGTGTGTGTGTGTGTGTGTGTGTGTGTGTGTGTGTGTGTGTGTGTGTGTGTGTGTGTGTGTGTGTGTGTGTGTGTGTGTGTGTGTGTGTGTGTGTGTGTGTGTGTGTGTGTGTGTGTGTGTGTGTGTGTGTGTGTGTGTGTGGCCTAATTGTTGGACAGCACAGGGCCGGTGCACCGCGTGCAGACAGCAATGTCGAAGTGTTCAATAATGCAGAGGTACTCACTGGTTTATTTATCAGGGTTAAACTGGAATAAATGACACAGAATCCAGATTGGGGAGAGGGAGGGAGGACAGACAGAGAGGGAGAAAAGGAGTGAGAGACAGATAAAGGGAGAGAAAAATGGGGAACGACAGCGAAGCGGAGAGAGAAATAGAGGAGAGAGAAGAGACAATGGAGGAGAGGAAGCGGAGAGAAACACTGCACTGCAGCCTAAATGAGCTGCACCTCTCCGCCACTCTGCGTTAGTTTATGATTCCCCATGTGCATACGTGCATGGCTGTGTGTGTGTGTGTGTGTGTGTGTGTGTGTGTGTGTGTGTGTGTGTGTGTGTGTGTGTGTGTGTGTGTGTGGCACACAACTTTGTTTGTGACTGCAGCGAGGAGAGTAAAATGTGAGGGATTCAAGGAGAGGATGGGTGGAGGGAGGGAGGGAGGGATGGAAAGCAGCTGGGTGGAAGAGGTGGGGAATCCAGGGACTCTGAGAAATCTATATCTGCTGAATATTTGATCAAGTTTAAGCCCTCTGATTTGAGCCTCCTGCCAGGCTCTAAAGCAACCACAGACACAGGGGAGAGAAGAGGAAGAGCTGCAGGAAGGAGGGAGGAGAGAGGGCGAAGGAAGATGAAGAGATAGGCTTGAATATCTGCTGGGAAACTGGTTATGCATCTCATGTAAACCTGAAGACTGTTATACTCTTATAATATTAATGGTCTTTAATGCTTGAAAACCCTTCAACATGTGCCACCTCTGTTGTGCACTAGCTCAAAAATAAATACCCCCAATAAAATAGTGCTCTTTAAAGGGATATTAAAATGGTTTGCACTTGCACAGAATATTGAGAATATATAGTTTGTCAAGGTTGTGCAAGTATTTACACAGATAGACAGCTCTCTTAAGCAAGGTAACAAACCACCCCAATGCATATTAAGGTGACTGCTTGTTTTTTTTTATAAATGTATACCACATTTATTTAATTATGACAGTTTGGCTGGTAGATCATCATTAGGTAAGTGTCAGCTGATTCAGGTTTAAGAAAAATTGTAATTAAATAAAGTGAGTAAAGTGAGGATTCCTGGTTATTGGTCCTATACCCTTATATGTCCCATATTTTCTTCATTACAAGTTACAAATTCACACCAGCAGACCTGGCCTCTCCGACCACCACGAATTTTACTCAAGTAAAATTGTGTTACACATTTTTCAACTTCAAGTGTGCTAAGGCTTTCACATCTGTTGTGGCCCTCAGGGGACATGCCTAGAGATCGCTCCAAGCCAGCCCCTGACAACTATTTTGAGGTGGACCTGAGACTGCTTTTCAAGCCTGCAACACATTTTTCACACTCCACTAAACACATCGAATTCTTGGGGCGAACAGCCTCAGTTAAACTCTCATGTGTGAAAATAGCCTCAAATAAAGTGCAAAAGTGGAAAATGGAATAGAATAGGCCAGTAGGGGTTTGGTGCAACGGATCCAACTAATATCCCCTCCAGAGATAAAGTTTATCTGCATCTCTCAATGGATAAGAGAAAGTGGATAGTAGAAAAGATGACTCTATTTAAAAGGATTGTAGTCAAGTCAAGTGTTTTTTTAATGATTAAGCCTGAGATTCCCCTGAGCTGCACTGTATGTATCTTCATTATATGGGTGAGGACATGTACTTACAGTATAGAGATCACTGCAGAACGGCTGTAAACATGAAGCATACTGTACGCTGACACCTATATTGTGGGATACAAATGAGGCCAAGTCATTACTGGTAGAGATAATAGGGGAGAGGAGAGGGGCGGGAATGAGCTGATGTAAAGTGACACAGAGAGAGAGCGAGGGATATTTGGGCAAGAAAAAAAGAAGAGAGAGGGAGTAGAGAAAGGGGAGGAAAAAGATGAAAAAAAAGATGTGTGCTGAGTGTGAGTAAGAGAAAGTGACAGATCGCCCGGCCGATTTAGGTCAGCAATCAGAGCCGCGCTACTGTCTGTGAGATTGGCTGTGTGTGTGTTTTGGAATGTGTGTGATGTTGGTTGAGTGCTTATGTGCTTGTGCGTGGGCGGAGGGTGCATTTGTGGGTGTTTGTGTGTGCTTTGCGTGACTGTCATGTTTGTGTGTCTGTCTGTTTTTGTGGAAGGCTGACTGTGTAGTTTGTGAGAGTTTTTTGTGCCTGTGTGTAGTTGTGTTGGTGGGGCGGGGGTTGATTGCGTGAGTGAGTGTGAATACGGCTCTCCTGTTAAAGGTCAGACAAGAAGAATCCCTCCCTAATTGGATTGGGCCTGGTTAACATTGTATGATTCATTTAACCTTCCTACACTGTCTGTCTGTCTCTCTCACACACACACACACACACACACACACACACACACACACACACACACACACACATACAAACACACACACATACGCAAACTTTTCTCGTTGCCCATCTCAGCTTGACAGACAAAGGCATCATTGTGCTGCTGCCTTCTGCCGAGGAACCTTTTGCAGAAGGATGTGTTTCCCGGCAATCAGACGTGGGGGAGTTTAAAACAAGCACACCTCTCTGCTGACCTCTGCCATCAGGAGAACGCATTAGCCTACTAATATAGCTTTGATTTAGTGTCCAGGTTCACGCAAACATGACCCTGATCAACATAATGAACACATTCACATGGACAGATGCGGAGCCACACACAAACATGCAGACATAAAGTGTGTGTGTGTGTGCGTTTTTGCTTACACACACAGACAAACTGTGTAGAAACTTTTCTCGATAAACCATCTGTCCTTGCCGAATGGACGAACATTTTAGGAAATATGCTTATTTTTTTTTCTTTATTTTTTTTGAGAGGGGAAAAAATGTCTGGAGTAAGGGCATGATTAGCTTAGCTTAGCATAAAGACTAGACATTTATCTAGTTTGTTTACCCGTACACAAATAGAATTGTAAAAACGACTGTCAACAGCTCCATCCACCCAGCAGTTACAGCACAGGTTGCACATACAGTTAGTGAGCACAAGTTTTTGGTCTGATCTTTTTGTAGAGGTTATGTTTGAACCAGGCTAGCTACCTCCCTTGCTTTCAGTCTGTATGCTAAGCTAGGCTAACTTCATCAGCTCAGCATTTTATGCACATACATGAAACTGACACTTTCTGAAAGAAATGAGAGTATTTTCCGTTGAACTGTTGAACTCTACCTTCAAGAGGAAGAATTCGCAGGCACACCGCTGGTGCTTTTCATGGGAGTAGTTTGTCTAGAAGTAACAGGCATGATCTCTGCCATGTGTGAGGGAGATTATGGTGTACTTGGAGTCGGATTGGACCCGGCAGCTGTTCAGTAGAAGAAGATGGGAGGAAGAGGAGGAGCAGGAGGAGGAAGAGTGAGCGAGAGAGTAAATTATAGGGGAACAGACGAGCTAGAATAATTTGAGCATGAAGAAGAAGAGAGGGAGGAATGGAGGGAAGTGAGGAAGGGCTGGCTGTGGACGGGCTGATGAAAGAGGATTTCTATGCGCCATGAGGAGACAGTAGAAGAAGACAGTGTTGACACTCAGTGGAGCAAGAGGGCCTACGGCTCAAAGACACAAGGACAAACAATCAGCTGCAAATCCTTTTTAACCACCGTTTAAGCGGCCCTAATTACCCCAAAAAACTCCACAAAGAACATCATTATCACTCTGCGCTCGTGCACCCACATGCACGTGTACTCCACTTGTGTATAGAAGAGAGATTCATTAGCGGACTGGCTGTTTACTTGTTCTTGTCTAATCGTCATTGTTGTAAGATACTTTGGGTGTATTTCACAAATACAACAAAGCATTTTCAGCAAGTTTTACCCCCTGCCTCTCGCCGTCAGTGCCCAAATCCTTCCCCTCCCCTCCCCTCCCCCCATACACACACACACCCTCCACCTTTATTGGCTACATGATCTCTCTCTCTTTCTCAGCCTGGCTCATTTTTACTCTGGGGTCAACCCAAGCCAAAAAAGCTTAATTTGATGCATGTTGTCCGCTCCAAAGCACCAAGGGTTTTGATAATCGTTTAGAATGCGCAAAACGTTCCAGCTAAAAAAGCTGGGAAGTGGAACGCGCGGTGGAACTAATGGTTCTGATGTTGTCATGGTCTATGTAAGTCTGCGTGACGCTGACGTGCTGCGGGGAGCCAGACGGGGCGAGGCTCGATGGTCGCAAATCAGCAGCGGGGTCTGGCATCTTGAATGTCACAGGGAGCGGAGCACTGAGTAAGTGATACAGTAAAGACTTTCAGATGAAGACTGCTTCAAGTAGTCCCTGTAGTTCTAATATTAATCCTCTCTGTTCCCTCTGGGGGGGCTTATCATCCATATTAGTACCACACATCTGCTGCTGCTGTATGTGCTGATTATATATTGATGAGGCGGGGGGGTTGGATAATTGAATACCCTCATCATGGAGGGGAGCGCTTGGTCTCGTTTCTCCACTTCAGACTACGTCAAGTGGGTGGGGGAAGGTGGA
The DNA here is from genome assembly GCF_905237075.1 of Dicentrarchus labrax. NCBI lineage: Eukaryota > Metazoa > Chordata > Actinopteri > Moronidae > Dicentrarchus > Dicentrarchus labrax. Next base: position 6,491,251 of record NW_026136717.1, read on the forward strand.
GCTGGTTTGCCACTTCTGTGTGTGTGTGTGTGTGTGTGTGTGTGTGTGTGTGTGTGTGTGTGTGTGTGGCTTTTGTGTGTAATACCCTTTTGTCCGCCTGTACCCACCCCCAGCTCCAGCTTTAGATACAGGCCCTAACCATGGCTCCAGCCCTGCTAACCACTGGTTTAATATATGCAATTAAGAAGCTAATTAGAGTAATTAATTCAGCCAGGGCCAGGGCCCAGCCTGGCCCCTATTCACAGCTTTGGAACTGCCATAATCCCCCTCCCTCCACACACACACACACACACACACACACACACACACACTAACCACACAAAGAATAACACACACTCAGACACCGCTATGCCCTCATTATGAGCGGGGTCTTTGTTGGCTGTGTGTGTGTGGTGCCAGAGAAGTCGGAGATGAAGAAAAGGGTGTAAATAAAGACAGAAAAAGTGAGGCAGTCAGTTCGGTATAATGAGTGAAAACAGTGAACTAATTCATTGGCACCTCCAGCCTCGCTCGGTTGCTCTCTTGGTGGCGCTGCGAGAGAAGAGGGCCCTGTTGTGGCAAATGGCGTCTTACCTCATCTGTAGCAACAGTTCTGCTGTCACTGCCTCTGGAAGCCGGCCGGCTGGGACGAAAGACAAGGTTTAATGGAGAATGGCCGGCCTGTTTTATTGGTTTAACCTTTATTTATCCGGGTTTGTCCCTTTTGAAGATTTAAGAACTGTTTTTACAAGCTTGACCTTGCCAAGAAAGCCCTATTACATTATTGCAGGTCCATTTCAAATTATTTGAAGCTGTAATTAAGAATAAAGTCCTATTTTTTCTTCTATTTTACAATATAACAAGGTGAACAGTGTAGTTTATTAGTCTTTAGTGATTCATACGCACACCATAAACCTTTTGATAGCTTGCATTTGGCTCAGCTCACGTTGTACAGAAAGAGGAGAGTAAGTAATACCAGGTTTGTTATTTTTGGAGCGTGATTAGGAAATGTGTGATGAATTGAAGATTAGAGGAGTGGGACAGATTTACGGCACTTGGAGCGCGCTGCTTTAAACGGATTACTGATAAAGTAATCGAAGAAGTTTTGGCGGCGGCGCTCGGGAAGAAAAAGGTCGCTCAACCCACAAATATGACACCGAGTGACAAATTAGTCATAGTTTATTTAGGGCTGCTGTGTTATATGAGATGCTAACACGATTCTGCCTGTTTGCTAGGATTTGTGCTACCTTTTTTATCACGGAGTACTCCTGTGGAACTGATATTTTTAGCTAAGTACCCCTCATTGAAGACATTGACATTGAAGTGCACTCTTTTTGCTCCCTGAGTGTCGAGAGTACATCACACATATCAATCCTTACACCAGCAAATCAGTTCTTGTTATGTGAGATTTTGTCAGTCAGTTTGCGAGTAGAAAATGTCTGCCATCTGCCATATTTTGGCATGCTGTGGCAGCTTTTTTTTTCCCTCCACCAAGCCTTTAAAAGAGCTGCTAGCAGTCCTTGGAGGTAAGAGTAGTGGGCTTGTGATCCTACGGGGAGCTGGGTGTGTTCATGTGCCGTGCTGTCAGTGCTGTGTGTGAATGGCACGTTTTAAAATATGAATTAGCCCGAGCTGTTTTTGCACCAAAACCTCACACTTGACCCTGTTAAAAGTTTCACTCAGGTCTTTCTCTCCTCTGCAACTCTGTCTAATATCTGTTTCTGTCATTCCGCACGTCTGTCACACTGTCTCCGGCTCTCGTTCCGCACGGCACACTTATTACTCTTTTAGATGCTCCTTCCCCTCTTTCAGTTCCCCGCTGTAAAACCGAAGACAGCGCGGTAAAAAAGTGAGCGGCGAGGAGACACACGTGTTCCTTTCGCTATCAGATCTCGCAGAATAATGACTTTTCCACTTGCAATTCAGAAGATGAAATCAGAAAATGAAACTTTTGCTATAGGTGCCCAGATCAGGACATAACTTTTAATCATCAAAACATAATGGGGAAAATACCGTTAAAAAAGAAAATGAGGTTTAAACTGCTTCACATTCTCAAAAATCGGCTTTCTCGCACGAATTACATGCTCTGGTCAAGTGCTTTTTAATACCCCTCTTTTGATGCTGACTTGATTTTTGACAAACAGAACTACATTTGAATGAGGTTGGGTTCAACAGGTTGACTTGGGAAGAAAGACATACAAGCATCCACCCTGCTCAAGTGCCATTGTGCAACAGTCTTTGCTAGCAAAATAAATGCCCATTAATCAATGTGGAATCATATTATCATTCATGCATCTAGCTGATGTTTTTTATCTTTATTGTTCAGTTTTGGGACACTTTGATTATTGAATGTGTTTCTTACAAGCACATAAAGCATTTTTGACATTTCACTGAACTTGTTAAGATTTACACTGATACTTGCTGCACAGGTTTGTTTTACACACTTGTTTTTATCTACCTTGACAGACTCGGTGTTGTGTACTTTACTTTGGCAGTGTGAGAACGATCTTATCATGCTAATAAAGCTTGTTGAACTTGAAAACTAAGTCAAGAGAAAGAGACAGACAGATATCTTTCAGCTGTCAGAAGAAATGAAGTCAAACAAACCTCAGGACAACAGTAAGAGAAACCTTGTGCTAATGAGCAGACACACACACACAGCCACACACACCGGTTTTTCCAGTCCCGCATGCACCAGACATCCGTGGATGATTTCACTTAAGCAAACGAGACCAGAAGATTAGACGCTAAAACACACATTCGGGGAGGTAGATGCAGACAGACAGCTACAACACACGCTCACATGCATCAACCCCAAGACACACTCATGACGTGCAAATAAGGTTTAAGATACATAAACGCACTTTTGATACTGAAGACAGACTGACACTTACACCCGCATTTCGGAAATGCAGAAACCTGCACGAGCATGCATGTGCATACACACACATAAACACACACACACACACACACACACATAAAAAATAGACAGACTGCCATACAGCTAAGCACACAGCTTCTAGCAGGCTGCTTTAATCACAGAGAGCTAAACAAACCCAACTGTCATCCCTCTCTTTCTCTCACTGTTGCACACATATAGGAATATACACACATACACATTCAGTATACACACACACACACAAACAGTATATAATTGCCCTATGCTTTCTGCTGTCCATCATCTTCCCCTTTATATCTCACCCCTTCTTCTTTCCACTTTCTCTCTCTCCAATCTCTCCCTCGAGCAGTACGCAGGCACAGATGTCAAGATGTATTATTTCGGCTGACTGGCTCCCATGGTCTCTACATGTGTGTGTGTTTCTCATGCTTTCCTATTTTGGAAACAAGAGTAACCGGGCGGGGGGGGTGAAGAAGAAAAAGAAGAAGAAGAATAGAGGTAAAGATCAGTAAAACATTTCTGAATTCTAAATATGTCCATATAGGCAAAGCATATGTTACAAAAAATACACAGACATAACAAACACGCATACAAAGACGTGAATGCACGTCCCAGTATTCAAGTATTACAGTCATGGTTCAAGGACATTTAAGGCAAGCATACGCACACACTGCTGCATTGTATTGAATCTGTGTTGATCCATTAGAAGGACCTCCATGCTCGTCAGGATTGTGTAATAGCCGAGTCTTGGCTGGTGCATTTAAACACTAAAACTGAGCCAGGTTTAAAGTGCTTCTGTGTGTCTGTGTGTCTGTGTGTGTGTTGTGTGTGTGTGTGTGTGTGTGTGTGTGTGTGTGTGTTGTGTGTACAGTGTCTACAGCCTGTGACATAGCCGCTGGTTGAAAGAATGGCATGCAATGAAAGAAGGAAACTTGAGGGAGAAAGAAAAGAGACTGTTTTTCTATGTCTCCAGTGTTTCTTGATCTATGAGTTGGGGCCCTAAAATGGACGGTGGCAGTGGCCCCTTACATGGAAAGAAATGATAATAGTAACAACTAAAGCAAAGAGTAATAGAATAATAATAGTAGTGATAGTTAAATTGTGTGACTGCCTCGAACAGATCTTGTTTATAGGAGGAAAATTGAACTTTGGAGTTGTTAGTAAGTGTTGAAGCTACTTTGAAACTGCCCCAAAGCCACTAGAAATTGTTGTTAAACTAGTATTGTTGCTACATGTAGCATCACCGCTCCTCAACACTGCAATGTTAGCAATACTACTGCACAAATTACTAGATTTGCACAGCACCTTCACTTCACAATAAGGTTCTGTCATACAAAAGAACCAACAAACCAGTCCTATAAAAGACAGAGAAGACCAAACAACCCACCCTTTTTAAACGCTCCACAACAGAGAGTAATCAGTTGCATCATTATACATGAGCTCGCCCACCCGAAATCAAAAAAGATTTGATTCTGGTTAATTCTCTGTAACTGCCACTGGATCAAGACCTCTAACTTTCTTCCAGACTTCGAGTACAATCTATTTTCCTATACCTGGCCAGGCAGCAGGAGAGTGCAGCCAAGGGTTTTAGCAGCCCAGCTTAATGATGTGTAATGTAGATTAGGCCTCTGTTGTGAAGTATTTCAGCTAAATCTTAAATAAAGTTTGCCTTAATGGCAAATCCAATTGTTTCAAAGGTCTTTCCTATAGGTCCAGTCACGCTTCTGCAGTGGGCAGGGCTTTAACACTTTATCACCATAGAGAGGAATGACAGGAACAATTAGTGTGTGTGTGTGTGTGTGTGTGTGTGTGTGTGTGTGTGTGTGTGTGTGTGTGTGTGTGTGTGTGTGTGTGTGTGTGTTTGTGTGTGTGTGTGTGTGTGTGTGTGTGTGTGTGTGTGTGTGTGTGTGTTGCAATAGGAGATGAGAGACCCTTACAGGTATGCATGTTTATCAGATGTTGGACCTCAAAGCTGCACTCGGGCTCATTAAAATGTTAGATTGTGTTGGCGTTTACGTGCACGTTCTTCCTTGAGCGCATCATTTATCACACACGCACAAACAAACACGCACGTTTTCCAGCGGCTGGCGGTTTTTGTCCTTTCTGAGCTCTCGTGGAGTTCATTAAAAGCCTTAATTAGACTGACAGTTATGTGTAATTACAGTCTTTAAGATGTACAGCTCCTCTGCAGGCCCACTCCTTCACTGCCTCCTTTCAAAAGTCATTGTCTGAAGGGAGAAACTCTGTGTGTTTGAGAGTGTTCATACACGTGTTTGTGTGTATTTAGGAGACCTAACCTCCTGTAAGTTCTGGGTCTTTGACATTTGCCATTAATATCACCGAGAAAGGAGTGACATTTATGAGGCCCTTTTCTCTAACAGCTCCTGCCTCCCGTGGACTCCTTTCGCCTTTTCCCATCTTCCTCTCACATTTTCGCCCTCGCTCTTCCGCCTCCTCCTCCTTCACACCCTTCTGCTTCCCTTCTTCTTAATTTAGAAACCCCTCCCCTCTCCCTGCCGCCATCTTCCCACTTGCTTTCGCTTTCTTTCTCTCCTGCTACATGTCACAGATCGCTGTCACGTTCCTCCCTTCAGACCGTTGACCCACTTCCCTCTTTTTTTTTTTTTTTGCATTGTTCCTCTCTTCCTTTTTTACCAGACATTTGTCCTTCACTCGAGCAACTTCTCCCCTTCCTGTTCCCCTGCTCTGCCAGTTTTCAATTTTACCAAAAGAAGCGTAACCTACATATCAAACCCAAATGCAAGAAATAGGCCCGGCATTATTTGACAGCCTGTCCTTCAGAGAGCTTTTATATAATCTCAAAATTACTTGTCCTCTGATGTTTCATGAAGGTGTTTTCATAGATTTTCTTTATGTTTTTATGTGATTAATGTCATTAAAAATGGATATATGCCCGTGTTGGATGGACGTGATGCAATTCAAAGTGCTGATCCTACTTTGTCAGTCATAACATTTCATGGGAACACTGAATCCTGAGATTTCTTTTGATTTTAGAAGAAATGGAAAGGCACAAACTAGTATCATGAAAGATCAACCAATAAATGTAATAGTCGTATAAGCCTTTAATAACTGTGAGGGTCAACTGTATTCTCAGTTTTGTATCATGCCAGTTTTTCAGCCATATCTCTATTGTCTAAAAGTCACCATCAGCTACAAAGTTGACTCAAAGTCACTTACATTAAGGAAACCTGACAGCTTAGTGTCCCAGAGGGAAGTTTGGGCTTCTGATGCGCAAGGTTTTTCATGAGTTGTTTTTCTAGTCGAAGGGTTTGTACCCCGTGGCAGAGCAGAGCGCATGCGGCGAGGGTCGCCTCCTCCGCGTCTTCGGCATGTTCGTGGCGAGGCGCCAACGCTGTAATCCTGCAATGACAGACAAAGTCACAGCTAGGCTCTGCCTGAGAGGAAGCCCCTACAAAGAGGGGGGACGGCAGGAAGGCTGGAAACATAAAGGCAATAATTGAAAGGAGAGGGAGAGGAAAATGTTGGAGTGGAGGGAAAGCAAGAGCTACCGGAGGAGAGAGTGATTGCTGCAACAGACGGCTTTTTTTTTTTTTTTCACTCTCTCTCCCCCGTGATGAAAGTATGACAAAGTGACAGGAGACGTGGAACTGCCGAGTTAGGTGTAGTTGTCTGCTGTTTTCCTCTTCACTGCACAGAATTCATGCTTAAATTGAGACAGTAAATCAGGCTAATGTGAGACTGAGGGCTTTTATTTAGTGATTGTGTGCTCACACAGGTGTGTAAATGTGCAACCCCATTGTGTTTGTGTGCAGGCGTGTGTGTGAGTGCATGAGTGGAGAGTGGAGTGGAGGGGAGGGGTTGGGGGGCAACTCGCTGGCCCAAAAAAGACAACAGGATGAATGATGGGGGCGTTAATGTAAGAGGGGGAGAGAGATACATCCCTCTAGTGCTATTAGTCATGACTATAGTATCCTGTTACCTGTGTTGTGTCTCTCCCCCTCTGACTGGCTTTGCAACAGGTGTGTGTGTGAGTGGGGCCACCCTGACGAAACACCATGAGCCAGGCCCTGAGCTAGATATAAAAAAAGGCAGCAAGTGTGGTTGGAATTTTTACTGTGCCATGTTTTCAGTTGAGACACATGACTAATATAAATGAGTTTTTATCAAAGCCATCACTGTTGATCATAAGACGATCAAATCAGAACGACTTGTGTTCACGACTGCTTCAATCTAAATGTCAGGAGAGGAACATGGAAGGATGCTTTGTTTACTCCACAAGTCTGATGTCTCATTTCCTTTTCTGAACATCCATATCATTACACTGTAATGTCTCCTACACTGTCTCCTTCCTCGGATATTATGAAGATACATACAAGCGAAGACTTCTTAGAGTTTCTTTATCCAACAGACAGAAAAGAAAAAGAGAAAGGAAGGAGGGGAAAGAGAGAATGAGTGATGGACTTGGCTGGTTTAACCCAGATCCAGGCAGCCGCAGGAGGAGTGGACAACCGGAGGTGTTTCGTTTTTATTCTGGGAGCGACTTGGGAATAAGTGAGGCTGGGAAAAAAAAAAAAACATGAGCACAGAGCAGGAGAGACAGTGAGAGGGAACGACGAGGCTGGCGCTGACCCATTTCTCCAGGCCTCCAATCTAGTGGCTGATATAATGCAAAACGGCTACCCGCATGCACACACAAACCTTAAGACGGACACATGCCGCCAGACACCGGCAGACACGGACACCGGCAGATACACAAGCGCACACTGGGGTCTGCGGGCAGCCAGATTCCCTGCGATATCGCCAAGTGTTACCTCTCATTCTGAGCGACTCAGCCGGCACTGAAAAATGATTACATTCAGGCGTTCAAAGGCCAGCATGAACTCGCCGGCCCGCTCAGCCTCTTCTCTTCTGCCCCGCCGGCGTCGGACAGCGTTACGCAGTGCTGAGCCGCATCTAAAAAGGCTTTGCATGCCTTTTTAAAAGCCTTTTAAAAAAAAATCACTGCTGTAGAAGTCACTCAGGGATTCACTGATAAGTATTCATTAAGTATTGATAAGTAGTCATTGAAGTATTCATTCAATATGCATGGAGGTCCACTCAGAGGTGCACTTGACAGGCATTGCAGGGATAGCAGTTCTAGCAGGTTAGTGGAAGTTAACGGGATAGATACTCGCTACACGCACAGAAAACCACACAGAATGCCCTCGCTGCCCCGGGACGGGAACACTGACCCAGTTGTAAGGAACATTGGTCGTGACTGTCCTACATGACTAGCACTTTACTGACGTTACACAAGACTCATCCACCCAGCCACTAGGCCTCTTTTTAATGGCCCAGCTCCCTCTTTTCTTCTTCTGCTTTTTTTTTCTCTCTCGCTTTTGTGCCCGCTCGTCTTTTCTTTTGGTCCATTATGCATGTCTATGCTCTGGCGGTCACATTTATTTGGCGTGGATTATTTTCCGAATTGGCCAGTCAGACTTATTACGTTTGCTCGTCCACGGTTTGTTTCTTGTCATTTAATTAACGTGAGACTGGATGGAAGAAATTGGCCTCTGTGTTTATGCCTACTGATGACCTTATTTGTACCCCTCTGCCCCTCTCTCCCTCTTTCTCTCTGACAGTGATAATGACCCTCCTCCTCTCCCTTCTTGGCCCTATATATTTCTCATAAAGGCCATAAACAGCTTTAGGAGGCTGTGTGTAGATTGTTTATTGATGCGCAGAGACACAGTGACAGTACTGCGTTAATGTTGCAGTTGACAGCCATCATTAACCCACTGTGCATCAAACCAGCCTATGAACTGGAGGATCTCTCATACATACACACGAAACACTCGGATGTAAGTGATTGCACAAATAAGGTCACACACACATACCACATGACAGTACCCAGCTACATGGCACAAGCAGAGCTGTCTGATAAATTGTGATATGGATTTAGTCGAAGGAAAACAACGTGACAGAAAACAGATGCATTTTCCAGGCCTCCAACACCGTTTTTTACTCACTGCCTCAGAACTAAACCATAAAATGGCAGCGGATCTGTCACAAGCAATCAGACTCCCTCTCAGCGCCTCGCGTGCATGTGTGTGTTTGTCAGATGTAGAGATCAGGTGCGCTCCTCACTCTAGTCCTCCTGTTTGGAACTCTGACGGGCGGCGGGAGGAGGAGGGAGGGAGGACGGAGGCCGCTGTGCCGTGGCCCAGTTTGTTGTGCGTGTTTTGGTGCTGGAGGTTAATACGATGTGATTCTGAGTCGCCCACCCTCCAAGCGCACAGGACATCGAAAGACTGAGAGACACAGGGAGGGAGGGAGGGAGTGGTAGAGGAGAGAGACAGAGGACAAATAAAGAGGCAGGGGGGTGGGGTCTGGGGGGGGGTTGTAATAGAACGGGATGGATGGAGAGCGAATAACTGCTGAGAATTAAAATGTCATCGAGCACAGAGGAGAGATCAACCGCACGCAAGCAAAGACACTGAGATCATTTTCCCCTGGTGGTGTGTGTGTGTGTGTGTGTGTGTGTGTGTGTGTGTGTGTGTGTGTGTGTGTGTGTGTGTGTGTGTGAGTTGCGTGAGTTGCGTGAGTTGATGTCTAGGTTTTGAGGTAATAGTGTCTCCTCCGTGGAGGCATGTGTGAAATTGGGGGCTTGCGTGAGATTCTTTGCTGTGAATTTATGTGTCTTTTTGGTCGGCATGTGACGCATCATGTGAGTTCAACCTGTGACCATGACTTGGCTCCCAATGTTGGCCCTGTCCAGGTCCTGTCGCCTCTGGTTCTCTCACACACAAATACTATGCTCTCAAGCTCGCAGGAAACAGGTTAAAATGGCACATATTGCATTAGGAAGTTTACTTTTTTCTATAAGTTTATAAAAGGAAGGAATGTCATACTTGAATCACATTATTTCAGAATACAAATTATGGAAAGTTCCCATCAGAAATCAGGCAATTTGGTTGCCGGCAGAAATGAGAAATACAGCTTTAATTTGTTCATGCACTTTAGGTAGGAAAGTAATTTGATTTATCTTACCCTTTCAGTATTGCATGGGTCAGATAAAATGTCCTCTCCTGTAAAAAAAAAAAAAAAACTAACTAATGTAGTGGATTTTTAAACAGTAATTAGTAACCATAGTAACCAAAGTATCCCTAAATGCCATTCTTTGGTGCTCTTTCCACTCAAAGCACAACACGTAACGGCATATATCGGTAGAAGATGTACTTTGGCCGCAATGTGATCATAAATGGGGGGGGAGTGGTGGTTTCTGTATTTAACAAGCCAACAAGTCTTCATCAGCACAACTGTCTTCTTGCATTACCTCATGTGACAAACGTCATATCATACTCGCCTTGTCTCCAAACCACATACATACCGCCATGTCATCGTGCAACAAAGGGCGCCAAACAGCACAGACTTCTTTGGGTCGTCCTTGTTTGAAGCTGGTCCCGTTTATGGATCAAGTGCCACCACAACACAGCCAACAGTGAGCCTTTGTGTGCAACAATAGAACACGAAACCTGCACTCTTTGCAGAAAAAAAAGTTTGGAAAACCTCATGCTATGTTGGAAGTAATGGTGTGTTGTGTATTTGGAGGTGGAATGTGAAAATAATACTCGGCTGGTATGTTTTTTCGGGGTGGGGGGGAGCTAAAATAATGCCTGTTCTGTTTCAGTACACAACTTAATGCCTTTTCCCCCTCCTCGCCGCCGCCGCGAGGTAATGGCTTGTGATAGCTTCGTTAATGCGTCATAGCCAGGTTATAAAAGCGCCATAGGAGATTTATGAAGACGTTTTTAGTTACAGGAAATTTCGATGGCGAGATCCAGGATTTTTTTGGGGGGGGGCTAGGACGTGTGGAGAAGGGGAGAGGGAGAATGAATCCTTCAGCTTTGCCTCAAGGGAGAGGAGATCAGGTTATATGCTCTTCATCATCTAGATGACACACATGGAGCTCATAGAGCCTCTGGAGAGTGAGGCCTACAAATTTAAACAGGAAGCGGACTGTAAATCCCACCCCCAAGTCTCTTCTGCACCCACCCACACACACACACACACACACACACACTTCCCGGTCCACCCCAGTGACAAACTTAGTTCTGTGGTTGTTTTTGGGGAATGTGGTCCTAAAGCCAAACAAGTGGAACTAAAAGGAGGATTTTAAAGGCAAAGCTGCTGTGAAGCAACCCATTGGTTATAGATTGAATTGCACAGATGGGAACATTTTGCACACACACCGACACAAACACACACACAGTAGAGACACACACACACTTAAACCACGCCAGCCTAAGCATGCACCAGTGTGCCCGGAGCAAAACAAAACACCCACTTGTGTTTGTGTCTTTCACATTGCATTTGCATTCGTGATTATTGCCTTCGTTAACCTGACACACTCATGACGCGGCTAACATGGCATCACACACCAGAGGCTAGCGGGGGCGCCGCTGTGCTCGTGGAACATGAGACAGCACGAGCGAGCGAGCTTTGTTCCTCCCTCGCTCTTGTTTGCTTGTTTATTCACTCAGTTATCTGTTTAATCTGTTCTTTTTCTGCACGCCACATTCCCATTTTTACTCCCTTTAATCTAGCTGTCATCGGGGAAAGATGTCCTCACTTTACGCTCAAACCATGTGTGTGCGATTTGATAGTGTGTGGTACAGTAGCTAGCTTGGACTGCTGCAAAAGCCTGGCCACAGATACAGTATTTATGCACAACGGCAGTACTTAGACAGCTCCGTCTCAGTCTCTCCTATCATAAAAAACTCTCTCCAAATTCATAACATTTCAAGTGACGTGAGTGACGTTAATCTGACTGGGGACCCTGGGGGAAAATTGAGCTTTAGGCCCTTTCCTCTCAATGCATTATGTATCCTGTCATCTTCAAATAAAACATATTTATTTAGTCTTGTGCACCATATAAAAGCACAGTTGACATTGGCAAGAATTTTATTTTTTGGATTTTCTAAAATCTCTGTAAAGAATCATCTTAATGGGTTACTTTGCTCATCCTGGTCACTTTTAGTTCTTATTGTGTGCTAACAGCTTTAAGCTTTACAGGCAGCAGGTTTGTATGGGGGTTTTTGGGCCCAGGTTTTGCCTTTCAGGCTTCATGCAGGTTAGTGTACCAACTGCAGCCTGAGAGGAAGTCTGCAGGCACTACTTAGATTTTAAAAAATACTGAAAATGTTTTTCTGGTTTATTCAGTGTTATATACAGACAGTATTCTAAATAGATGTTAGAATCAATCATTAATCACACACAAGGAGAAAATGTTTTTATTATTTTTATGTTTTTGTTCATTTGGAAATCCTGGACCCCAAGAAGACAGGACCCCAAGATTAAGTATCAATGAGCCAGTTTTAGCCACTTTCTTTTCAGTTTATATTATATTTTATTGGTGGATATTCTTAAACAGTTCTTAACTTTTGGGGTCCTGGTTGATAATCCAGCATTAGATTCAGCAGTATTTAGTGTATTTAAACGCCCCAAAAGCCTGTGTTTCCATCTCCTAAAACAACATATTGCACCAAAAAGCTGGAAAAGCATATGGCACTGAAAGCTGGCAGTAGATACATATGCAATCAGGCAATATAACAGCACTTCTTCTGACTTTTGAGGAAAGCGAAATGTGAGTGGTGTCCCAAAGTAGGCGGCAGGACGTGCTGGAAATAACAACATCAGCATGTACACAAATTCACATCACTCATATAGGAGCAAGTGTTTTTGCTGCGGGAGGCCGGCTGTCACTCAGCATGTGAGGAATATATAACCAGGGCTGCGAAACCCGCCACAGGAGGGGGAAGGAATAGAGTGGGAGGGCAAACATTGAGGCCTGGGCTGCGTCTTAATGCAAATTAAGCTTTGCATAGTCCACTGCAGCTAGTGACAGTCGTTGAGCGCATGTCGGACGGTGGGTTTATGTCCCAGAGTGAACGAATGACACGAGATACGATTCCCATGGAGTCGTCTTCCACTTTTACATAACGGCGGGCCAACTTCGGCAGCGCTAATGGAGGCAGGGAAAGAGGTTTGGCCCAGCACTGACCTTGGTAATAACAAGAGAGTCGCAGAGAAAGAGTCTCATCCACTGTGATCTTTTCTATGGACTACATACACAACCCTCCCCCGGCCTGCCTGGCTGCCTGCCTCCTTGTGTGCACAGCCCCGGCGCTGTGCAGTCTGATTGAGGTTGACTGCGGTATTATTTCATTAATTAAGTTTTTCCACTTCCTCCTCCTCTCCCTCCCGTCTTCCTGTCGAATGAGGGTGGCGGAGCGACGCCCTTCCTCTCCCCTGTCCTCTGGCGCCCCCCCATCACTGCTGATCATTGTCTCAATTACTCATCCTTCCACTCCCTCCCCTGTCTCCCTCTTTCTCTTCTTCCTCCTTTCTCCTCTTATCTCATCCCAAATTGCTCTATACACTCCTCCTCCCTTCTCTCTCTTTCTGTCCTCCCAAAGTGTGGTGGGAAAGATTCGAGGCACGCCATTCCTACATCTCTGCGTCGTTCCCACTCTCATCTCTGTCTCGCATCAGGATTTCACAGATGTTCTGTGATTATTTCTACCTTGATTTGGTGATATCTTTCCCCCCCTGAAGTGCAAGGGAAATTTGGGGCATTTTTCAGTGTTTAGCAACCAAGATTGGGTTTGGGCAGGAGGGGGGGATATTTTCGATCCAAGGACAAATCAGCTCTGATCTCTTTGTTCACTTTGTTCCTGTGAAATTGAACAGAAATAGCAGCACCTGTAACACGTCTAATGGATTTAAGAGGATTTGTCGCGATGCAGTTCACTGTTTTAACAAAAATTGCCTTTTGGGATATTTGTGACCTGTTGATTATGATGTTAAAAAAATTACTTGCATTTGCAAAAATCACATTTGTGAAGGGTCTCCTGGTTCAATTTGGCTCCCTTGCTCTCAGTCTCTGTCTCCCTCTCTGTCTCCCTCTTCTTTGTATCCATTACCGCTCCACTTTTCCATAATGGAGACATTAGACTCTTTTACCTCTCTGCTATCTATCACATCATTTAAACTCTTTCCTTTACTTTCTGTTTTTAACTTCTCTACTTTTTCTCTCCTCTACCACTTCCCACCCCCTTTCTATGAATCTTGTCTTCCTCCCTCCTCCCTCCTCCTCCTCCTCCTCCTCCTCCTCCTCCTTCTCCTCTCTGTGTCCACTGGGCTCTGGGTCATCTCCATCGTCTCACATAGTCTCCTGTCCCCATCATATCACCCAACAGCTTGTCACAGGCAATCAGTCTCCCTGCCTCGCTTCCCTGCATGGCCTCCTCCTCCTCCTGTCCTTGCCCTCTTCTTCCTCACCTCCCTCGTCTCCCGTCACCTTCTTGTCCTCATTTGTGTGTCAGGAGTTATTACTCTCAGAAATCATAATCCTCCGCCTTTCTCTCTCAGACCAGTTGAGGGTATTTACTCCGTCCTCCATCCATTCCTTTAATCGGAGCTGCTACACTCTGAGTTTGCCCTCCAGCCTATCTTCATCACACTCTGTACCCAGGATGTAGTGGAGGGTAAAACAAAAAAAAAGGGTAGGTTTTTTTTTGTAGCTCTAAGATAATTTAGATAGATTATATACTTTAAATCATCCATTTTGTTTTCTTACACTGTGTCTCTGGAGGAACTTCTGTAATAAATAATAATGGTAAACATAATTAGGAATAATTTAATATAAATAAATGTTATTTCGTGCAGTTGCATTCAGTGAGTTTGTTAAATGATTATCTTTGCACAGAACAATATTCTATTTTGCAGAGAATCTGAAGGCTCCGACTGCTAATTCCTGACCTTTTCTAATCTGATCTGATCTTATATTTGAATTAGTCATTGTGAAACTGTACGTGGTTTACATGTGAATCTACAAACAGATGCAGAAAAACATTTCATAATATACAAAATCAATACATTTCCAATGTGGTAAGCACTTCGCCTCACTTGATTGGGTAACCAGTGAATATGACCAAATGTTTAATTGTATTGTTTGTATGAAACCAGCATAATTTAACACTAAAGAGATTAAAAAAGTTGATGAAGTTATAAAATCCAATAAAGCTTCTTTGAGAGGGCAGAATGGAGATGGAGGGGGTGGACAGTGAAGCATTTTGTCTTTATTTTTTATGTATGTTGTTTCATTCAAGACATGCAAGAACAACCAATCCTCCCTTACTGTGAGGTTTTTGCTCGTGTGAGTTTTCCGAGTCGAACTCTCTTAACTGCACAATGGTCGTAAATGGCCGTAAATGGCCTGTTTCGAACTTGATGAGTGCCACTTGTTTCGTGATTGTGGGCTTGCTTCATTCACCAAAATGTTACCCGAGTGTAAACAAAAGAATTTCACACCACGGAGGCTTCAAGTACTCCTGTCAGAAATCGGGAGACGAAAACATAACGACCAGACACAATTAGAAAATATTAATAGTACAGCTGCTAAGGAGTCATCAGAGCAGTGACAAGCACAAAGAGTAAACTGTTTGACATGCTGTTTGATGCCAAAAAACATCTTCCATTACACGGCTCATACGACAGACCTGGACCACTTGAGAGCAGTCTAAGTATGAGAAGAGTTTGTAGTAATCTGTTCATACAAGTGGTTCTTGCATGAGACCCAATCCTTTCTGACTCTGAAATATCTCTAAATAACGTTGCTACAACCTGGATGTGACATTTGAGCAACCAAAGATATTTTAAAAAAAGTATTTTTCAATGACACAATTAGGCGCTGATGAAACTAGACGTGTTCTTAATTTGGCACTCTCTTCTTATTTTCATTTATTCGAACATCATTAAAATAAATTACACTTCCCTCCTACGTTACACAGATCTCAGGCAGAGAAAATACTATGCGTTAAAATGATTTGGTAACACAGAAAATAGAAAAACCTGATGAACATACAAACTTTTTTGTGCAGCACTTTATTTAAACCTTCTTTATATATCCCATCATCCATCCCTGTCTCCTGGCTTTCTCACCATACTGCTGTTCGCCTTGACCTCCGCCTGCTTGTCTCCTCCTCTGCTTTCACACTCTGCGTCCTGTAGGGATGGAGGGAGGGAGGGAGGGAGAGAGAGAGAGGGAGGTGTTAGAAGTGAAGCTGCCTCTTTTTCACACCTCCCTTTCTCTGTCTCTCTCTCCAGAGCCATCCGCCATTCCCTCCCTTTCTGCTTCGCCACAGACGGGCTAATCTATAGCCTGAAGCAAAGTGGGGTGGGGGGAATTATTTTTTATATTTCTTTAAGGAGACAAGGTGAGGGTGAGCCCAGGGGCTATAACGGGAGGAAAATAAGGATAGACGGGTGGTGTTTGGGAGGGTTGATGGAAGAATATGTTGGCTGTCTTTATTTTTTCTTACTAGCCACTGTGACCACACACCAGCCTCTCCATTAACTGAAACATTAAAGCTAAAGATAGTTTGAAATCTGATGGGAAGGCTGTGAGTTGGAGTAATGAGGGAACATTTGTGTACAAACGACTGAGACTGGCTGCGGCTCAGTCACTTTGCAGGCCTCTTTCATCTCTTCAGCCCTCACCTCCTCTCCTTCTATCATCCTTTCTTTTAGTCACTTTTATTTATGTAGCCCAATATCACAAATTTGCTAAAGGGGCTTTACAAATCTGCACCACATACAACACTCTCTACTCTTGATGCGGATAAGAGAGAGACTCTTCCGAAGAAACCCTTTAACAGGGAACAAAATGTAAGAAACCTCAGGAAGAGCAACAGAGGACATACATGGACAATGATAGTCTCTGCATCCTCACATCTCTCTCCCTCCACTTTTCCCACTTGATCCCTCCATCCTGATTCTCTGTGTGTGTTCCCTCCTCCTCCTCCCCCTCCAGCCTCTGTGACCTGCGGACCAGTGATCTTTAATGCATTCACTGACATTCTTTATGTAAGAAGAGGTGTTAGAGTGTTGCAGGGATTCATGCTCACACACCCTCTTGTCTGTGCACTTTGGCCTCCTTCCTGGGCTGCAGCAGAAAGAAACTTGTTTGATTCCAGAGCGTGTTCGGGTGCTAATTTGAAAACTGTGACACTGTGTCTTTACTATGTTGATTGAATTGTTGCAAATACATATTAAATCCCCTCATTGGATGTATTAGCACATCAATACCTCAATATTAAATTGGAAAATTCTCTTTTCGCTCAATTAAAACATAAGCAGTGATAGTAATGGGGAATTACCAATTGGAGCTTTAACTCATTCATCACAGTCGGTTTTCCAACCAATCAAGTCCACTTTTTGTCTCTACACACAGTGTTTTGTGTCTCAGGGGCTCCATTTTATTTCATATGCGCCCTTGATTGGATTACCATCCCTTTTTTTTTTCCATCAGCCAGTCTATGCCTCTCTAAATTACCCCCCTCTCCTGCTATTTCTCCAGCCCGAGCAGCAATTGCAGTTGACTGAAAGCGGTTGAGTCCATGCAGCACGGCAGGGGTGTTAATGAATTCCAGCAGACTGCTAAATGAGGACTTATTAAAGTGCTGCCGCCTCGTAGTTTGACATTTCAGAGCTTCTGGTGGAGTTTTAAATCGCTGCCTCTGCAAATGTCACTCGCTGACTCTCTGGAATGGCTGACCATATGAATAGAAGCTATTGTTGGCACCGGCCATAGATTGAGAGAGAGTGAATTTGTGTGGCTTTAACGGATGTGTTTCCACTGTGTGTGTGTTTTGTGCGTTTGTGTGCGCATATACCACCCTTCTACTTGGCTAATTGTGTAATTTTGTGTTTCCATCCCTCCAGCTACGTCAGATGGGACACGTCAAGGCCTGGATAGCATGAGAGGCGGAGTGTGTGCCACGCAAGGCATGAAGGTGGTGCTGAAAGTGGGGCAGAGTAAGTCTTCTC